>NC_056479.1:25111260-25429593 GCF_008729295.1 Plectropomus leopardus
TGACTTTGTAGACACTTTTTTAACATAACATACTATGACGTTTTTAAATTATTTTTTGACATAATATATTATGACCTTTTTGGACATTCTGTGCTTTGAGTTTTTGAAACAATATTTTTGACATACTATACTTTGGTGTTTTTGACAGTGTTGTTTATTCATTATGCTGTGACTTTTTTTTAAATAATTTCTTTGGCTTATTATGACTTAAGATTTTTTTTAGCATAGTACACTACAATTTTTTTTTGCGTAATATACTGACACTTTTTTTTACATACCATACTATCACTAGTACAGTACTTACGCTTTATCTGACATATTATACTCTGATTTTTTTCACACTATTTTTGATATACCACACTATGGCTTTTTGACATTTTTTCTGACGTACTGTAACTTTTTAGACAGTTTTTTTTTTACATAGTATACTGTGATTTTTTCTTTTTTTATATTTTCACATTTTAGAGCATTGTAAACTATGACATTTCTATTCATGACATACCATAATATGATATTTGTCATTTGCTATTAATGACACAATACAGTATGAAAGTTTTTTGATACTCTATTATGACATTTTTTATTTTTACAATGACCTCTTTTATGGTATAATATGCAAATATTTAATGAAATATGTTAAGGCATATTATACTGTGACATTTTCATTAGTTTTTTTCACATATTATTTTTTTAACCTAATTTTTGGAAACTACACCATGACATTTAAATCTTTTTTTGTGACATAGGATAATATGATTTTTGTTTTAAAAACAAATGTCTTTTCATGGCAGATAATACTATCACATTCTCGTGGCGCACTATAGCATGACATTTCTGACATACTATGCAATAATGTACTTTTTTTAAATGGTATTTTCAACTATGATTTGTTTTGTTTTTGGCATTTTCATGAGACAATGAGTTTTTCAAAACAATGTTAAAATATTCAACATTATGCCATGGTGTTGGTGGCTGAGTGGATTAAGCTGACACCCCTTGATTAAAGAGGCAGTGTCCACGCTGCAGTGGCCTCGGGTTCGACTCCCGCACAAAGCCCTTTGCTGCATGTCATTCTTGCTCTCTCCCTCTTTTACACTGTTGATCTGTCCTATCTAATAAAGGCTAAAATGCCAAAAAAAAAATCTTTTAAAAAATGTTATGCCATAAAAATGCCAAAACTTCAGTTCTGCATCTAAATCCTGGGTTTAAGCTCATGCTCAGCATTAATATTTGACTTAAAATAAAAAATTGGACATTTTGAAGACATTCTACTTTGGTTATTTTTATGAATTTTTCATTTCAAAAACCAAATTTTAAGACTTAAAGGATCTGCATGGGCCCAGCTGCTCATTCAGATGCTTTAAATTATTTGGGTTGATTAAGTTTCTCTCAGTGTTTGCACCAATATAGCTCAACCTTAAACACTTGTGAGCAGGGTATCTAATTGTAAAAAACAAAGGCCTGATTACAAATTAACGGATATGAGATTTTATTTTAATATAAAATACATAAATAAAGCATCTGCAGGTGGCCTCAGGAGCATGTGCACATTTTCATATACACAATTACATATATGTGTAGAACTCAAACACTCTACCAGGCATACAATTCACCCCACAAAATAAAGTATAAAGAAACTAAATCATGGTAGTTGCAACCAACTGTGAATGGGGTACATAGATAGACATAGACAGCTCTGTGCTTAAAAAGTTTACCCTGGAGTTTCTGATCATAGAAGTGGTATTAAACTGACCATAACTCATCTGTTAACCATACAAACTCCTGACTTAAGATCAGTGGATCAACAAGACACTAAATGACGATATGTCTCTCATATGGTGCAAAAGATCTCCCATTTGCAAATAACAAAAAAGAAAAAGAGTTTTGTTCCAGGATTTTTAACATGATGACTTTACTTTTTCAAAAACGATACCACTATGTTTTGGAAATAAAGTCTTTCATTTTTCTTATCCTCTCCACTCCAGAAAAGCAAGATAAACAATTTTGACAAGTTGAATGCAGCCTGTAACGTAGTAGATTACAGTATTATTTAGTTTCCTTATCTCCTGGGCTCTACTGATTGCACATTTAAACATCTGACCTTAAACATAAAATGAGTCTCTAATACTGTAACTTGGACCTGGACCTGCACTCAAGATTTCTTTGGCCAAATAAATTTAACTGTTTAACAAACGACTGCCAAAAGCATTTTAACATGAAAGTCACGTTCTGTTAAACTGAAACATTTTGCGCTTAGATCACTGGAAAAGTTATCAGAAGTGAGAACAGATAACAATCAGACTCTGGGGAAAGGGAGCGTCCCCATTTCAACAAAGGCGCACTGGGTCAAACACACAAACATACCACGTATAGTCCGCACAACAGAAAAATGTATGTATAAACCAACATTCCTCAGAAAAACAATAATAGTGCTGTTTTTCACTCCCTTGGTGATGAAAAAAAGACTGTAAAATCATCTTTTATCTGCCTTAAAATTGCTTCAAATTAGCCGCGCAATATGGCACCAAGCATGGAGGAGTGACTCCCACAGTAACGAGCACTTAACCCTCCACTGAAAACTATTGACCATGCAGCATACGCCACATAAAAGCAGAACAGATCGATATGTTAGGGCATTCACCTCCCTTTGAGTTTTTTATAAAGCCTCTGTACACCTTAGACCTATTTTATCTCAAAACATAATTCTTTCTCGCATTTAACCACAGCATTCAGACTTGCCGCTAAAAAAAGCTTGTAGAAAAAAGTGATATTTTGCTGTTTGTCCCAAAGACAAGAAACAGCCAACAGCCTCTTAACCACGAGAACTTTCACTAATTGCGTTGAAATTCGTGTTTGTGGGCAGACTCGGACAGTAATGTGTTGGTCAAGAAGCCGTTGAAGCAGCACTGAGGGGAGAGGAGCTCAGATAAAGTCGGGTTAGGGCAAAGACATCATCATTATCTTATAGAAAATTACATGGCAGCGAATAAATTTGATGTGTGTGCGAGCGTGTCTGTGCGTGTGTCTATGCCGGGGGAGTTTTGAAAGCTCCCCAGGCGTGGAAGCAGCGGGTGAAGCAGTGGGGCTCGTTCCCCTTGCGCACCAGACGCAGCTTCCTGGGGTGTTCAGTGTCTTTAGAGCGCATGTGCTGGATGTAAACCTGGAGAGGAAAAAGCATTACTAAGATGTGGATATCACCTAAACATCTGAAAACAAATTTACATACAATCAAAAAAATCACAAGCGCACTGTAGGGCTGTGGGATATGACAAAATGTATCATCTAACGATAAAAAAAAAACATCCATAGTTTCATATTCTACTAAATCGTTTACGTCATCTGATAACGCCTTTCATCTGTCCGTGTCGCCCAGGCGGCCTACACAATGCACGGCACCAAAACAAACATGGAGGAGCTGGAAAGTGATACTGAACGTGAGGATTCAGCAGAAGACACTGAAGTTTCCTTTTTTTTTGGAGCGTTCTGGACCTTGACTTTCAAGTTGCATTTTGTGACCACGGAGCACCACATTAACTTAGTTACAGTTGCTGTTTAACTTTCTGCTAACCCTGACATCCTACTGTTGACTGGACGCTTCTAGTCCACAGCAAAAACATTACATTCCTGCCCGAAATGAGCCAGGTCCTTCAAAACAAAAGCACCATAGGTTCTGCTTTAATTTTTCTAATTATAACTACACTTGATTAAATTTTACCATAAGAGTACTTTATTTAACTTTATACTTTACCTTATTCAATATCATAAGTGTTATATTAAACTTTATTTTAACAGTAGTTTCATTTCTCATTTTTCATTTAAGTGGTTTAAAGTGGTTTAGAGGAGATTTCAAAATCTGAGATATACAGTATATCGCGATACAGGGTAAAAATATTGTGATATTATTTTTTTTAGCCATATCACCAGCCCCAGTGCGCAGATACACAAAGTGCAGTTTCTCACTAACCTGGCAGGCTTTGAGACTCAGTTTGATCTCCACCTGGCTGGTCTGAGTACCGACCCACATGTACACCTGAGGCAAAGCAAGTTTATGGAGAAGAAACACAGAAATGAATAAACCAAAATGACCGCCTTGTGGTTGTATGCCTCTGCAACCCAGTCAAGTTTCTGATATATGCAGTGAAAACTTTGAATGAATTTTGTGAAAAAGGTATTATTTTACAGCAAAATGGAAGTTATAACTATCATAACTACATCAAACGGATTCCACTGTTGACAGATTTAGACAAAATTAAGATCAATTCTTACCTCACTTCCGTTGTCCAGCAACATGATGTCGTCATCAGCCAAGTCGTCCTGACAGAAGTCTGAGCACTTCTCTGACACAGAGAAATAACCCTTTTCATTCGAGCACCTGAGGGAGGAAGAGGCAGAGGAGGGGAGAGAAATTAACAGTGAGGCAGTGAACAGTAGATGAAAAGTAGAAAGAAGACAGATAGATACAAAGAGACAAAGATCAAAGAGAAGCAGAAAGTTTCACATTTTGTTGTATAACATGACACACGCTTCTTTTCACTCGAATGATTAAGTTGTACCTACTCGTTGAACAGATAATGTTCACTGACCTGAAGAGCCGAGCGTGTTTCATATAATCTGCATCTTCATCGTACTGCTTCTGAGAGCCAATCCCCACCCAGAAGAAGTTCTCTGGCTCCTCCCCCTCATTTATTACCTTTGAGACAAATACATTAATTGGTTTGACAAAATATTGTTTCAAGCAAAATCCATTGTTTAAGGAATATTAAAAAAAAAAAAAACAGACACTTGGCAGAAGCTACATTTAAAATTTCTTATAAGGAAAAATTGCATATTTTAAGTAGCAGATTCAAGTATTTGAGTATTTAAAGTTGCACACAGATTAAAAATGAAAAAATGTATTAATGGACATGAAAATAAGAAATATTTATATTCCAAAATGAGGCACATGTGCATAAACTTCTACCTGTTTGCTGTATGTGTCATCAAACATGCTGTTCATGATGTCCTCAGCCAGTTTGGCTTCGTCAGGGTCGGCAGCTCTGCCCACCCAAGTGTAAACGATGCCCTGATTGTCTGTGCTCTCAAAAGGTACCTGCAGGAACACATTATGCTGTTACACAGTGACCATATAAATTCATATAAATAATACAAAAGAAGGATTTACAGGAGAAATGTCTGACTGGGCTTGATATAGTTAGTTTTGTTTTATTTTATTATTGTTAGATAAGGAAAAAAATCACAACCTTGAGAATGAAGCAGAACTCTGAGTTAAGGTTACTGGAGTCTGTTCCAATCTGGATGGTCCTGAGAAAAAAATAAAAGGTAAAAAACTGTCATCAATCATAAACTTCTCTGGAGGAATGTTATGACTGTTGGTGTGAATCAGATAACAGGTGATAACAACGCTTTGTGTACCTGGTGCAAAGTGCGCTGCCATTCGTGCGGATGTGGTAGAGGGAAGGCTGAGCAGAGTCAGTCTTCTGTTTCCTCTTCCCTTTGTGAATGATGAACTTCCTCTTGAAATGGGACAGGAACTTGAGGTTCTCTTGTTGTTGGGTCATACGTACCACCTACACAGCAAGAAGGGCTATGGTTATTAATTCAGTATAAAATTGTAAAAAAATAATTCTAAAAAAGTGTGATTTTTTTCTATAGCAGGAGGATGTCCAAGAGTGTGTACAAAGATATCTACCTTCAGTTTTCCGGGGAAAAGACTCTCAAACTTCTTCTGCAGCGAGAAGGTGAAAGTGAGCCAGCCCATGTTGGACGCCTGCCTGCCCTGCCAGAAGTACACCACACACTGGAAGTCCTCCTCTGGCTGTTTGTCCTCTTCCTCCTCTGCTGATGCGCCTCCTCCTCCTCCTCCTCCTCCTCCTCCTCCTTCACCACCTTCGCCCTCCTTCTTCTCCTTCTCATCTTCTTCATACTCCACAGGCACCCAGTATCTGAGAAAGCAGAGTGAGATTAGAGTGAGACGATGAATCACTCTGACAGAACAGCATCAAACTGGTGGAGTCGCCTTTTTCTGTGTTTGAATGCATAAATGTGTATATTTTTATTAAAAAGAAACTCTTGCATTTTTCAACTTGAACCCTGTTTTTCCATGTTTTTATGTCTAAGTGACTGGTGGAAACAGCAGTTTTTGAAATGGGTCCAGCATTGAGAGAGAGAGAGAGAGAGAGAGAGAGAGGTGCAGCCCGCAGCCACAAAACGAAGTAACCGCTCAGAGCATGTTTGTGTGCTGTTACGTTCTTGTTTTTGTCACTGACAGGCTCAGATTATTATTCCAAATGTCTCACAATATTATGGAAAGGGTGAAATGTAGTGAAATGAAATGTTTTTCCACACCTTTCATTTCTTCTTGTCTGTTTTGTGTCCAAGTCTCCCTGATGAAAAAGTCTCATTCTGAAATCTCGTGGCCTTTTTTACATTGTGGAAATCTGCTAAATATTTAGCCTTGGCATCAAAAATCCTTTAGATAAGAGTAAAATACTCTTTCTGTACTCAGCACTCTTTAATTCCCACTAATGTTTCCACTGCTGTTTTTCCAGCAACACATCACCTCTACTGAGACTTCAGAAAATGACTTCTCCTTTAATAAGACTTGGTCACAAAACAGATCGGAACAAGTGAAAAGTACTGAAAAATGTTTTCTGCAGGGTCCTTTCTGAAATGCTGTCAGAGTCTGTGAGTGACAAAAGCAATCACCTTTACAGGGTTCCTGCAGCTTAAGGCATGTTAGATTTAAGACATTTTAAGATTTTTTATATGCCATTTGGATTAATTTTCTAATAACCAAAATTGAAGGACAAATTTATTTTGCCCAAATGTTAAGTGTGATATAAAACATGAAATGTCTTTGATCTAGTGAAAATTTTATTTATTTGCATCAAATGTTGGGGGAAAAAAAACTTAAGAACTTTTCTGAGTGACACACACGGAAGACAATAAATATATTATATTATCATAAAAGTATTTTTTAGGTTTACCAACCAAAGAGCAAATTATCTGGCAACTCCAATTTTCTTGGAGATTTTTGTGTTTTTCACTCTGCATGTGAAATTCAGCTACTTGGACTCCCATCATTGCGAGTTTAAATAGAGGAATTTATTTATTTATTTATTCATTTTAAAAATAGATGTTATCAATTATTTTGAGATTTTACAATGTAACGTCAGAAAAAAACAATTCATAAAATCCTACTTTCCATGTCTGTGCATTTTTATGACTTTTGAAAGATTAGTGCATGTTATTTTAACACCAATTTAAGCCTTATTTTTAGATGAATGAATTCAATGCCTTTTAAGACTTTTTAAGGATCTGTGGAAACCCTGTCTTAATAGATGTTAATTGACACGGTGCACCTGCCCTGAGTGGTTCCACTGAAGCCTGTTTCACCATCTTTTAAAAAACAAATGAAAAGGATGTTTAACCCTTTAAATCATCTGAGTGATGTGTCTGGGTTACTGTTTCCCCTCAACCTTCAGAGCACAGTCACACAGCTCCTTACCTGCAGAGGAAAACGTAGCAGTCCTGGGTGTGGAAGTGCCCAAACTCCTCCTCAGGCAGGCGAGCAAACTTCTTTCCCTCCAGCACAAATCCCTCCATGCCGTCCAGGTCCTCGTTCCACTCCTCCATCAGCTGTTCAGCCTGGATGGAAAAGGTAAACATGTAAGAAGTGAAGGCTAAAAGAAGGGTTTTTTTTCTGTAATTTACCGATCAATTAAAACAGGGAGTATAAAGAAAAAGAATAACTGCATGTGTTGTTACCTCAGTGAGAGGCATGGCCGGCTGCCTGGGAAGGAAGAGAGCTGTGAGGTCGGCCTTCATCTGGTCTTTTTGCTCTGCGTCTTTCTTCACCTGAGAGACAAAACAGACATCAAAACATAAATTAGACACATTTAAGTTCATAAGTAGCATTTAAAATGTGAACTGCTATCCGACCATCAACATTTAGATTTTTTGAAAACAGATACACACGCATGTATCACTGACCTTGCCCTGCAAGTTGTCCTTCATTTGTACTGTCTCAGCTGCTCGGGTGTAGTCCACCTTCAACACATCATCCCAGTTCTTAAATTTGGACTTAAACACCTATGGAAGAGGAAAAAGAACAAAGTCTAACTTATACTCATACACTATGTAAAACAATGGCTGTCGCCACTGTGATATCACACTGTGGTTTGTGGACTCCTATTTTTAAGTCTTGACTTTGGTATTTTGGCATTTATATTGTATTTCCCAGGGTAAAAACTGAAATTAACTATTTAAACACCAACATTGTAATTAATACACTGTATAGTTGCTTTCTTCTTAACAACAACAACAACAACAATAATAAATATAATAATAATAATAATAATAAAAATAAATTTTACTTATAAGGGCTTTTCACGGTACTCAGACACTTTACAAAAGTCAAAAATTATCCTAAAATAGAATACACTAAAATGTACAATAAAATACACAACACATTAAAGTTCATGACATTAATTACACATTAAAAGCAGTTTTGAATGGGTGGCTTTTGATAAGTGTTTTGCGCTGGGAGAAATTGCGCTGGGAGAATTGTGCACAGGTGTGTTCTGGGAACAGAACAGAAGTGGCCAGTGTGGTGTTTCATACATCCATTTATACATCAATTCATGACAGACTAAAACCATTATCATACAGTTTTCACTACCCACAGTCTCATGTCTGCAGCAGCAGCAGTATTTAAAGTGGTGCAGTATTACCTGACACTCGGTGCCCTCCAGGTTGCGAGTGACGCAGGCATGTTTGGGCCGGTGCAGCATGGAGCAGATCTCCTGACCCAGTTTTAAGGCAGCGGCGCGGACGAGACGTGGAGACTTCCTCCCGATCCAGATGAACACGTCAGACCAGCAGTCCAGGATGTACACACACTTTGTGTCCAGCAGAGACTGAACCTGAGGAGAGGGATGGAAATATGGAGAAGATGACATTGTTAAAATAATAATAATAATAATAATAGGATATGAAAATTTTAACCACAATTGTGGCATTATTTCAGTCATATATCATGCATTCTGGTGAATCTGCAGCAGATAAACATACCAGTCTGAGCTCTGGCAAAGTGTCCAGCTTGATCTTGTGGTCTTTGTGCTCGACTGACAGCTTGTAGTTAATCTGTGGCAGCTCCAGGTAGCCCAGACCCAGGCCCACCTACAGGACAGTGATGAAGAAAACACCAGGGAACTGTGATTTTTTTGTTTAGCGATGCCATCTGTTATCATCACTACCTGTACATCAGGCACTCACTTTTTGGCCTCTTTTCACCATTTTTAATCATCTCCTCTTGTGTAAGAAATTCAAGTGTAAAGATAAGGGATGCACAATGATATTGGCACATCATCGGTATCAGCTGATAGTGGTTTTAAAGTGAAATATTGGAATCGGCCAGCATGCTGATTTCTGCTAATATTTTTTCTGTTTTTATATTCAAAGTGAACTAGTAGAAAACATCAGATAAATGATACAGCACAGGTAACAAAACAAGACATCAGCATATCAAATATCAGCAAAAAAATCCAATATCCTGCCTTCCTAGTTAAAATGGAAAAAGACCAGTTTTAATGTTGACATGGTGTTTACTAATATTTAACATGTCTGACTCTGTTACTATAAAAGTAATTTTTAATTAAGCATTTTTTGGATTTGGCCTATCCCACATATTGCACATCATCGTGGGCAAAAGAGTTCTCCAAAATGCCAGCAGCCGGCCAAACAGCTGATTACTCATTTGACTCTACCTGCCAACTTTATTATACACATTTTTTATTCTAATAAAAAAGCTTTGATTAACAAGGACCCAGACCCCCTTGGTGGCTACTTTTCCCCACAGGCTGGCTATTGCACTTCCTCGTGGAAAGCCCTGGGGCTATTTACAAAAACAAAGTTACAATTACATGTGACTTTACGCCTGTGATGGAGCAGAAAGCTCAACAGTAAGTCCTACACACCTCCTCCAGCTCTGACCAATTTGCATTACACCTACGCTACCTTAATACTGCATACACACTTGTACTGTGGAGAACATTAACCTAAAAGGATAAAGTACGTCTAAGATCAGAACTGTATTAACACTATTAAAAAGACTTACCTTGTATAGTTTGGGTCTGATAGGAGAGAAGTCATCCGGTACATGTTTCTGGATCTCCTCGGGTTGTCCTCCCAAAACCTCCCAGAACTCTGGAGGCTCCTGGTTCTGTATGAGGGTTGTGATTTCTGCCTTCCCCTTGCGCTCATTCTTATTGATCTTCTCTGCAAATAACCTGAAGACAATAAAGTTTTAGTTTAGTTTTCGCATATTTCTTTTTTATGTTTAATTGTGTTCCTAACCTGGAAACAAACTTGAAAGCAGAAAATGTTTACGTTGGTTATTAATGTTTGTCCCACCTGGCCTTTGTGGTGCTGCTGAGAGTTGCATTGCCTCCTCTCCAGATAAAGATCTCCAACCCTGTGTCCAACAGGAAGACATACCTGACAAAAAGAAAAAAGACAGGATGTCAAGGAAACACTGCTTTAAGTACCACACTTAATGAGACATTGTGCTCTAATCAAACAGCAGCAGGAACAAAATTAGCATCAAAACCAATGCAGGTCTACAGCCAAGGCTGGGATTATGTCAAACAGAGAGAGGAGGGATGCAAAGCATTGGAAAGCAGTGAGTGCGTTTGCTGGAGGGTGTGGCAAACCATACAAATGTACTGACTGTGGTGTACAGGACAGAAAGGGTGTGTCAGAGTTACCTCGGGTCGAGGGAGGAGGCCTTCAAAGGTACAGACTCCAGTCTGATGTTTTTCTTGCCATAAACTCTGTACAACCTGATAAATATAAAGAAGAATTAAAACCTGATTTCTAAGTTTCCAGGCTGAACAGATTCAGTAATTTACATCAGAGCAAGCTCAAAGAATAACAGCTGAATGTGCAAGCTGACAAAATTATTTCAGACTCCAAAAAAAGATTTGTGTGACTTATGTGTCTGATAAAATTACTATAATTAAAACCAAACATGAATAATATAATACATGTTAATCAACATAGAGCTGATAAATGAAAAAAAAAAAGTTCCTTCCAGCTTACCGGACAGGGTAGTGTGTGTCCTCCACAGTGTAAAATCCACTGGCTGTTCCTCCCTCAATGTAGGAAATCTCATTGTTGAACACCTGCACACAAGACAGAAACTGTCATTTACAAAAGTACATAGCGATTGGAGGTTTATACAGCTACAGATATAGTTTCTGTACCACATCCAATAAAAGAAACAAGTTTTATTTAAAGGGCAACTTCAGTATTTTTCAATCTGGACCCTATTTTCCCATGTTTTTGTGTTATACAATGGAGCCAGTCATTTTTGAAACTGGTGCAGAACTGAGAGAGAGGTCTGCAGTCAACAGCAGCGAAACAGGCAAGAATGCAGCTGCTCGGGGCATTGGCACTCTCATTTTATATCGACAAAATATCTCCTATATTTATACAATATATTTTGTTTTGTCACTTACAGGCTCAGATTGTAATTATAAGTGTCAAAACAAAAGGCATATTTAACAAAAAGGCGCATCTCCGTAGGGATCCTTTGCATAGTGTTGTCAAAGAGTAAGATCCTTTTTGTTTGATCAGAAGCGGCTCAAAAATCACTATCGCCAAACACACCAGACTCCATTTAAATGAGAAGTCATTCAAGCGTGTATAGAGACAGCATATTTTTGGGTGAATTAACAACATCAGGGATAGTGCAAAGACAAACCATAATGTTGTCAGACACTTAGAATAACAACACGAGCCTGTCAGTAGCAAAAAAAGCACTTTTGTGGATGTAAAATCAGGGTGTGAACATGCCACGTTACATAGCAGCCTTTTTAGCCGCTGCCAGTATCCAGCTCTCTCGCTCAAAACTGGATCAATTTCAGATCTTGTTGTTCCCCTTAATCACAAAAACATGAGAAAATAGCATCCAGGCTGAAAAATCAAAGTTACAAGTTAATGTTTTTCTTTAAAGCACAGTTATTTTACTTAATGCTAAGCTCAGATTGATTAAGTTACAAATATTTTGGTGCTTTGAAAGATATGCACTCAACAAAATCTAATATATTATTATTATAGCTTATATGAATGTCATGTTTCTACATACAGCACTGAACTCCTCGCTTTCGTCTCCCATCTCCTCCCGTATCGTCCTGCACTCTGCTCCAAGGAAATTTCTGAGGTTGACGGCATGGATGGCAGAGCCGGCCTTTTTGTCCAGAGTGGCATCCTGGCCGATCCAGTAGAAGATCTGCCAGTTTAATGCACCGTTGTCGTCCAGGTAGGTCTATAGTTGCAAAAACAATAAATGTGAGAAAGATTTCTTTGCACATACAGCACACAGAAACTGACATATGTTCCAGCTAGAGCAAGGAATAATCTCTGTTGTTTGATTAATTAAATTTATCTAACGATAATCTAAGTAATGACAGTGTATCTGACACATAACAGATTGGATGTGTTACCTTGAGGATGATGTAGCAATCAGCCTCGTAGAACTTGCCATGGAAAGTTTCGTCCACTTGTAATGGAATAAAATTCTCTATCTGCCACACCGTTAGACCAGGAACCTGCAGGACAGGAAAACAAAGACACATATACACTGATATCTGTACAATGCAAAGTAGAGAAATCAGATTTCACATGTGTATAACCAAACTTCCAACCAAACCAAAGTTCAAAAAGAGCACACATAACAAAAAAAAACACATTACCTGCCCCACATCCTCCATAAAGAACTCAGAGTAGTCCAGTTGAGGTTTCTCTAGACTCTTGTCCCAGCGCCGAATCTTTAAATCAGCATATTTCAAATCCCCGTTCTCCTGCAAAATTAGCAGATTTTGGTTGTAAATAATATATAAATGAACCCTTTTTATTTTTCTTCCTGTGGGGGGCTGTGCAGCATTTCTTTTTTTTCTTACCTCTAAGTTCTTCTTCTCCTGTGCAACATCACTCATGCCCTTCAGCACCTGCTTTGCCTGATCGTCCTGAGAGCAGTCTTTCCTCCTCCTTAGCCTCATCTTTCTCGCCAGGGGATCTCGGGGGCTGGCTCCTGGACAAAGGTATACACACACACACACACACACACACACACACACACACACACACACACAGATTTAAGCTTTCAGGATATACAAAGGTTGTATTTACTGTAAAATAAAAGGCAATAATAATATACATTCATGTATATACTCAACATACAGCTCTAGACATAAATATTCGTACCTCCTCCAGCAGCAGCTACAGTTGCAGGCGAGGCCCCGGCCAGCCGGAGCTGGTTCTGTAGCGAGAAGTCAATGTTGTACCACTCTGCACCTCTGTCCACTGGTTTAGGAGGCATCACCAGGTTGGGGTTCTCACGCACATCCAAAATCTACAAAAAGATACATTAACAGGAAGATATATATAATGTGTAAATCTTTTCCTTGATGAAATCTGTAGATGTTAACAAACATTACAGAGTGCTTTGTTTACTTTTTTTAATTTGTCTAATTTACAACACCACTATATAATAATTTCAAACATTTCCTCATGTTTTTCACAATGTCATATGGATGTCAAAAAATTACATTCACTTTGCCCAACTATATCCTATTCCTTTACTTTATGATATCTTAGAAATATTGTAACATTCTTAGTTGTAGTCAAAGCATGAAATCGGGCTGTATTTATTAAAGTAAGTTGTGAGGGGGGTTACAACCAGGTTACTTCAATCCTCTTTTGACACTTCAGCAAAGTCATCGAATTGCATTAATCCACAATTCACCCTGTGTAAATACTATTTATGCCCAGTATTATCTGAATACTTTACAAGTGGTGTTAGTCTTGTACCTCTAAGTCAGTCAGGAAGTGGATGGCCTCAGGCAGCGTTACCAGGCGGTTTTTATTAAGCACCAGTTTCTTTAGCTTGCCGCACCTAAACAACAACACAAAATAACATATTATTTATATACCCACATTTTCTTGTGTGATGAAACAATTGAAGTTCGTCAATAATGTCGACAAAGGGCAGACAAGAGTGAAGGCAGAAGGATAAGATAAGATAATGTTTTTAATCGCAAAGAAAATTCTTGTGCCACATTGCACCAAAAACAGAGCATCAAATAAGTGAAAATAAAATACAAAGTGTCTAATAATAAAGTATAAAAGTAAAAAGTAATATTGAACCTGGAGTTTGAGTTTGCTGGCTTAATGAGTTACATTTAAGACATCTTAATTCTGCAATTTTAAAGGTATTCTAATCCCCAACCTATCCAATTGTGCAATCACATCTCTGATACGCAACACACTCACAACCCAGATCATTCTCTCTGCTATGACCTTATCCGAAGGCAAACCCTCGATTTTGTCTCTTGTTTAATCATTTGCTATGTCTTGCTAGTCTGTGATATGCATTCTGTATGTCATAATATTGTTAAAATTGGGCTTGTAAAACGATTCTAACAGTATCAGTCTAGCAATTCAGAAAGAAATCTCAGGATTTCCATCAGTGGTTTATCAGTCACAGTATTCTCAATCTGTGTGTTTGTTTGTGTGTGAAGCTCACCTGCATAGTCCTTCTGGGATGAGCTCCAGGTTGTTGTTAGCGGCCATGAACTCGGTGAGGCTGGCCAGTTTTCCCACACCTGGTGGAACTCCATCAAAGTCCAATTTGTTAGAGTTGACATACAGCTTCTTCAGCTTGGCCAGTTTACAGATCGCAGACTGGATGGAGACACGAAAGCAAAGTTTTAACGTGTGACACCTTACACAAACTATAAAAAGAAATGTACCTTAAAAACGGCTTGATTGAAAAAACAGAATCCCAGGCAGAAAATAAACCAAACTGATCAATCAGTTGTCAAACCCACTTGCTCTTTAAAGATTTGGTTTGCCCAAATTCCGATATTTCTCTGTATTAAACCATATAGATAGTTTACCCAGATTTTGAGGAATTCACTTCTTAGATTTCTCACATCATCCAAACATAATTAAATCTCATCTGTGGTTTAATATTAACGCAACTCTGGCTACACAACTTTATAAACACTGATAGGTGAAAAAGAGCCGCTTCTAGAGACAGCTGTGTAATAATAATTACAGCTCTTACAGGCAGTGAGGTGAGCTGGTTGCGGCTCAGGTTAAGCGTCTCCAGCTGAGTCCACTGGTCAATGCAGAGGGACAGTTCTGAGATCTGATTACTGCTCAGGTTGAGTCTCTTCAGACTGCCCAGGGAATAGAGGCACTCTGGCACCCGAGTCAGGTCGTTACATGACAGGTCAACATCTGAGAGAAACAGGCAGAAGTGAGGAAACACATGTTTGTAAAAAATTACTGAACAAGGAATATGAGGATATACAAAAGTGACACCTTTGTGAAAAATGTACCACAGTGCCAAGAGGAAGAAGTAAAAAGGAAAATGGGCCAGGTCCCGAAATAAGCAGTCTGGAAGAAACAAGAGAGTGGTGTGTGAGAGTACGTGATTACCTGCTAAATGTGTCAGACCCTCCAGGCTGGTGGGCATGTTGCTCTGGGTCCTCTGGGTGTTTCTCAGGTGGAGAGTCTGTAGAGCCACCATAGCTGGCAGCTGGCTGCTCAGACACACAGAGACAAAGTCAGTCAGATTAGAAATTGAACGCGTATTGTATATGTGACACATACTGTATATATTCTTATTGTAATTCTTACTTATGTGTATCTCTGTTGTTCATCGGAGTATTGCACACATATTTAGATTTTTTTTAATATTTTGAACTTACTAGTTTTATAAATTTCATAACAGCATAGGGCACCGTTTTATACTTTACAAACTCAGCACATTATCCATATTATAGTTTAAATATTCACATACTAATGCTAATTGTCTATTACTGTATTTCTTTACATTCATATGTTTACAAACATTTCTCGGTATTAAGATAAAGGTGTGAGGTCATGGAAAGAAAATTCAGTCTTTTTACCGCAACTGTGCATGCATCAGCGGGTTGTTGTTCAGTGTGAGTGTCTGCAGGTGAACCAAGCGTCTCATCTGCGGCGGCAGGCTGTCCAGTTTGTTGTCGCTCAGGTCCAGATACAGCAGGTCTGTCAGGTTGATGAACAGCTGGTTGGGGATGGAGTCGATGCTGTTGTGGCTCAGATTCAGCACCAGCATGTTCCTGCTGTTCTCCAGGTCCCTGGGGATCTCTGTCAGCTGATTGTAACTCAAGTCCTGTGGTAGAATAGAGGGAAATGTATTGTGTTTTGATGAAATACTGTGGTGAAGCAATTAAGTTTCAAAATCAATGAAAAAAGAGGAAGCACATTGAGTGTCAAGTTAAGGCAAAGGGCCAGAAAATAAAGAAAGGAAGCATGTTGTTGAAATAATTGTGAGTGGACTGTGAAAGGAAGTCTTTAAGGGTATGATAAGCAGAGGAGGAGGAATCGTGTAAGATTATCATGTACCAGCACAGAGAGGTCATCTAGCTGAAAGATGTCATCTGGGACACCAGAGTTTTTCAGGTTGTTGGCTCTGGCTACCACCGCCTGCACACAGAGAGAAACACATTTTCAGCACTATTGTACCTCCAAACTGGTACATAGCCACAGTCAAAATCAATGGTGCTTATGCTTATGGTTAGAGGAAGAAACTGGCATGTGCTTTATGTGTATCTTCTTATGCATGCGTGGGTGTCACTTACCCGTAGGTTCGGTAAGCTGGAAAGTTCTCCATGTAAAGTGGTCAGGCTGTTGTGACTCACTGAAAGATGCTCCTAAAAAAGGAAAAAAGCACAGAGGTTTTGTTTACAGTTACACAGTTCACTGCACTGCACTGTACACATAAAACATAATTTAAAACTCCATAAATACACTCTACAAAGAGCCTGGATCACTGCTGTGCAATATACTTCTTGCTCTTAAGCTCATTTGTCTCTAAATAGAATGATTCAACTGCAAACAGGATGAAAATCAAGGCAGATAAACACTGCTCAGACAATGTGACTCCTATCCATGATAAGGGACTAATCTTATTTACCTGCACCAGGTAAGATCAAGCATGTTAGCGTGGCATGCTGACTGAGGCTTTGGAGGTTTAGATTTGATAATCCTTTTAAAGATATTAGGGATTTAAGTAGAGCTTTGTGTGCTCTTAATCAGGTGAAGTTTCACAGGTGACATGCACCACTCTGCTGATGTGATGTCCTTTGTTAAAGACATATTGGGTATAAAATCAGTTGCTTTGACTCATCAGAGATTAACAAAACTGCCATCAACAATGCAGTAAGGGATAGCATATAAAATTAGATAAACATGGATTGATAAGACAACAACAAGCAAGAGTGCAATAGAAATACTACCCTATGACTATGACAGTGTTACTATAGCCATAATAATGTTGGCATTGATAAAAACAAAAATGACAATATCAAAGAACAGTACATGAGAGTCCATTCATTAGACAACAGAGCAGCTTCACCAATGTTATGAATTAATGGATTACCATTCAGAGATGTGAGGACAAGCTAATAACGGGCAAATAGCCCTGAATGTCTCACCAGCTTCTGCAGAGAGGCCAGCTCCTCTGGTAGGTAACACAGTCCTGTTCTGTTCAGTTTCAGCCATCGCAGACTGCTCATACACTTGACGTGCTCTGGGAAATATCCACCCTGTAAACACAGAGAGGGGAGCGAGATAGGAGATAAAGAAGAAGAGGAGAGAAAATTATTTCTGACACTGGTGTTGACTTTATCAATGCCATGTCTATGGTATGTTAAATTGTGATGGTATTGGTGCAACCAAAAAAAAAAAACCTGGTGACATTTCTTATCATACACATTCCTGTCTGTTATTTACCAAAATAATCTGATCTGGACATATTGACATAAGACCCCAGATGTAATCTTACATGGAGTTCTGTTTAATTGCAACAGGGAGAGACCATTTCATACCAAAATAAAAAAAGACTATTTTTAAACTGTTAACATTTCTTATGAAAAGTTTCACATCATTAACAAAATGTATTAAATGCTGCATATTAACTTAGGGATAGGGAATATGCAGATATTATATAAACACCATGATATGAGGCTAGATCTAAACTTAGATTTTGATTATTATAATATTTTAAGTGTTAACTTAACCTGCTGCATTAGAATGAAGTGGTGTCATTTCCAGAACTTACCACACTGTTCTATTATTTCAATTTATCGACTCAGTCATTATATGTACATTATTGCTGATTATTTATCCAAAACCTCATTGTGTAGCCTAAATGTTTTTGTGAAAGCATTAATAGTCAACCCTTTAATGTGATCACAACATCAATATTAAAATATTTAGTCAAAAACATAGTAAAATTATTATTTTTTTCTTATCTCCCAAGCCTACATAAACCTTGTCAATACATAAGAATGAAAACAATAAATTTAATGTATATGTCTATGTAAAAAGAGTGTCATCGCCCTTGTTGATTTTTCTGTCATTATGGGTGAGTGTGACAGCTCAAATTGTCAAAAAAATCTCACTAATTTACAAATCAACTGCCCGAGTAAATACAGTATAGATTTGGCCAGCGATAAACGTTCAATCCACATTATCTTTTAAAGTCAGGGTAAGAAACCTGAAAAACTACAGTCCTCATGATGTACGCCAGGAAATGATTTCATCTTCCGCTGTCTGAAATTAGATCATAAGACATTCTCTAACTAATAGATTAAAAAATAGCCACTTCGCCATCTTATCTGTACTACTTTCATACTAACATGGCAGCTAGCGTTATGTGGGTTACACAAATAGTTGTGTCAGTCCAAAAACATGCCAGATGATCTCAGCTGCCACTCCTGCCAGTCGGGCTGTTTTTACAGTCTCCCAAACTTAGCACGCAAAGTGTGTCAAAACCAACAAGTATGACGATGTTGAGCCAACAAACTGTACAATAATATTATTGTTCTTAACCACATAGTTTGACAAAAATGTCCCCACTCTGCGCTTGTGACAGTTAGCCAACACAGAAGCTAAATTAGCATGCTAACGTGACGTTGAAAGCAAGTTATACGTTAGCCTCAACTACCTAAAATACTCTAACCGCTAATAAAATAACTTTAAAAAGTACTATTCACAAACTATTTCCCCTAAACAGAGGCATGTTAACAACCAGGCAGGACGCTTGAAGCCGAGACAGCAACTTTGTGTATGACAAACATTTGACAACTGACTAACGCCCAATGCTAGCAGCGTTAAGCTAAGCTAGTTGTAGCTCAGCCTTTAGCCGTCTGTTGTTGAGTCTCTAACTTACATTAGCTCTAGCTTGCTAGCTAACCGCTTTAGTTGCTAAACAGCTATGGATGTAAAATCAACGAATACTGTTTAAAATCCTTACTTTGAAGTCGTTTCCACTAAGGTCTACCCCCCGGATGAAGGGAAGTACTCCGGTGGCAGCCATTTCTGCTTAGTCTCAGCTGCTCTGCCCTCAACTGTCTATTTTGGTCCACAGGCAGGGAGGGCTGTGGCTGGCGGACTACTTCTTCTTCGGTGGATTTTTAAACGACACCTCTGCTGCGGCTGTAAACATTAATGATGCAGCGTCCCCCAGTGGTTAGGGATTGTTCTTTATTTATGGCTGTGTTGTGACCTGTGAAAACCTGAAAAAAATTGGGAAGAAGGCAATGAGCAACTTGACCAAAAATGACCAAAAAAACGAGAAATAAATTAGTAAAAAGTACAAGAAGAATTACCTGAAAATTAACACAAAAAACGAACAAACAACAAGCAAGGAAATTACCTTGAAAAAAGTGCTTCTAAGATTATAATAAATCTGTGAAGAATTTTAAATGTGTAATAATTATAATGAAAAATATAGTTTTCTCGACATTTTTCCATTGCTTTAAAAAAATCAAAATCTACTAATTCCTTGCAATTTGTCTAACACACTATATATAGTGCACGGTTTCCAAGATAAGGAGCTGTTTTGAATACAGCTTTAGTTTCGGTTTGTTTTTTACCCACCCCGAAACAATGGTATTGGTATCCACCCATACAAAAATACAATACAAAAAATAAAATAAAATAAAATAAAATACAAAAAAAAGTTGCATGCCCCTTGCCTGAGCCAAAAAAAACCCCAAAAACATCATATGATGTGCCTTCTCCCTTTTTGCACCACCTCCCCCTTTCCTCAATAACAAACAGTCTCTTATCAAGTGCGACAAGACATAACAACACACACAAGACACCTATTATAAGGACTGTCAAACTGTCATAAAATTCAAGAGCTGAGAATGCAGTCTCTGTTAAAAAGTAATATGTTTAAATAATATAACCTTTATTCAACAAAACACATCTTTTATTTCGTCTTCTCCTGGACTGATGTGTGGGGAACTAGATCGATAAAATTAAAATCTCAGGTCTTTTCTGTATTAACTGAATGGGAACTTTTTTGCTTATTTATTTATGACAAGGTATTTAACGAGTAATTAAAACCGCTGTCAGTTGTTAGAATTAAACTGTCAAGTCATTTAGAGATAACGAGTGAAACCGGAAGAGATACAAGTTGACTTCAAAACAAATCTATTTTTCAAGAAAGCTCGCCATTTATTGCTGGAGCGCCTCTCTGTTAAGTTTTATTTTGAAAATACCACAATCGGAAGTGTTCCACGCATTTTTTAGACGTAATGACATCATCCGCAGGAAACCTCCCAGTCAGCTGTGCCGTTTTATGTCCGTCGCTTTAGCCAGCCGACAGAAAAATAAAACAAAAAAAGCTATTGTTGGGTTTACATTATGGATAAAAATGCCACGCGATACAATGTACAGCTATATATTTACGATTTATCGAGAGGAATGGCTCGCAGCCTCAGTCCCATCATGTTAGGTAAGTACAGATAATAATAAAAAAAAAAAATCCGATGCAGTCTGGCCTTGGGGACAATTAAGTGTTAATAACAAATACTGGGTTGAAATGCTATCTTTAGCTTGCATTGTGAAGTTGCTTTAATGCAGATATTGACGCGCTTTTCACTATTCTAGTTGAAGATGTTTTTATTTTGTATGCATTTATTTTGAAAATCTATTGTAAAGCGTGACTGATTTATAATGATTGAATGGTCGTTATGGGGATTGATATCAAATTGCTACACTTTTACGTTACAGCTCCACTCAGCTGTTAGCACTGATCATCTGTCACCTTCCTCACACTACTTTTTCTTCTATTTGTTGCAGGAAAGCAGCTGGATGGTATATGGTAATTATCTTTTCTGTTACTTTTAACAGCTTGCAACCTAAAAATCTGTCTTACTGTGTATTGAAAACTTGCTTCTTATTTAATGTTTGGGTCCATCAGGTTCAGGCCAGTGACCCATTCATGGCCCTAAAGTAAATAAAAAGGAAAAACAGAAAATACCTTTTTAAATATGCAAACAGTTATTATTGGTAATGTGCCTGTCCTTATTTTGTAGTAATGTTTTATTGAATTGTGCTCCAAGAAAAATTTCATAAAAATCTAAGAAACCTTAAATATGAAAAAAGCTGCCAATGGCAATGTGCCCATACTGTTATTTTGTAATAATGCTTTATGTTTTTTTTTAAACTGTTTCCTAAGTAACTTCATACAATTTAGGAAATCATAATAATAACAACACTAAGTAACGATAAACTTTCTTTATAATGCACCTATCAAAACAAAATTACAAAGTCCTTTACATTGTTGTATCAGGATTTACAACATTTTAGGACTCACGCAAATGAAATCAGGTGAGTAATACAGAAAGTAAAATCAAATATAAAGAAAAAATCCCAACTTAAAACATAAATACCAACAATGAAACAGATAAGTGATGTTTGCAATTAACTCCCTGAAGACAAACAATTAAAATGATTCCAAAATGAAACATGAGAATAGCCTACCCGATAACAATTTAACCCTTTCAAACCTGAGCAAACTGGCTCGATTTCTTGCAAAGACATAGTGAGAAAGCAATTAAGAACTTAACAAGACATTACCTGAAAATAAGCACAAAAATGAAGAAAGTTACCCAGGAAAAAAAATGCTGAAAATAAAAAACAAGAAGTTAAATTTTTAGTAATATAATTTTAAATATATAATAATAATAATTAGAAACTTCAGTTACTGGATAATTCGTTAAGGTTTCAAATGGTGTAATAGCTTAAAATAATAATAATTTTTTTTTTTTAAAAATATAAAGGTGTACTTAAAATGTATGAAAGGCTATTTTCAAAAGATAAGTTTAAAAAAGTGAAATTAAAATAGGTAAGTGATTCTGCAAATGAATGCATAGCTCTATGGATACTCCACAAAGTAAGACATGACACATTAATCAAGCATGGATCAGTTCTTTGTGGTTTGTTATTTGGTGTAAATGCACTGAGTTGCAAGTTTTAAATACATCAGGGTTATACTGTACTGACCTGAATTCACCTCTGTGTTCATTTTGTGCTTTTCTTCCAGGCACACAGCTATTGTGGCATACGGGGATGAGTTCTTCTTCGGGGGGGAGGGGATCTCCAGCTGTTCGCCAGTAAGTCTGTCACAAGGGGACCGACTGCTTTCACAAGTCTCAAACAAGCTCATGAAGGGAAACAGAGAGACCTATTAATACCCAAACAGTGCCTGGTTTTATTCCTGACACTCAGATTATGTGTGCCAGGCAGTCAGATCACAGAACTGCAAAAAATAAACCTCTAGAAGTTTATATGGGCTTTTTAATTATTTTTTCATAAAAGCCGGATTCAGATTTTGTCATGTGCTAGACATAAAGTCAGTTGTAATTGGTTTGAGAGGTTGCCAGCTACTACAAGGCCTGCAGGCACATATCACCAAATTAGTAATTCACATGCTTCTACATGCTCTCTGGTGTTATTTTTAGATTAATTTTAAATTTCCCTGAGTTATGTCTACTTTAGTCTCTACATTTTGCTTTTTATTTTTCATTTTTTTGTTTATAAACTCCATCATATGGCTAAATCCTGCTATATGTTTCTTCCTTTTTGAGTGAATAATGAGTACAGACATTTTCGCAATCAGTGTATTTTTTAATCAAACCAGCCATGATCGGAGTATTTCTGGCAGCAGGACAGTGTATGTGGGATTGACTCAAAGAAAACTGCACCCACGTTCATTGTAATGAACTTGTCACTTGGTGCTACAGTGTGGGCTTGTTGCTTTGGCTCCACAGAAAAATCTTGTTAGTAGGATAAATGCAAGGCTACAATATAGCAAGCCAGCCTTATCCTTCAACAGACTTGCTCGTAGGCCTTTCTGAGAGTCATTTCTTTCTTTGTGATCGTGCAAAGTGGCAGCTTGAGAGAGACATCCTTGTTCTGTAATTCAGAGGGACTGATAAAACCTGATGTTTGAGATAGATGAACATTTTTTTGAATCATTCCAACTGTGTTGCAATTATTTTTCCTTGATGTAATCTAGCCTGCCTTTTACCAGTTATGCACACAGACCAATGTTCTGTTCTTTAACTACTGCAATACTGAAACATCAGTGGCTCTTTTTTTTAACAGCTCTCATGATGCGTAAATGTTGTGAGATGTGAGATTACCATTTTGTCTGCTGTGTGTTCATCAGGGTGGGACGATGCTGGGTCCTCCAGACACAGTAGTAGAGCTGGGAGAGACTGAAGTGTCTGACGAGATCTTCATGGAATACCTCTCTTCTCTGGGAGAAAGCACATACAGGTCGAGCAGCTGTTATCCATCTTTTCTACATGCTTTTTTTTCATTCTTTCCTCATACAGAAAATTCTGTAGCCGTTAAAGGGACAGTTCACCCCCAAATCAAAAATACACATTCTTCCTCTTACCTGCAGTGAATATAATGGAACCAGGTGGCACTCAGCTTGTTGTGCTCAAAATGCCAAAACAATTTAGAAATTTAAGACTAGACTATATTTTCTACTACTCATAAGCCCAATCACACTTTTTACTGAATTGTCACAATGCATAAAAGCTGTTATCTAACGTATAATCTCTCTTCTATTCCTTCTTGGTTTAGAGGTGACAGGTACCGTCTGTTTGAGCACAACTGCAACACCTTCACCAACGAGGTAGCTCAGTTCCTGACGGGCAGGTCCATCCCGTCCTACATCACTGACCTTCCATCGGAAGTCCTCTCCACGTGAGTGTTAAAGCCTCAGAGCTGCCCATAACATCAGTCAGGTCAGGGGTAGAAAAGCTGCAGCTCTGAAGCAACACGTGGCTCTTTAGCTCCTCTGGCTCCCTGCGACTCTAAGAAGAAAAAAATTATAAAGAAATGTATAACAATTATTGTTTAGCGTTTTCACTTCTTTCATTGTTGTAGGCCTTAAGTGATTCTTACATCTTCCAATCATCTAATTTAATTCAAGAAAAAAAAAAAATTGTCAACTAAATTGTGGGTCATACCTCTACAACCTGGCACCTTTTTGCCTGCATTTTACCGAAAATCCACAGTAGTGGCTAGTCAAGTTTCCTTGGCTAGAATAGCTGTGGATTCCAAATCAAAAACAAGGGAAAGTCTCAAAGGAAAATAAAGTATTGAATAAAACATGGACAGATTCCCTACAAAGTTTAAATACCAAAAATCATAAACAGCCTATTGCAGAGTTGTTACCTTGTTGTGAAACTCATCAGTGCTCATTTAGGCCTGTGAGAAATGATGACATAATGGGCTGTGCTACCTTCAAAGTAAGGCTCGGACATGTTTTGCAGATCAAGATACAGTTTTTGTTGCTTTTTTCATCCTAAAATGGCTCTTTTGATAGTAAAGATTGTGGTTTAGACCTAAAAAGGTGCCATCGTGTTGTGCCCCGGTTTAACATACCAAGTCAATTCTTTCACTCTCCAGACCGTTCGGCCAGATTCTGCGGCCCATCCTGGACTCTATCCACATCGCCCCTCCAGGAGGTAACGTCATCAACGGGGGGAGGAACGTGTAACCTGAGAGAGCAGCAGAGTCAACGAGTGTTCACAAGGTCACTTTTATTGTAGTCAGTCAGTCAAACTAACTGTCTTTCTTTCCTCTTTCTTTCTGTCTGTAAATAAGTTACACACTAGCATTAAAGCTAAAGGCCATTTTGGAAGCTAGAAACAAAACTGACCAGTGAATTCTTAAAATTCATAACATATAAATATATGCCAACTTGAAACAAGTGGGTGATGATGTTTGAGGGTGCATCTGGCAGCAAATTCAAAGTACAAAACAGTTGGGATTTTGGGTTTACCAGCAGAGAAAAACAGTTATTCTCCAACAATAAAAGCTGACTTTGATGAATGTTGCCTTCTTATAAATAAATCAAGGCAAAGTCAGATTGCCAATTAAACTTTATTTAGAACTGAAATCTGACAAAGTATTTTATTTGGACACTGCAACCTGATTTGGCATTTCCATTTTGCAAAAGTTTATACTTTTACTCCACAACATAGAAAATTGCACTTTTTACTCCACATTTATCTGATGACTGTAATTTAACCACCTACAACATTAAAATACCTCTTGCACATTAGTGCATCCAGCTTATTTAGTATTTTAACATTTGTCATAAGGTGCACAATGGTCTTTTATTTTTTTTTTAAGTTGGGATTTGTAGCTTGCAATGCTCATTACCTCCGCTAAGGATGTTATGTTTTCAGTTTGATTTGTTTGTCAGCAGGATGGAAAATCTAAAAGCCCAATTTTCATGAAACTTGGTGGAAAGGTGTAGCATAGGTCGAGGAAGACCCCATTAAATTTTGGAATCATGGGGTGGATATACTAATTATTTTTCACTTTCTTTAACATTGCAAGATAGTGCATTTGGCCATTCGGTCTGCACTCTAAGAGTGCACTTGTGGTTTAATTAGATTCTATTTATTCCCTTTAGTTATTAAATATTTTTTTCCACCAATTATTTTGTAACATAACTGACATATCAGGTTCCCCACATGGTTTCTGCTGTGAGAATATTCCACTGTTGACTACAATGGAACTAATCTAAGTGTACACTTTTTCATAGATATGTTTAATATATTCAATCAATGGATGCAGGTTGATGGAAAATAAGAGCAAGATGTTTGGAGAGGCTTTTAATGTCAATCATAGTTTAATGTTGCACTTTTATGATTTGTTATATGTATTTTGTTATTTGTTACCTTGCAGTTAAATTCCCATCTGTGACCTTTTATACCTGTTTTATTTGTCTTTAATGTTTCTGTACCTGACATCATCATTCCATCTGTCACATTATGTGTAATATGACAGACAGCAGGTGATGGACACCTAGCTCACACTGAGGTAATAAGGATAGAGGTGATATAAAAACATTTTGAGTGTATGTTTCTGTAGCAGGACTGGGATCAGTTCAT
Source organism: Plectropomus leopardus (assembly GCF_008729295.1). Taxonomy (NCBI): domain Eukaryota; kingdom Metazoa; phylum Chordata; class Actinopteri; order Perciformes; family Serranidae; genus Plectropomus; species Plectropomus leopardus. The sequence goes on from NC_056479.1 coordinate 25,137,600, forward strand.
TGTAAAATCAGTTATACCCATTTATATGAAAGTAAACCCCAACTGACATTTTTTAAAGGTCTGGTATGCAGGATTCAGGGGGATATATTGGCAGAAATGGAATATACCATAATAAGTGTCGCAAGATCACCATGTTGCACCACCATGTTTCTACCGTAGCCCAGAGCGGACAAACCAAACGCTGGCTCTTGATAGGGCCATTTGCATTTTCATGTCAGCCACTATAATTAGAGGCCCCTTTACAATAGTAGTGTCAGAAAAACACCTATTTGTACCGTGAAACTGCTTCATTCAGTGTTTTTATTGGTTTAAATCACTGGTTTCGATTGTTTTGAAGGGGGAGCGACCTCTGCAAATAATAAGGCTCCTGGTAATTGACTACTGAACATCTGGATTTAAAAAAAGATGAGCAAACATAAGCAGGTCACTGAATTTCTATCACTAACATGCCAAACAGCATGGGAAAAACACTGATTTGTAACTTGAAACTGCATTATTCAGTGTTTTTACTGGTTTAAATCACTCTGGTTGGTATGTTTTGGAGAGGAAAAGACCTCTGCGAACAATTCAGCTCCTCGTGAAAAAATCCTTAACAAAAAACACTGAAGGAAATCTAAGCGGGAGAAGTTTCAGATGGTTGCAATCTGCAATCCTCAGCACTAGATGTCACTATATCCCCATAAATCTCACACACTGTACCTTAAAGTGTACTTTAAAAAAAAGAAAAGAAAAGACAATCCTCATTACAAAAAAAAAAAATTGTGAAAAGAAAAACAATTCCTTTGGTCAGAAATGACCAAGAATGCAAATTTTTAGTATTAAATCTGTTCTTTGATGTAACTGAGAGTGAACTGCATCACAGCCCTGTTATATAACATAAGCTGTGCCTCTTGGCCTGTGTTACCAGCTCCGCAGGGAGATGCTGATCATAGATACATTTTATTATACTGTTTTTTTGTTGCCATGTGGTTAACTAAAAACAACTGCTCATCCACTGATTTTTTTTAAACATAGAGGTGACCATATGCAGGGCAATGTCCTGTACTGTCAACCTAATAACAACAACCTGCTAGAGTCCTTTAATAGCCACCAGAGTGTGTTGGATATACAATACACCTCTGTGCCTTCATTTCCCTCTGCTTGGCTACAGTCACACTGTTGGGAGTTGGCATGGTTATCGTATAGCACAGATGGGAACTCCATGTGCAGTCTGCATTCCAATCTGATAGTTCGTTTACTGTGTGAAGGCCCTGAAATCTTAAATACATAAATGAGGTGAACGGGGTTAGAAGTGGTGAGAAATCCGCAACTAAAACACTTACAGTTGAAAATGTTCCAGATTAAACAACATCTGGATCTCAGCCTTTAACCTCTGCCATCAGAAAGAACACATAGCTGTCTATTTTCAAGATAAAACACTGATTAAATGACATATTTTAGGGTTTGTCTAATAAAGAAAGTTACATACTGACCATACTGAACCTCACGAACAGAGCAAAGGATCAAAGAAGCACAGAAACACAACAAAGAACGTCTAAACCAGCATTAACTTTCACCGTGTTCTCCTGCAATAAATAAACCTCACACACATTTTACCTTCCAAGCAGTCATCATCATTTCTCTCGTGCACCTGCACATAAATATTAGATGTGCAAGTTTTATTTTCAAACCTGATATTTGTTAAGTATTTGCTTACTTTTAGGTTAATTCCCCTTTAGGAGGCTCAAACGCTCAGGTGAATCTGGGTTTGGTCATTTTTGCCTTCTGCTAATCAATTAAGTGACATGCTAACCAGACCAGTGAAATGTATTACTGCACGAGTCACCCTTTGTTGCTCTGATATGCGTTTTTGCTGGCTGCTACCTGTACTGTGAAATTGCAACAGATAGTGATGGATATTATTCCCTATTTAGGTAATCTAACTATAGTAGATATGTTTCTGCATATTGTTTGTATTGTTTTGTGTTATTGATTTTCTTTTGTAAATCTACCTACATATAAAGCCATTGACTGCACATTTGAGAATTTAAAGTGTCATTTTTTACCTTTTCCAATAGTTTCTGGTTATTTTTAAGGTGTGCGATCTTGGTGAAGACTTTGACCATTTATCTGTTAAAAAAAATGAAAAAGGGAAAAGTGCTCTCATGGGATGGAACATTTCAGTACTCCTGTGCACATAAGGGCTGCAATTAATGATTATTGTCAGTGTCGATTAATCTGTCCAATTTTCCCAGAACCCAATATGAAGTCCTTAAAATGTAATGTTTGGCATTTTGAGCACCACAAGCCGAGTGCAATCTAGTTCCATTAAACTGGAGCGACGGCACATAAATCTACTGCTGATACCTCCGACACTCTGAGAGTCACACCAAAACAACCAGGCACTACAAGTAAGAGGACAAAAAGTGTATTTTTTAATCTGGAATTATCCCTTTAACATAAAAGTCCCCACTGGTTATTGTGATCCCCTCCTCTAGATTGCATATCAACTTTTTCATTGTTTGGGTATCGAAAAGTGCTCAGTGGCCTGCAGTTCTTCGAGCGTCCACAGAAAGGCAGTGTTGCTCTGTCTCTGGCTATTTTCAGGACAGACATACATTAGATCAAAGGATTGCAGTTTGAAAACCACCCGTGACATGTTCAACCAAATATTTAATCAATATCGCATCTGTATCCCTGTATTTAAAAACTGCAATGAGCAAAACACTTAACGGCTGCGTAACCATGTCATACATAACCATGAACCAGCAATAAGTGGCTGATGTGCTGAGCAACCTTAAATTATGAGTGTTGAGGGAAGTGAGTGCTCAGCAAAACTGGGTCCTCTCTGGGGAAAGATAAAGGTTAATAAGAAAATGAAATGCACTAAAAATAAAAAAAGGAAAGTAAGATGTTCACCTGGTTTTGATATTGATAAAAAAGAGTGATGAAGGTGAGTGAGAGAGCATAATGGAAAGACATACATTGGCAATGTACCGTGACCCCAAAACTCTCATCTTCTATTTTACTTGTCCTTCTAATGTCTTCAAATTCATTGCTCAAAAACAATCTAGCAGATCTCATCAACATCATTTTGTCAACTAAACTCTGTGGTATATCAATCATTAAGACAGAGAAGGAAGGCAGCTTTTCCAGATGGCAGATATCTCACTGTGCAGCAAAACTGTAGTGCAGACAGATGTGAAGCAGACTTGCTCCGTGGCCTTTAGATCAGCACCCCTCCTAAGACAGAGTGGATAATAAATGCAGACAGACCTAGCCTGTCCTTGCTCCCCGCGGCTGAGTAGCTGAATCAGCTCGGTTAGTAGCACAATTATGAGTGTCCATGTGACGTTTGACAAACGTTAACCTTCTCTCCGACTACAAGGGTACTGTCAGGCTGGCCAAAGTTTTTAGCACGGCAGTACCTCTGTGACAAAACCCAGTGAGTCACACAGACCCTCCTGCTGCGGTGACAAATCCTTTCATGACACATAGGGGTGACTTGGTTTCTCTTCCTATAGGCTCTCTGCTGTAGCTGTGCTACAAAGTTCATGTTATTATTGCCACTGTTGTTAACAAGATTTGATATTAGAAGTCAAAAGTGCCATACGGTTCAGCTATTTTGTCTTCAAAAACATCTACATTAACTCTAGCAATTAAAATAAAAGTGAGACTGATTATTATTCCACATTGTAAAGTATGTGATATGTATTACATTATGCTTAAAACAGATATCTGTATATGCAGGCAGATAAACAGGATTTTGGTCCTGGAAGCGTTTTAGTTTCTGTTGTAGTCCAGCAGTGCTGAATGTTACTGTTTACTGAGTAAACAGTGGCTCCAATTTCCTTTAAAAGGATTTGATCCGAATCTCTCCACACACGCTGCATAACACTGTCCTCAAAGTTTGTGTGCATGATAATGTGTGTGTCTGTGGGCGTGAGAGAATGCGAGGGACAGAGAAAAGAGGGATGCTTTTAACAGGTAAGTGTTTAAAAGCTGCATTTGTGTGAGCTCTCCTGAAGGTTTTGCCGGGAGAACTACATCCCCACGGCTTAATGTTTCATTTAGCACTGATATGCATAATTAAGGGATTCATGTACCATTTTTTGAAGGTTACCCCGCCACTTCCAGCAAGGAATAATTAATGTTTGCACTGCACTGTAGCAGAGTGTCAGATTCTTAGTTTTTGGGTGAACAGAAAAATCTACAATTTGTCACATGTTTCCTGCTTCTGGTGTCTTGCACGAAGACATCCCTTAATCTCATTTACAAATCTGCACGCTTGAAGAACACTATGCACTGCGAAAGCTTCTAAATGGCACAGCTTTGGTTCTCAAATCTCTCCCGACGCACAGTCAAACCAAACTCAAGCAACACACCAGTCTCTCAAGCAGCTAAACATCCAATATTGAACCAGATTTTCCGTGCACTCTAAGCCGAGACAGCAGAATAAACTTTGCTGATGCTATAATAATCTGTTAAAATATGTATCACTCGCAATAACAGATACTTCCTCCTGTTGTCACGGCAGTTGTCTCTTCATTTAATTAAGTTCAGTCTCACAGGAGTCTGGCTAAATGTTGTAAGCCACATCAGTAAGTGTGATGATTATTCTTGTCCAGTCATGCCTGCTCAGACATGGCTTCATCTCTTCTGTAGGTGTCAGTTTAAATGACTGTCAATTTGTCACAGCAGCCTCATACAAAAAAAAAGAGGATATCCTCCTTTGCACCCTTTAACTCTTCGCTCCTCTACCCTCCATCTCCCCCCTGCATCTTCATCCCCAGCTCATCTGTCATCTGCTCCTTCCCTGCATCTTTGTCCTCACGCCACCTCTTTTGCAGCACACTTTCCAAACACGCCTACCTCTTCTTCATCTATTCATTCCTCACCTGTTTCACCTCAGATCTCCTCTCTCTGCTCATCTTTTCTCATCTCACACCCCTACATCCTTCTTCTCCATCCTCTCCTTTCTCAAAATCCTTAATTACCCTGCGACTTTTTGCTTGGCTGCACCTCCTCCGCTTTCCAGGCCTCCTCTCATTTCTCTCCTCGCCTCCTCCTCCGACTCTCTTGACCTTGTTCCTTAACCCCTATCATTTTCCATCATCCATTTTGCTTTCTAGTTGTAATGGGCTTAGACTTTACAGCTATAACAAAGTACTCCATTGAGTTTTTTAAGAAGATAACTTAAAAAGAAAAGCACTCATGCAAAGTAAAAGCATATAAATGCCCAAAGTTTCTGCATGTCACTGTATTTTTGTTTTGTCGCACGTTGCAAAGACATTCACAGCCAGATAATGCATTTCTGGGTTGCAGATTACTTTCTGGAGTTAGATTAAGACTTAAATGAAAGAACATACCCAGTGATTGACACTAATTTACAGAAGAAAGTAACATTACAAGGATGTCATATCCCAACCCAATTGCCAAAAAAAAAGAAAAAAGAAACAAAAGTTGTCATTAAACGTTTCTGGAATCTATGGATATGTTACATTTACAAGTTATTATGTAGGGGATACATTTACAGTTTTTACTTACAGTTTGGTTAGAAAAGGTTCATGTTTTGGCTCTCAGTCATGGTTGAATTACCGAGCAGGCCCATGGGCCTACAGGGAATGGGCCAAGGCACCCAAATTGTCACTCAAATACACGTGTACCACCTAGGAAGAGACTCAACATGACCAAGAAAAGATGCAAAAGTACTGCAAAGCAAGGCAAAGCAAAAAGACTATAAAAAACAAAAGACAACCAAAAAATATAGAAATTTGCCTCAAACAGAAACAAAATGAATACAACCAGACGTAAATAACAAAAAGTTGCATGATAGCTATCAAGAGACGCAAAACGACAGGAACATGCAAAACAACATCACAGATGCAAAACCACAAAAAGATTCATAATGACTGCAAAGAGATGAAAAACCACAAAAAGATGCACAATGACTTCAGAGAAAATAACCACAAAGTCTGTGTATCCTACTCTAATGTGGGAGAGGTGGTGGGGCCTTTTGCATATCTGTGCTCAGGTGCCTATTGTCTTACAATCCACCCGTGCTTAAAATATCAGTGGTCTGCAACTTAGCAGGCCTCTCACCAAGATGTCATGCTACCTACCCTCCATTATAGTTCTAGGTGACGAAAGTCAGCTGATATACATAACTTTAGAAACTCTGATATGATATGTATGAAACATACAAATGTAATATATTCATGGTTTACAAAATTGTAAAATGCCAACAAGGCTTTTTCCTTGTTCCTGCTCTGTTACTGTATGTCTCTCTGTTCCTTCACACCACTTCTAACTTCTTCCTTTATTTCCCCTCCAACTTGTCAGCTCCCTGCACAGACAACCAGCTGGGGACGGCCAACCAGCTGGGCAGGTCACCGTTTTGGAATCACTTGGGCCAACAGCTGCTGTGTGCTCCTTGTCTGTGTCAAGCAGAGGCCAGGATAACTGCCGTGTCCTTGCATAAATACATAGATGCATAAATATATATATAGAGAGAAGAGACATGTGAACTGTCCTCCAGACCTTCTGCTGCATCAGTCACCATTTGCGGCCATTTCCTGGAATGCCCTTGGGTTGTACCATCTGGACAATGTGTGTGTGCCGGTGAGTTCATTTCTGTCTGCCTGCATGAGTGTGTGTGCGTGTAAAAGTGACAACTTCTGTGTGCCTCTGTGCCCGTACTATTTTGAACTTTAAGTGGCCTCAACTTTTGATCATTGCAAAATTACATGAAGCAAGTGCAGGAATTTTACATCTAAGTGAATGTCTGTTACATTCATGCCTTTGTCAAACAAGTTTGCTCAATTGTGATTACGCCCTTTCTCTGTATTTCGCAGTATGCTGGAGTTGTTGTGTCTGGTGTCTGTGGTGACTTTTCAGCAGGAAAGAAGGAAAGATGAAAGAAGTGGAACAGACGTTAGGAGTGTGGCAGAAAAAAGCATCCAAGAAACAGTTTCTGGAAACTTTTGGAGTTTCAGAGTGCTCCAGAAGGTGCTCCTACAGTCATTTAGGTCCCACAGCATCACAGATGGACCCAAAAAATGTAGTTACACAGCATGGACGCTCTGTTAAGGTGCCTGTATGACTGACAGGAATTCAATTACCCTGGCCAAGTGACAATTCAGTACGTAGCCCTACTTTAACACTGTAACACGTTATTCTTACACAAGATAACATGTTTAACTGTCGTTGGTGACTTTTACACAAAGAACTTTTTGTATTATTTGCTGAAACTGTCATATCCTGACAGTAGTACATCAGACAGATGCCCTGTGATAAAAATCCTTTTCCTCTTCCTCCTAGAGCTTAAATGGTATTTGCAACAATCACGAAAAGAACCAGTAAGAGCCGAGGAGTCTCGGCTCTTACTACAATCACTCTGTGAACTGCAGTCAAAATGTCAAACTTGACAGCGCAGATAAAATATGAATCAAGATTCTGTGACTGAATTGCATATTTCTGATGTTTTCAGAAACACATTAAGTGTACTATTTAGCTGTAAAATGAGAGTTTGTGACACGTGTTAACTGTTGAGCCAATAAAGTACTGCTCACCAGACGGAGAAAACTCCTCCATTATTTTATTTTCATTTTTTCTCCTTCAGCTGCAGAAAATGCCTAATTGTATGCCTAATGCCATTAGAAGCAACAGCAGAATCTTAATACTGAACGGACATTCAAGAGAGTCTTTTCATCTGACTCTTGGCAAGAAAGCGAATAAGGTTATTTTCCAAAATGTCAAACATGTCCTTTAGCATTTAACACTTTACCATAAATTGCATCCACACACCCCAAAAACAAAAGCATACGCCGTAAGTCTCTCTTTTATTTTGAAATGCCCTGTGTAGGTCAAGCAGTCCAAAAGGGACCATGTAACCCTGTACTGGAAATTGCCTTTGTGCATCTATACACACACACACACACACACACACACACACACACACACACACACTGGCACAACTAAATCGATCTACGGTCGTATCCACTATAGAGCCGGTGTTACAGTTGAATAGAGACTGCAAACCCATTTTGTCCCTCATTAGGTGAAGTGTGTAGTGGCAGAGCGGTGGTGTCTGAGTCTACAGGGACCTGATCTGGTGCCTGTGGACCTGTAAGCCGAGAGGGAGGACAGAGAGGGAGAGAGATGAGGGATGGAGAGGAGAAAGGAAGGTTAAGACGGAGAAAAAAAGAGCAGGAGGTAAGAGAGGGCAACACTAATTACCTGATAGCTGAGAGTCTAAAGGTCCTTAATGGACACATTGGCTTTTGCAACGATGCTTTTATATTGATCACATGAAATGTCTTCCTACACGCGGGGCCACCCTCTTACCAAACGCGCTTTCAAAAAGGAACTCCAAACGTTGTTTTGAGCTGTTTCAGTCATTTTGGCATAGTGGAGATTTAGTGATACAGCTTACTAAAATTAGAACAAGCCTGGAAGCTTTAAATTCCTCAGTAGCAACAGAGCTGAGCTTTGCATTACTCACATTATCCACTTGGTGGCACCAGCTCAGAACACATCCTACAGAAATACGATGCAGCTGTTATAGTGGTAAATTCAGTCAAACATGGATGTGTTTGTCTGGAAGGTGTAATATGACAAGGATTTTTAAAAATGTTATTTGGATTTTCTTAATATGAAGGCCACTTTAAACCATCTTACATAAGCCACCGAAACAGCAGCTTTCTGTTTCTGCCCTCAGACCCATGAAATGTATCACAATGTACCAAACCGCATGGGAATTTGGGCATATTTTCAACAATCTGATGAGGATTGAAAATTGTTGTCAGTGTATCCTTATTATACTATAATTTGGATGTTTTGATTATCAAATTTTAGAGGAAAACTGCACAAGCTGACTCATCTGCAGCATGCACACTATGTGCTCACTGATGTGGAGGCTGAGAGAGAAAATCTCTTTGCACTCATGAAACCTGTAACTAGAAAGTGTCACTACAAATTTTAGACCATGTGAAAAGATGCGGCGCTGAAGCCTCCACTTCAATGCATCAAATAAGTGCACAGTGGAGTGTTAACTGTGAAGATGCTTGTATTTGTTGAAAGTAGAGGCACACTGAAGGTACAAGTAATGTTAGACAAAAGTCCAGTAAAAACAAAAAAAAATGTTACTGAGGAGAAAGATGTTGCTACCAGTACGGCTGGGTCAGATAATGGGGAAATGTAGTTACTGAATACAAATTACATGCCAATTTTTAATCGTAAGGATGAAGGTTTCGTTTCAACATTAGGGAATACATATAAAACAGCATTTGGGATCCTCTGCAAGAAAATATTGAATATCAGACACTTAATTTACTGCATTCTGGTCAATTCTGATACAACATTTTGTTCAATTTTGTCCATTTGCAGTCTACATGTTTTTATTTTTTTCAAAATAAAAGTCCTCTGCCTCTTCCATGTTTTTAGTGTTGGGGACAATAATATTTTCTGCATCTGAAAGCTTTTGGATTACTTCAAAATCATACACAAAACAGTGATGTTTCATCAAAAGCACTTAAGTCTACATATAACTGCCAAAAATAAACAGTTGGCACAAATTGGATGCTGTAAAGTAACATTAAAAACAAGAAAGTAAACAAGAAAGAAAGTAACATTAAAAACAAGGTTTTTTCTTACTCCAGGATTTCGTTCTCAGTTTTTAAGTTTTAAAAATCTAAAAAACAGTTGCTTTGTCAAGTAACTGATATTATAACATATTACTGCATTTTCCTCGAGTCACTCAGGGAGGCTCATAGAAAAATAGCTATAGCTTCGATGAGGGTCAAGATAAAAAAACAAACAAACAAAAAAGCAGAAGTCACATCCCAGCCACCCCCATCCTCTGAAAAATAAAGAACAGTCCCTTATACTAAGTTCATTTTTGTAGTTAACACTCGTACAATCTGATGCAATCTAACTCAACAGCCTTGCTCCTAATCCAGGTTCATCTCTCATGTGAGTGCACCTGCGAGTGTGATATTGAAAAATTAAAAATGTTACAGAATGCACGCTGAATACTGAATGCATTGTCATACATAAACATAAACACAAAACATACACATGCATTTTTCAGGCTTCAGCTCTGACAGCTGCAGTGTGATGTTTTGTATCTATAGTGACAAGGCCGTAGAGGATGTTTCCTGAGCTGAGGCGTGATGCAGACGGGCTAAGAGCCACTGGTAGACGACCAGATCTCTGACAGGCAGGAGATACCAGCAGAAGAGAGAGTGGACAGATTCTGGGGCATTTTAGAGAAAGACAAGAGGACGAGCCAGCTGGCAGTCCGCATGAAGGCAATCCTCTGCGTCCCACAAATGTCTCCTCAGAGAAAACCTTTAGGATGGTTAGAAAAAATGTCACTGAAAATAGAAAGCGTATTCACAACGGCACCCTCTATTCTCTTTTGTCCTGTGAGATCAACTAACACTGGCTACTGAAATGCTCCAACTCAGATACCTGCCAAGTCTGCTACCTGTAATTACAACAGTTTGTTGAAGCACAAGCACGTATACTCTAAAAAAAATAAAAAATAAAAATAAAATACAGTATCGGATTGACAGTGTTTGTAGTGTCAGTATAGCTCTAAGTCGAAATTAGGTGACAGAACCTAAGGGGTCACATCAAACGCTAACAGAGGATACAAAAAGAGAAATGCAGCACCCCTGTCGTCAAAAATAGAGCACCTTTACCTTCAGATCTTTTCTCCACATCTGCCACAAACAATAGAGTCAGTTTTACGTGCACATATGCACCGCAACTTCACGTAACAGCTATGTGTGACGGTAACCCTCCTTGCCATCATGAAAGAAATCACAGAAAGTAGAAAAACAACAAATAAAAACACATCATACTGACTCTCTTTCATATCATGTTGAGCCATTGTTAACAGCCCTACCGCACTTTGAGAAGGAGTTGGATCTGCTGTCTCAGTAACAATAAATATTTCTGTCACACCAAACTGTCAAAACTGCCGAACAATTACAGAAACAAACCTGCGTGTTTGTCAAACTTTCACAAATAGTCGTGAAACTTTGTGTGTGTCATTATTGGTGTGTAAAGCTTCTTTTGTTGCATCAAACATTTGAAGTCCTTCATGCATCGCTGAAAGGATTTGGCATCTTCTTCTCAACATGACACAAACCAGCGGTCCTCTAATTAACTCCCTTGTGTTGATGCTGGGACATCACAGCTCAGACAGATTCTCTGGATTAGATTCACTGATGGGAAACTACAACGTCAGTACGACCTGAAGGAAACTCAATACATACATAAATGCTAAAGGCTCAACGCTAGATACATATACTGACAGAGACTGATCCTTATGTCCAACATCATCGTTCAGTTCATCGATATTTGTGCAGGTTTTCTGAAAGAAGTCCCACCAGAAATCTTAAACAGATGAGTTTTTTTCCTCTGCTTCCAGTCTTTATGCTGAGATAACTGGCTGTTGCTTTATAATTAGAATGGTATTGATCAGCGAGAAAGCAAATAAGCATCTTTCCCAAAATGTTGAACTATTCCTTTAACCTTGAAACAGGGATATCATTATGACATAAGCATCAATACCAGTGGAGACAAGACTATGGGGTTATCATAGAGTGGACTCTCTCTGTCTCCCTCTCACACTTTCAGCTACAGGCGGGTCGAGTTAGGACCAAAGGTAATCATTTGCATGGGCAGGTGGGCAGTGGAGCATTTTGGAGTCTGCCCACAGGAGAGACGGGGTCACGACACGCAACAGCATCCTGACAAACATGGCTTCTCCAGGTCAGCGGAGAACTAAAAGAAGGACTGCTGTAAACCTGGAGCCTGGAGTCAAGGTGAGAGAAGTCGCTATAACTTGTGCATCGCACTGACAAAGTTCAGTATTTGACTGCCCTCACAACTCGTGCTTTTTAACCTTTCAGAAGTGATTATACAAGTTACTCTGGATGTCAAGATGAAAAGGTTAAAGACTCTGTGAAACAAAACCTGGAGTAATACCTCAAAGAGATGGAGACAAAAAGGAAGGAAGACCAGATAGATGATGGGGACAATTGACTGACAACACTTCCACAAAGCAGTGGAAAGTAAGTAGAAATACATGAGTACAAAACAAGTTTAAAAATGACAAATGCATTCAGAGATTGGCAAATATGATAAAGGAGTGTCCCCAGGTGAAAAGAAGGAGAGAAAAAGGAAGAGAGAAAAGTTCTAGCTGTTGGAGGAAATAGTGAAAAGACAAATTTTAATGTTAAACAACTTTTGTGAACATCTGTCCCCTTTGGAAATTCAATACTCTTTTGAGCGCTGAATTCCTTTGACTGAGGACATTTTCCCCTCCAAAAGTATGATTGCATTGGAAAAGTTCCACAAGTTAAGAGTCTTAACTGTTGCCCAGAATATTTTCTTCTTGAGTAAGCCATGGTACCGCCACAGCAAACCATACAATCATTCATCCAAAGGATATCTTTTGAAAAAGACTTCTAGCAGTCATGAATGAGTGATGAGCTCACATGGCTGCCAGATCATCACTCATTCAGAGTGAAAGAAAAATCACATCTGATCTTTTTCCTGAGACAGATTCCTTCTCTTAAGAAGTATATGTTCCCACACCTCAAAAGTAATACTTTCTTTAAACTGAAAACACAAAAAAACATTTTGTTGTGCGACCAAAACACATTTTCTGCACCACAATTTGAAAAACAGAGAATTGACCCATCGCGTAATTTATTCAGACTACAATAATGACCGATGTAGTTTTTTTCTGTTAAGAATTTGTAAAAATGTTTGAAACAATAGCTAAATAATTTTGGAAAGAGGCAGACACAAGCAGGCTTCTCATTTTGGTGAGTCAGCTTCAATTTTAACAGCTGAAACGGAGGCAGGCGCCGGTAGTTTGTATTCGTCATTCAAAAAGGGAAACTGGATGACGGACGGGAAGGATTCAAGATGCTAGTTAGCCAGTTAACACACTAACAACACAACACCATGCTGAAAATACAAAACGTATTTAGCATGTGCTATTGGGAACATAACACAAACCATCAGGAAAATCCATAATATAGTCATATTGACCCTGCTTGCAGCAAGTCTTTCCTTTGCATCTAAAAAAAAAATCCGTGTTCAATGTGATTTTCAGAACGATCCTCGTTTACACGGATCTGCAAAAACAACCCAAAATGCTGTAGTATGCATGCCAGGCCAGTAGCTGGCGGTGTAACACACCACAGAAGAACACCACACACACATCAAATGTGGCTGTTGCGTTACATTTTCAGAGATTACAGTCTGGAACCTGGTTTCAACAGTGTGCTTTTTCAGGCCACCAAAAACGTTGTTGTTGTCGTGTGAATGAAAGGCCGAACCACAACAAAATGTTAATGTTTTATGCAAGAACCGGTGCTGTATAAAAGTCCCTTTAGTCTGGAAAAGTTGGAGTCAAGGCTGAGCACATTCAGCTGGGCCTGATAGCAGCATCCACACCAACATTTCAACATCTGGAGAAATGTAATGCTTGACAGACTTGTGTGCCTAAAGTTGCGAGGATATGATTGGACAGTCACTGCGCTGGGGTGGGGGTTTGTCTAAATGGTCAATTTATAGCTAAAATATAAAAAAAGAAAAGTACATGAAATCATTCAAACTGTGGTTTCTCATGAGGATGGATAATATTAGCAGCCGGGGCTGTAGAAGATTTGGATGTTTTCTCAGATGTGAGCAAAGAGCCGGAGAGCTGCAGGGAGCCGAGCCCTGCACTGTACAGTTGACTTTACTGATGAGCTGAAACAAGTAGCCCTGAGCAACTAAGTGACAGTGCAGCGAGCAAAAGATATGAAGGCAGGCACACAGAGAAAAAAAAACCACAGAGCTGAGTCAAGAGAATGAGAGGGGGACACAAACAGAATCAGATAGAGACACACAAAGAAACAGACCTGAGGGAAGGGACGCATAAATAAATAGACTCAGCCGGCATTGCACAGATCCAAATCTTCATGCTCTTAACTATGCTTTCTTCTACATACTTTTTTTTTCTTATTATTACACATGTTCACATTTCTTTGTCCTTTTGCTGCATCTCCTGTTGCTTTGTTACTCTGTCATGAGGCATTGCTCGGCAACCCTTTTTCATATTTCACACATTTCTGCATAAACTAATTTGCGCCATTCTTATTTTCACAAATCTTTTCTTTACTGAAGCCATTTGCTACTCGCTGCTGCAATGTGGCATTTTACACCAGCCACGATCATGAAAGATTGATCATATCACAGAGAGACAGAGAGGGCGGGAAAGAGAGAATTGGATAGCAGGGAGTATACAGGGCACCGAGCTGCCGAATCTCTCACTTTGTATTCTGCTGCTGTCAAGTGTTGTTGTTTTAACTGGGGCCGAACTCAGCCCAACACAGCAGTCAAGTCCTCTAAACCTGACCCTGAAACAAAAGACACTCACCCAACACACACACAAGGCGACAGAGACAGACATGGACAGAAGTTTAAGAAAAATGCGATGAAAATCACCTTAACATTAGAGAAAATCCAAGTTAAATGCAGTCTTAAAGGGTAAGTTTGGTATTTTCCCACCTGGACCCTCTCCCATGTTTTTGTGTCTAAGTTACTATTATTGGATCAATAATTTTGGCCCAGTATTGAGCAAGAACACGGCAACCAGCAGTTTTAAAACAGGCTGCAAAGTAACAATCTCGTGGCATGTTCAGTCAATTTACATCCACTAAAAGTGCCTGTTTTTGCTGCTGACAGGAACACTTTGGTTTTTAAAGTGTCTGACAAATAAAGACACAATTAAAAGATCCTTTTTGTTTAACCACAAAAGTTCCTAAATTGCCATCGCTAATTCAGCCAGCGTTCATTTAAATAATCAATCATTTTAGCATGTTTAGAGCCAACATATTGACACAGCAAACTGGGATAATTAGGTTTATTTCAACAAAGCCCGTGCTGAGGTGCTGAGATGAACAAAGACAGTTTGTGAGATTTCTTTTGGACCATATCTATACATTATATACTTACATACATTTAAAAATGTTTTACAGAATTTTTTTTTCAACCATTTCCTTAAGGCCATTTTCTGGTTTCTTTTCTTTTCTTTTCAGGTATTTTTTTTTCTTTTTCTATTTATAACAATTTCTTGCAAATTCCGGGGTCATTTCTTGTTAAATTGCTTGTTGCCTTCTTTTTTTAAACAAAGGTTGTTGTTTCCATTGGTTACTTAGACACAAAAAAATGAGGAAATGAGGTCCATGTTGAAAAAAATCTAAGTTACATTGTGACTCTTCAGTGGATAAGTGAATTATGTCAATTTTGATGGCGATGATGGTGACTACATCGTTTCACGGCTGTGTGATTCCTTAACTGACTCCCTGGTATTGTAAATCTTTATGTTTTAGTCAGCAGCACTGATAATGATAATATAAATTAACTGGTATTTACTACTTTTGAACACTGGAGTGCTAATGTGTCAAAACATTCTGCATGATTAAAATCTTTAAACTCTAATCCTCCACTATGAGAGGGAATGAGACTCATTTCGCCTCTAAAACAATGTTGATTATGTGCTCGAATGCCTTGGCATGATTGTTTCTCATTCAGCACTCACAAAGACAGTTGGACTGAATCGATTCAAACTCAAACGAATGAGATCGAATTGTTCATTGTGGCCCAGAAGGAAAGGCAGGCCAACTAACTGCAAAGCTGGGTGTAATAAATTAATTCTGCTGCTCACAGGTGCCAGATGTATTGCCAAGTGTGGCTGATTAAAAGGTGGGACCTGCATGGGGAATCAGAACAATAGTGCTTTGTAAATCGAAATGTAAATCTAATCTGACATAGCGTTAAATAAAAGAGAGCACTTTGGATGGAAAATGTGCAGAAGAAATGTAGAAGGTGGTTTGTTATGGGCAGGCGTGCCTACAGTAATTTAACTTTTGACCAGAGTTCTGTAATCTTACAGGAAAAGTTCCCCATTGGAGTTTGATGAATGATATTTTGGTTTCAATGCTTTCCATGTTATTTGACCATACCCAATTATCTATTCTGTTCAACTGTGTACCCATTTATAAGTTACAGATTTCTTATATTTCTCACAATAATGTCTGACATGACCTGTGCTACCTCAGTGGAGCTAACAAAAGTGTCTGTACTTTCAGGTGACCAATGCTTCTACTCCAATTCCCAAACTGACAAATCTATAATGTCGATATGGCAAGCTGTTTTTGTGATGCTGCTGTTCATGGACACATGGTCTCTCTATCTCCCTGAAAACAGTGATTTCCAACCAGAGGTTTTTGTACCTAAAGGGTACCGATGCAGTTTCCTAGAGGTACATGTAAATGGTGTGAATTAAATAATTTAAGACTGCGTCACGGTTGTATGCTTCAGTAAAGTTGCTGTTAAAAGTTGACATCCAGGTCTGTCCAGACTCATGTGTAGCCCTGACAGTTGACAATGTTTCAAATGTTGCTGCAAAGAAGCAACAAATTCTAAGACAAGGATGCTTCCCTCACATCTTTCCCCCGGCAGCACACAACATCTAATCAGCACAGTCTCATGACTGGTGTCACCAAATCAGTATCTGACCAAATGTCTCCCGCTCTGTTCCTGAGTTATGACCAAAAAAGTGTTTTTTGCAAAACATTATGAGGTCACATTGAAGATGACCTTTGACCTTTTGGATATAAAATGTCATCACATCATTATATCATCCAATTAGACATTTCTATGAAAATTTCTCCTAATTAGTGTATGAATTCTTG
This sequence comes from Plectropomus leopardus, assembly GCF_008729295.1. Classification (NCBI taxonomy): domain Eukaryota; kingdom Metazoa; phylum Chordata; class Actinopteri; order Perciformes; family Serranidae; genus Plectropomus; species Plectropomus leopardus. Next base: position 25,154,348 of record NC_056479.1, read on the forward strand.
AGTAACGGCCAAAAACATTTTTGTACGGTCAGACTGATCTTTGACCACGAATATCCAATCAGTTCATCACTTAGTCAAAATCTGCATTATGCCAAATATGAAGAAATTCCCTCCAGGTGTTCTGAAGACATTGCATTCAAAAGAATGAGACAGTAAGATGTTCAGATGGACGGACAACCGAAAAATATCAACTAATTAAAATAAACAGGTTTACTGTGTACATTTCCCTGATTTCATGTAAATGCAGTATTAGCATTTCTATTATCACAGTTAAAAATAGTTGTAATTGTACTATACTAACCAAGCTAATGGCTAATTTTAAGTGTTATCTCCAAACTCTCGTCCAAACACGGTCATTTCTGGCTCCAATAATCTAAGATGGCAATGTCCAAAATGCCAAACTCAAGACTTCAAAACAGTAAATCTAGTCCACAAACCAATGCACAACCAATCACACATCCACTTCTTTTACAGTCTATGCTTCCAACACAGCACACCATAACAATCAACCTGAAAAGACATCTCATCTGCAAGAGTAACTGAAGACATCTGTGGGAATGCTGGGCCTTTAGTGTTTTTCCAATAATGTTGGTCTGAACTTGACATGTTATAGATTTGACTTGTGAGAAATGGAATCGAAACATCCGATCGTTCTGGTTACCCTGTTTGTTTTTTTGATACCAAGTGCCATGTTTGTTCTGTCGATTGTTTAGCTCTTCACTATAAAAACTGCTGCTTGAGTGAATCGTCGTGGGAGACGGGTTAGTTATGGTGGAGAGGGAACATAAAAGCTTCACATGAACAGATTAATGGCGGCAGTTGAGCGGAAAAATTGCAGCTCCTGCAATGGTGACAGACTGCGGTGGTGCAGAGGTAAATTAGATCAACGCGAAACTGAGCGGTGATGGAGAGTGACAGGATTCAATCATGATCAAAGAGCAAGCGCTCACTCATAATTTGTATTGTATTTAGTTCTTTGTTGGTTAGACCAAAATGGAAGCATTGGGTGTTTGTTCACATTGAATCGCCATCATTTTTCTTGTACTGCATTCAGACGCCATTCACAAGCTATTTGACTGTTTTAAACCTGAGAAAATTAGTTTGAGTTCATAAAAAAAAATACGTGGGACAAAAAGGCAATGACCAACCTGGAAAGAAATGTCCCAAAAAATGTCAAAAAATTAGTAAATATTGACAAGAGAATGAGCTCAAAATTAGTTAGAAAAAAGAGGAGGGGCTGTTAGAGCAACAAAAGAAAAAAAATGGAATATGTCCAGAAAACTAAATTTATAGTTAATTTTGTTTTATATTCAAAATTATGCTAAAGAAAAAATAATTAATACATTTTAAAGAATAATAATTCCCAGCACTTTTTGGAGGGGGTCTTTTTGTTGGCTTATTTTTAGGCAATTTTCTTACTAATTAATTGGTAATTTTTGGTCAGTGTCTTGTTAAGATGTGCATTGCCTTCTCCCCATGTTTTTAAAGAAATCAAACCAATTTCCCCAGGTTTCTAAGGGATAAAATTAACAAAATGTTTAACAGGATTCCTTGAGTGCTTATTACTAAAACATAAAAAAGTGTTGTATTTCAATTTAATTTTGACTTATTGCTTGTGACTTATATGGTATAACTCTGAACTAATAAAACTATTTTAGCAGACACATCTATCAAATTATATTTGCGTTAATTTAAGCTAATGTTTCCATTTCCAGTTTTCCATCTGTGTGAACATCAATCACCTGTGAGGCTGCTGAAGCATCTGCAGTCAAGCAGCGATGCCATTACATTCTCAAAACTCTGAGCTTATTCTAATATTTTTATTGTTTTAATGACTTCAGATTCAGATTGTCAATCCAGAACATCAGGATTGTTTGTAACAGTTAAAAAAATCTCATCTCAAAGAACCACAGGTTCTGGTGCAGCCGGACTAAAAACAAACATGTCTCTCTAGATACCAGATTTGAGTGTTATTTTCTCAGTATGAAGAAACATTTAGCAAATACTAGTGCCACCATCCCTGAACAAGGCTAAATGTCGGAATTGCATCTTAAAACAGGCGCAGCTATACTACACACAAAAGCTGCAAAAAGACAAAACAGTTTAAAATTGGCCCTCAAAAAAACAAGCATATGTTGCCTCAATTTAAGATATTTCATAGAGTTCAGTTTTTGCAGTGTTAATATGTGAATTCAGTAAAAATCTGAACAACCTGACTGTATATCAAAGGCTACTGCTCAGCCAAAGATTTGCTTTTCCAGTTCAACTCTTCACTGATAAAAAAAAAACAAACAAAAAAACAGTTTACACCCATGTTAGCAGTGTCTCTGTGAGGGTCTGCTTGGGGACACCAATGCTTTGGGCTAAGTGCTTTAGCATGCTAACATCCTCACAATGCTAATATGCTGCAGCAAAGCAGGAATAAAGTTTACTATGATCAGTTCAACCCAAGTTTAGCATGCTATCAACTGCCAGAAATGGACAGAGACAGGACCCAAATGCAATTTTCAAAACAACATGGAGGTACATGCACTCACAGAATCATGCAGGGAAGGATCAGGAGGGAAATCCAAACAGGCAAACTTATCCAAGGTGGTGTGGCAAAGAATCATCAGTCCATGGATCAGGCAGAAGGTCAGACATGCAGGCACAAAGGTACAGATTTCAGGGTAAAGGGTTAACTTAACAGGGCAGTGGTTCAGATGGCTAGAAAGTAATGATTAGGAGTAAACACTGCAAGCAGAGCAACACTAACAGGCAAACAAACTCTGCAGTTTGAAAAGTGGGTGGGACAGGTCAGGTGACTAGATGGAGGGTTATTACTGGGCAGGAGGGATGGGAGTGCCATGACAGGGACAGAAGAAAGAAGTCAGAGGACATCTGGAGGACAGGTAGAGAACAGCAATGACTGGGTGTGTGTATATAATATATATATATATATATATATATGTGTGTGTGTGTGTGTGTGTGTGCGTATATATATATATATATATATATAGTCGCATGGATTAAAATGACTGAGAAGAAAAGCTCCCAGCAGACATTCTCTGATTAATTGTGGTTGATTTTAGGCGACAGACTTGAGTAGCCTTCGACCTGACCTGATGACAGACTGGTTTACTCAGTAAGTGAGGTACTTTACTTCCAAAGAGCTAATTTAAAAGAGCGCAAACACGCACACACAAATGCATTCACACGCCACACACACACACACACACACACACACACACACTACATTTAATTTATTTTAAGCTACACTACCCCTCACTCTGTGCTCACACACGCGCACACACACACACACACACACACACACGCACGATCAAGCCAGAGTAATTATGGATGTGTCCAATCACCATGAATTTTCTTAAGTTTAATTAATTTTGTGCAGTAGGTCTTGGCTCTATCTATCCATCAGGTTTTATGTGCTGTCCGCCGCCCACCTCTCCATCTCCTATCATTTCCCCTTTAAAGCAGATGTATTGATTGGGGGCTTGTCGTTGTTTTATAAAGTAGTCGGGAGTGCTTTGCTCTATTTTTCTTTCCTTTATCAACTGTTGTTCTGAGAGCAAGTGGAATTTAACTTGTCACTGCATAAAAAACAAAACAAAATGGAGGTCTCCTGATGAACATTTGGCTTTAAATAACACTGGATTCTGAGAGTTTGTAAATATATTAAGCATTTAAGAATCAGATACTGCTGCAAAACCTAAATCTGCTTTTATCTCAAGTAATCACAAATTAGGTAAAACAAGTTGTTGAGTAAGTGATCAATGGACAGTGATGATATTTTTTAATTTCCTTTGTTATACTGTACTGCTATAGAGGAGAGGACAAAGAATTAGTGGCACAAACCAGTAGATTTCTTGCCAGATTAGAGGGGGAGGGCTGGAGATTCAGATAGATAGATGGAGAGGGAGTGAGTTCTTCCTCAGGAGGCCTGCAGTTTAATTGAGTTTATGAAGCAGTGGACGGAGCAGATTGATGGAAGACCTCCATCTAATAGCACCATGATGTCTGTGGACTCTCTTTTTTCACGTTCTGCATCTTTCATCTGATTCTTTTCTCCCATTTTCACCTTTATTTCTTCTCTATTCATCTCACTTACTATCCTGCTTCTTTCTGTCTCCCTCCCACCTCTTTTGGTTTATTCTCATCTTTTTGAGATCCCTCTTTCTTCCACCTTCTACATCCAAGTATGAGGGCAGTGATGTTTAAGACGTTTGAAATAGACACATTTATTTTCATACATACAGGGAGTATAAATAGGCCTTAAGTCTCAAGAAAAGCAAACGTCACCTGTGGATGCACTAAAAAGATTGCAAGATTGGAGCTACAACGTGCAGACCCCTTTTCATGTTTTAATGTTGCACTAATGAACTCAGAAATTTCAAGCATCAGTGATGTAGCTCTCAGAACTGAGACTTTTGCTCCCAGAAAAAGAGTGGTCCCAAATAGCATGCTGTTAGTATACTCTAGCACTGCTAGGGGACACAACTAGCCCATGCCAAGGCAGGTGTACTGCTCAGCAGCCAAGGAAGCACGGTGCCTAAGGTGAAGTTGTTTGGTTGTGGGGTTCTCAAAAGGCAAGACTGCAGGCCAAGCAGTCTGCACTGCACACCGTTTTACTGGAGTTGCATTACCAGTATGTTGGATAGACAGGTGGGTCAAACTGTGCAATGAAATAATCAAATACAATCAAACCATATGTGATTTTTTTTTTTACAGCCTGGACTGTAAAAAGGTTGTCCAAGACATTTTTTAATGCTTTGTTGCAATACTAGTGTCCTTTTACTAATCAATAATGTTCATTAACTCAGCTGAAATTCATGTGAATGCTTATGTAAACGCCTAGAAAATATTTTATTTATGCATGGTTTGCACTAAATGATTATACTGTAATTTGCAGGTTGCAATCTAAAATGTCACCCAATATTTATTTATAATAGGCTATGCAATTATAAATCCATGAACCAGCGCGCACGCGCACTCACACCTGTTTTGTCAGCCTGTTACGCTGCCGACTGTGTGTTGACAGCTGGGTGCAGACAGAGAGCTGACCAGATTGATGAAGCTGTCGCTGGCCAGGCCTGCAGAGTTGCAGATTCGCATGGTGTGTGTGTGTGTGTGTGTGCCGCTGGCTGGGCTATGTGTGTGCGCTTGTATGAGAGGGAATCTATTGATTGAAGATAAGAGCACGAGAGAGAAAGAGAGAGGCATCTTTGGGATGCACAGCAATGTGAAAGAGGGGAAATGATATGCTAATGAATGCATATTGTATGAATAAAAGAGCAGAGAGCGAATGTGTGTGTGAAAGTTAGTGCGCCTTTCATTCCATGTACACATGAACTAACACTTTCCTTCTGTCCCTGATGATATTCAGTGTCACACTGTTACCCCTGTGATTATAATCCCCCGCCCTGCACACACCTTAATGCCTCAATGCTTCCTATTAAGTCCCATTTAACCATTCCAGTTCTACTGAGCATCTATGATCAGCAGCTTATTAACTAATTAAGGGTGCTGAAGCAGAACTGAACAGAATATTCATAAATGATCTGATCTGAGGAGTGAAGATACCAAAAAGCAGATTTAAATCAATTTCTAAACATATTAACAAAAACTAGAGTCACCAATTTAGTATCTGATCAAATGTCTCGCCTTCTGTTCCTAAAATATGATGTTGCATAATGGCCACAAAAATGTTTTTACAGAAAATTATGAGGTCACTGAGTCTAGTTTACTTTTAATCTTTTAGATGTTAAGTATCATCACTTAATAATTTTATCCTACTTGGAATTTATGTGCTATAATTAGCTTAAGAATTTACTAAGACACTTTGTCAGTTAGTTTAAAGCCTACGTTACTACTAAGCTTATATTGGTACTTCTTGTACTGAATGTGTTGTGATGGTCATGTTCAAGTTTTTTTGTATTTCCCATCAACCTGCCATGGGACTAAAGATGGAAATTAGCCTCTGGCTCTTGCATATTTACATGTAAATGTCAATTAATATGCCCTGGCCCATATTTTATGTAAATAGATTGGATTTGAAAGAAGAAGAAGGTCATAGTGACCTTTGACCATCAAGTTCATTTTTATGTCTAAGGGAACATTTGTGCCAAGTTTGAAGAAATTCCCCGACGTGCTCGTGAAATATCACTTTCACAAAAATGAGACAGATGCAAAGTCACAGTGACCTTGACCTATGACCACCAAAATCCAAGTCCTTTATCATTAAGTCCAAGTGAGAATTTGTCAAATTTGGAGAAAAAAATGCTCAAGCTATTCTTGATATATCCTGTTCACAAGAATAAGACAGACAAGGTCACAGTGACCTTGTCCTTTGATCACCAAAATGTTATCAGTTCATTGTTGAGTCCAAATGAGACATTTGGTGAGATATTGCGTTCACGAGAATGGGAGATGGACAAAAGACAGACAGACAGACAACCCACAAGCAAAATGACCCCGACCACCACTATGGACAGCGAAGAACCATGAAAAGGTATCTGGGTGTGTAATGGCTCAGTGTACTGGCCTCTGGTTGGAAATGAAACCAGTGGAACCTACATGCTTTTGGCTCTCCATGTCACTCAGCCAATCAAACCACCAGGCTAAGCACTTCCTCAGCTCTCCATGGCCCCGTTTCCAGCTGCAAACTCCCCAGTCGACCACGGCATTAGCTGGATTAACCTCCAGGCTCACCATGGTTGTCTGTCTCTCTCCTGCAGCACCAGACTTAAAGCCATCCTTTGGTTCTTCCCGCCTCTGCCCGTCTAGCTCTCTGTCTCTCTCCACAGCTTATGTTACATTCTGTTAGTTCTGCAGCAAATGCATGCCTCTCGTCTTCTTCTCCCTGTGCTGCTGGAAATGTCATCTCCCTTTTCTCTCAGATTTCTTTTGTCCTTCCTTTCTTCTCCCGGTATTATCTATCTCAGTCTCATTCTTGTGATCATTCTCTTTTTTGACAATATTTCTTCAGAGAGTTGATATTTCCTCCCCTTTCCCTCCCTCCTCTCCTCCTCCTCTGGCTTTTTGGTATTTTTTTCTCCTTCATTCATTTGGTTCTCTGTCCTGTCATTATCGACTGCAGTGAGTGGCTTTGTGTGGCAGCTCCTGTCTTATCTGGTTCTGTCAGGTGCCGGTTAAAATCCATTCATTGCTAGGATGCACAAAGGTGGGCTGGTAAAATGCCAGCGCTGCCTCCAGACTGCAATGGGAGGAATATTTTTTTTGGCTGGACACAGTATGGCATTGAATTAGTCTTGATTCCCTCATCTTATCTCTCAGTATATCTTCATCTGACTGTCAGTGAAACAAAGGAAGAAGTTAGTTGGGTTTCCCTTTACTTTTAAAATGATTAACTTTAGCTCATATTATAATCTATAATCTCTCACCACAATACACAGTTTTCATCATGATTGTCCTGTTAAATAATCAAAAACATTAGCCATGATCAGTTTAAAACATAATGACGGACCAGTAAACCTACATTAAGTGATTTTTTATCCACTTGGGGGTAATCTTAAAAATGTGTTATGGTAAATTTGATAGCAAACAGTGGCTTATTTACACCCAACAGACATGTAGCAACATAAGAATTCATTTGGAATCTTATTTCAGGCAACCCGATGAATTCAAGTCCAATATTCACTCTGCTTTTTGCTCTGTTTTGGTCTCAACCAACTCCTGAGAGAAATATCTGGCTTGTTCTTTACTATGTTCATCAGTTACAAACTTTTTCTGTTTTGTTGTGGTGGTTATATTTGTTGTTTTGTTTGCTATTTTGTGCTAGCAAGTAAATTTATCACATCTTACTGAAAAGTGTATTAACCTTGCCTCTAGCGTATTGGACATGGGCCAAACTAAACTAAAAGTACACATCAAATTGGTTTCTGTCATTCAAAGTGACATTATGCAACCTTTAGTTGATTGTTGAGTCCCATTCCGGGGTTGGCAAATACCAATGCAATTTGTTGATTGTCGCACCAAAGCACCAACCCAAAACATCCGTACAACGTTGATTTAGGTAGTTCTTATCACCGTGATGCATGTTCAAGTTTTCCTTTTATTGCTAAGTTTGGTTTTAATTAGTTATTTGATGCTATAAAAAGGGATTTGATGTCATGATTGGCAGCTATGTGAGCCAGTGCTCATGCACAGACGGGTGTATGGCAGGAAGCTTGGGTTGTGACCAATGCATAGAGCTGACTGTAAACAAATCAGAGGTGGCGCCAAATGTCCAAAGAATGCTCCTTAACCATGAATGATATAGGCATATCCTGTATCTGAATTGAAAATTGTGAAATTAGGAAAAAGGTCTAATTTAGAATATTGCATGACCTGTATCAAATTCAGACTATTGTCATATTCAAAGCAATAGTGGAATATTAGTGTGCATGTACACATATTTATTTGGACACATAAATAGAGCTATTGCTAATGTTACTAGTGACACTTGTGCTTTTCATACTACAACAAATTATCTGCAGTGAAAAAGGCCTTTTGATTGGATACAGATCTTTCGGTTTTGTATAACATTCCTAGATAATGACGGTATTGCTTTCTGCAGGGTCACTGAAAGGTTGCATATTTCACTAGAATGCAGAAATCTTGCAATCTGTATCAGCAAGACAACTGAATAAGTAATAGTAATGCAATATTCCAGTGCATGTCCTCTGACCTGAATAACAACATTTATACACTGGTACTGAGCCTCAGGATGCCTGCCATGGGCGAGAGAGAGAGAGAGAGAGAGAGAGAGAGAGAGAGAGAGAGAGAGAGGATGAGAGAGAGAAAGAGAGAAAATTATTGTGGACATGGTTTGTGGCATTTGGCTTTTTGCTCTCTATGATGGATTTGGTCCAAACCCTTGAGACACACAAATGAACTGTGACATTTATGACAGCTGGAGATGATGCCCACTGCCCTGCCTGCTCAGAGACAGAGAGAGAGAGAGAGAGAGAGAGACAGAGACACACACACACACACACACACACACACACAGTTCCCAGTTTATCAAAATTGATCAAGCAATACTGCTCAATTGCGTATCTTGTATATGTGTCATATGTGTTATCATTGTGTTGCCAGTTGCAAGTACGCTGGGGTTTCCCAGTACAGCACGTGTGTGGAGGCTGAACTAGACCTGCATCTTTTTGTGGTTCTGAAGGAAAACTTGCCCCTTCATTTGTGTAACAACTACTCACCACATGTTGAAATTGGAGGGTAAAAGAAAGGCAAATGTTCTTGATGAATGTAAGTCATAGGGGGCTGCATTTATTCCACAAAAATATATCAAAACAATTGTTTACAAATTCTGATACAATTCATGCAATACAATCCAAGTCTCATCCATCCATCACTTGTTAGTACTTCCCAAACACATCGATTTTTGCAAAAAACATAACATTTAACCCTCTATACACGAACATCCCTCGGAGGGTCATGGCAGATCTTTGTTTGCATAATACTGTATGTATATCGATCTAAAATAACAATCATATTGGCTTCAACAGTCATTCTTTAGCAGCTGAAAACTAAGGCGTCAGATTACCTTCATTATTATCTATCCTCGTGATGATGTCGATGAGCTACATTGTGTTTGGTGCAAAATCATGCAAAAATGCACAGAAATGATGAATCTGTCACAAAGCTTTTGCATTCTGCTCATAAAACTGACCGTGTCTCTGAAATGAAATGATGTACATAAGTTTGGATAACTTATTGAGTGCTTATAAATATTATGTTTATGTTTTGGATCAATATGTTTTGTATTTTAATTTGGTAAAATCTGATTTAAAAAAAAATAGTGACACAATTTCAATACCCTTATCAATTATTATAGATTATTGACTTATATGAACTTTTAGCTTGGGTTGTAGATTTGAGGTATTTTAGATACAAAGCATTTGAAGTTACTCCAAGAAAGTTACATCACAATAAGTAAAAATACTAGTGTGGGCACTGGCGGACCATTTCAGTTCGAGTTCAAAGGGTTAAAACACTTCTGCACAGATCTCACGCACGGACGAGTTGTCCGCCTGCACTATTTCTACAGAGGTGTTTTAAATATCACGGTTTTAGTGAGAACGCGTTTGGAGGATACTGAGCATACCACTGGATAAATGAGACTTGGATTATACTGCACAAGTTCAGACCGAGTTTGCTGATTTACTTCAATTCATTAAGAATTTTCTCTCTTTTTTTGGTTCTACGTTCACAGCGGAGGCATGCGAGAAAAACAAAGCTTTACTCCTGAATTCAACATAACCAACGGTGAGTAATTGACACACAAATGATCATCTAGAGGGTGAAGTATTCCTTTAAGAGCACTTTGAAATAAAATATGCAGAACCACTGTGTATTTGTCTTCCAAGCCTCTGGGAGTGAAAGCAGTGTCATTATGAAGAGTGCTATGTTTAAAAAAGTCATCCGTTCTGTGTTTCTGTAATGTGCCTCCAGTGACACACATCCTGTTTTACCTCCCGGCTGAGTTGCCTCTGCTTGTGTAGGAGTTGACATTGCTTGTGCGCACAAACAAGGCGCTGATTTCTACACTGTTCTGCTACAGTGTGTGTCCATGTGTGAACATGTTACTCCTGTCTTTTTACACGTTTGCTATGCTTATTTTGCTCTATTTCTCTCAGCTATGTGCATAAAGGACAGCATTAGTTATTCTAATGTTTGTGCGTACAGTACAAAGACAACACAGTGCTGTTAGAGGTCAAATCTCTTTCTCTTGCTCACCCTTTGTCGAATTGCTCTCTTTATTCTCTTCGTCTCTCTGCTCTTCTTTCATTACTGTAACATCTCTGGGTCAAAAACAATGAAAGCTCTAATTTACAGCACATCTCGATTGCAGGATAAATGGGCAATCGTATTATCACTGTCAAAACCAATTAACTGAATCATTTTAAAGACGTTTAACGCAAGCTGCAGGTTGGAAATAAATTGAGTCCGATGACTGTGCAGACACTCATAACTGGATTAGTGTATTGATCCCGTCGTGAGGATGTTGCTGCACTAAGTAAGAAATAATTAGGTCAATTAAATACGATGGGCAGTCCTGATGGATGATAAAATGTGCAACGTCTCTCTCACCACTCAGAGCTTAATTAAACAGGCTTTTTATTGTTCTTACTGCAATCAGACTGAGCCTTACTTCTATTAGAGACTGGTCTTTTGACAGGCTGCAGGAACAAAGCGATGCAGGAGGTTTTTTACGTGCTGATGCATGACATCACACACTTAAGGGCTTTAAAACACGCTCCTAACCCAAAGGAAACACATCATGTGAAATCCCAGATGATGTCAGAACACATTAAATGGCAACACACGTCTTGGGGAGATCCAGACTTCAGGCTGTGTGCGACAAAGACACAGAGGAGGACAGAGAGAGCTGTTATTTTCCCATGATCAAGCTGAATACAGTTCCTTATGTTCTCACCTGTTGGTACATTTTGTCCTTTTTTTTTTTAACTTTTTTTTTTTTTTTAGATGTTTCTGTCCTTTCTGTTTTGATGTGTGTCTCTTACCAGTAAATCTGAAAGCATATTTTGTGGTGCGTCAAGCTTGGGAACTCCCTAACTGGGTCAAATGAAAGCTTGAAGCAGATCTTTTGGGCTGCGGCTTGTAGGAGGCGGCAGTTTCTATGCTGGCACAGCTATGAATGTTGTCACGACTGTTTAATTAGGAAGATTTTGGGTGAAAACGTTCATTCTTGATAAAGCTGCGGTTGCTTATATCATCAGTCTCTGACAGTCAGTGCTTTTAGGGGTTATTTTGTGATGAAGTGTCGTAACTTACCCTGCTGTTGAACTCACTTCTTCCAGTTATTGCTCTTTTTGTATTTCCCAGGATGCCTTTAAGCCTCAATGAGCCTGAACTTGATGAATTTCAGATGAAGGTTTTACTTGAAACATCTGCATGGTGGTCTATCCAGGTCGCTGTTGTTGATTTTCTGTGCAAGATTTCATCCTGTATGTGAAAAAGTGAAAAAGAAGTGGGTCTATGAAATGACACCAAAAATTACATATTGTGTATATTGTGCTACAAGAACGATGTAACTCACCAGCCCGTTTCCACTCCCGAAATCCGCTCTGACAGTCCGCTCTGTCAGTTTTTTCGGCATACGAGCGTGACACCAAAACCACCTTCTGCATCCAACCCGAACAGGGATGGACAGGTAGAATCCACAACTTTTGTCAACGGAAAACCAAAGGAGAACAGTTTCAAGCAAGTTGAGCCACCATGCAGTGGAAATGAGGCTTAAGGTTAATTAGAAAGTCATGAAAAGCTCTTGATCTTTGCTTTTCTTTAAAAATTGCTCTTCCTAAACAGAAACAACCGGCACACACACAGGTATGATCAACAAATGAATGCTGTATTTCTCGAAAGATTTATTCAAACAAGACACATGGGCCAACGTCGCATGAGTGCCTGTAGACATTTCAGCCAGTCAAAACTTTATTTATGTAGCATTTTGTATGCATGAAAATTCTGTTCATATCCCTTCATCCCTAAAAAAAAAAAGTCTAGAGAAATTTGTCTTGAGTTACAGAGTGACGTCAGTTTGCCCAGTCTGCTTTTATATCTATAAAAAGCCCTTATATAAGCTGAGTAGTCAACAAATTTCACAGCAGACAAGTGGTACAGCATACATATATACACAAGTAATACATAGCAATCCAAGGCAGCCTATTGCTGCCTGTTACAAATTATCATGAAACAACGCATGATTTTTTTTTTTCATTTTTTTTGCAGATGCAAAAGCTGTACAAGAAAAATCACTGAATCTTTCCTTTCGTCTTTCAGCTAATGTGTTGGCAAAGCACTTGGATACAATGCAATATCTTTTAACATTAAATACATGAGTGCATGTATACCATACAACGTAACTCAAAAGATCACAAGCTTCAAACGTATGACATCCTCTGGTGGAAAAGGAAGGCAGTCAGGGAGGGTTGAGGGTGCGCAGCCATGAGTCTAACATCTGGAAGCACTTTTAAACTTTCCATTGGTCAGATTTTTTTTTGTGTTTTTTTTTTGTTTGTTTTTGACAGGAAATTAATCCTTGAAAAAACACAGTACAAAAAAACAGACAGAAAACAAAGAAACAATTGAACCATACACCATAATCTATATATTGCTAGGGATCATGGAGCCCAAGTATGTCTACCAGGTTGCATTCAGATAACCTGCGGTAGCATACTTGCATTGTTTCTTTTTATAGAGAGGAAGTTTTACAAACAACAGTCAGTTAGCTCTGAGACGAGCCAGTGACGCCATAGTCTGTCAGTAATCAGGAGAGATTGAGTAAAAGCACTCTAAGCTGATGATCCAAAACAGTCTCAGCATTCTCACTGTTTTGGATGTTTAAGCATCAGTTAGGTGTACTCAGTTTCTCCTCATTCAAGGCTTTTGGTCCTGTTTCGTACCACAAAGTTGTGGACATTGTACGGAAGAGATATAATTAGTGTGGCTCTTGTGTCTTGTTTCCTGTGTGTGTATGTCTTGTGCATGTGTTCAAGTATTTACACCGGGCAAAACTGTCGCTCATTGGAGTCTAATTTATTCTGCTTGCTTTTTCCAGCAGTCCTTTGCCTGGAGGGAGTCATAGAAGTCCATCCAGCATTGGAGAGGAAAAAAAAAAATCTGGATCCCGGATGCCTGGCCACAGGGAAATTAACACTAAAAGGTGTTTTCCAGCACATCAACGCGATTGTTTCTTGTGATTGTGGCACCTCTGATGCGCATCTCCCACAGAGCAAGAGGATATTCAAGAATCAGCCAGTCACAGTGCTCGTTTACACTCCGCACCAATCACTGTGACAAAACTTGAGGAAAGTTGAGAAGAAGTTGTCAGGAGTTTGCTGGTAGCCTGTCCTCTGGCTCTGTTTGTCCTGAAGGAGTTACTGTAGACTCCTGTTATTGTAAATCCAGTCTTGCCATTGTGTTAAACCTCCACTGTTTGTAGGATCTGTCCTCCAAGACTTGACCACAACAATAGCTTTTTATTGTGAAATTGTGCAATTCTGTGAGCAAAGGCCGACTTCCTTTTTGAGCTACAGTCACACCGTGCTTATAAAAGCTGGTGGTTTGAGCACATCAGAGAGATAAAACCCAGAATTAATGTTTTTAGAAGACCCAGACAAACCAGAATGAAAAACAACCGTCGCCATATCAGCTGTGTCCATGCAACCCCATTTCTCTTTTTTGGTCTCATCTCCTTCATCTGCTCCCAAGCCAATCCGTTCCCCCTCTCCGTTTGAACACCCTCATTAGCACCCACCCCTAAACTTCGAGGAGGGCTCCAGCCACACAGGGAGATAAAGATAGGGTGAGGGTGCTTATTGCTTTACTGATGCATATTGCTTGTTTACTCGCTGTCATTCCTCGTTTGTTCTCAACCTCTAATGCATTCCGAGTGATTAAGGACAGACCCCACAGAATATTTTGGTAGGGCTTTTAGAGGCCAGAGAACTTTTTTCGTATGAAGTGACCCACTTAAAGTGTGGCACCGTGTGGGAATAAACGTCAAAGAGACGGGGAAGAAACCTGCTGCAACGCGGTGCAGTACATACAGCGCGGCAACGCTGGCGAGAGCGCAGATGATGCATATTCACGCCATGCATATCCCATTCATGCTTTTGTATTCATGATCCCCCATTCTCCCCTGATCCCTTATTACAAAAGCATGCCAGCAGCACTCCAGCAGGCTTGCTTTACAGGTTTTTCACATCTCGGAGAGGTAAAGTGGAAGAGCCATCGCGGAAAATCAATGAATTCAAAAATTAAAATGTCCTTTTGCACAAAATCCACTTGGTGCAGTTTTAAGGGAGCAGGTTGGCTCCGGCAAATCTCCACTTGTGAATAATGTAAAGCAGAGCATGCTCGTGTTTGTCATTGCCTTTTGAGTGGCTGAGTTTGCTTGCATGTGTGTGAGGAGTAAATCTGGAGTCTGCCATGCTGTTACTGACTCTGTCATTAATTATAGTTCCCTCCCCACACACATGCTCTGAGGACCTAGTGAGAATACAATGGTTTACAACAGCTTGGAGCACTGGGTTCCAAACACCAGACAAGTGCTTGGTACCCATCGCTCAACCTTCTATGGACATGGATGCACAGAGGGAGGTCGGGGGGGAAGATGACAGGCTGCCAGGAGGCTGCCAGGAAGCAGAAAGAGAGAGAGAGGGAGTGAGGGAAAGTGCTAAATAGTGTGTGACTTCTGGTAAGCGCTGCCGTTTGATTAGGTTCCACCACCTGTCCGATGTGCTATAGCATGTGCCAGGCATATGCACTGCGGCATAACTGGTGTCCTCGCGATAACAAATGAAGGTGAATTCAATCAGTGAGTCAGACTGGCTGTTTGTGCTGCTCTGTACGGTGAAGTGCGGTGTGGACCTAAGAAGCTTTGAAGGCTGAAAGAGACTGAAGCCAACAATAACCAACATTGCAGAAGTTATTTGAAAAATATGATATAATGAATGTTATATAATGTAAAACACAGCTTAAATCTCACTCCCAGAGCATCAAATACGGCAGCTTGGTCAGTCGCCATCAGTGACTAAAAGCACCCTTTAGTATGAAAACCTAGTTTCTGTACGAGACGCACAAAGCTTTTAAGTAACTCCAATGTAAACCTTTCCATAATAAAAATAAACCTCCTGATGTCTTAAACTCACATCACCATGATCTTGGAATGTTATCCCGAGAAGAGAAGTCGCATTATATCACTCAATGGAAACGCAGTCATCACGCAACTGTGTTTTATTGACATGTCGAAAATATCGTTGAAGTGTTGTTCATATCTGTAATGCAAACCCGTCTATTGCAGTGCCTACAGTAGATTTGGTAAAAAAAACCCCTCAGTTTCCTGTGAACGTGCAAATTCATTTTGAAAGACGCTTTAGTTTGTACCAAACAGAGATTAATTTGCTGTACTTGTGTGTCCAAAACTGATGCTAGAGGGGAACCAAGAGTGTCATAGTTTGAAGCGTGGGGCCACTGATTAAGCTGCCGTGTCTGATGAGTTGGGAGTGAGAATGTGTTGAAATATATATATACTTACTGAAAAGTGATTACTTTACCAATTACTTGTCAACCAAAATAAATTGGTAATATTACTCATTACATTAATTATTCAACCCTGCTCCATCAAAAGTGCTTTTGAAGCGAAATGTTGGTATATTTCAACCTTCTGTATTTCCCGAAATTTTACACTCATCAGCTCTGTTGTAATGTTTGGAGTTAAACAAGGACTCGCACAAAACAATGCATATTGGGGCAAGCTGTGCTGGCCTCCTACATCTTTTCAAATAAAAAGGATTTCTGTTTGAATCATTTTAAATGTTTGTGTCTGAGTCCAGGAATCTGCATCTGAGGCAACTTGCTGGCTGATCTAATCGCCCAAATTAAGTAGAGGAGGAAAGACAGAGAATAGAAGCGGAAAGGCAACTGGGCCATCCTGAGAGACATACCTCTGCAAATTGGTGGTGTTCCTGCGGTCACTGGTGTCCTGAGAAACATGGCAGGTTGAAATATACCAGAACTTTCCTTCAAACATCGCCAAAGTCTCCACATGCACACGTCACAATTTCTGTATCTAACAAGTAGAAACAGAAATGAGAGATTACAGTTTAACAAACAGCCGGCCTATGGTCAGAAAATGAATGCTGTAAAATGAATTAAAGCAGCAAGACCAACTACCAATTTAAAGCATCACAAAATGGTAAACTTATCATATATTATGGTGCTTTTAGGCATTATTGATCTTACAGTAGCTAGAACTATCAATTGTTGTAGATGAGTGAAGGAAATTGTGGAGCACTGATGAGTGGTTTCAGCCTCTTAGATTATGTTATCATTGAAGCAGTAAACACATGCACCAAACAGCTGTGTTTGGAAATAGCCATGCTGGGAAAAGGTGTTCCTGTAACGCATCACTGCTTTTTTCTTCCTACATCCAGAAACACTTCATCATCAATCAATTAGATTGTGATTGTGGAATCAGGTCTCTGTTGACTCAATACATAAAGTCAATATTTTAGGTTGTGCATGATCTACAAATGAAAATTTAATTTCCTGGTACACTGTAAAATCCGACAAGTTGATCGTAGTAAAAAGTGCCTTGAAAAAAGGGAAAAAAAATTAAAACCATTAATCTTAATTCATGCTTACTCTATTTCTAATTGTTAAATTTACTTAAAATTTAGTTGTATTTACTTAATTTTGTGAAGTTTTTGCAACTTTAAAATGACAATTGAAATGACCCTGTTCTTTCTAAGTGTTGGGCACTTTAATAAAACAAGTAAATCAGACTTAACTTGAGAGGATTTTGGCAATGAAGAAGTTAGGAGATCTGCAAGTTTAAGAAAATACAAATATGATAGACCAGTTTGCAACCAGCAGCACACAGAAATATAGCACAGTAAACCTGGTTTACTGAATTTGCGAAAACTTGGAGATTGATTCAATGGAACTTATAATACTCAAGTTGCAGCAACTTCACAAATTTAAGTAAATATGACTGAATTTTAAGAAAACTTAACAATAAAATATAATCTATACATAATTTAAGACTAAAATGTATGTCTACTAACATATTTCAAGGTAATCAGTTTCCTAGATTTTTTGAAGTAAAGCAGCTCGTCAGATTTTAGAGTGACAATCAATTATTTGTACCAAATATGCAACGTTGGCTGACATTTCCCTGAAACAAACCCAGCCTCATTTGTGAAATCTAACCTCGAGCAGAGAGGAGGAGAGATCGCAATGACTTTGTAACAACCTTTCTGGTTACATCACCTCTTTTGCTGTTTTTTCTCAGCATCCTGACACTTTTCTGGGTTTTCTTTAGAGGTGAACATCCACAGCAACACGAGAGACGTCGACTGAAACGAGCAGCTCGACAAACCGTTACAAATACCAACAAGAGAGCACGCTTATTCACTTTCCCCACTTTCCGGGGAACAGTGTGTGGAGATACATAAGTGTTTGTGTGTGTGTGTGTGAGTGTGTACGTGTGTGTGTTTGTGTGTCAGTGGGGGAGAAGGGGTGCCTGTGACACTGCTGGGAAGCGTCTGTAGTTTTTGACAAGTGTGTGTGTGTAAGTGTGTGTACACGTTTCAGATCCTTCTCGTCTCATTTGCCCCTGGAATGAGATGAATAACCAACCCCGCTCTCCTCCCCTCTTCGCTGGTATGAATTGCCAGGCTGATATCTCACTCTCCGGAGGGGCTGGAGGGCAACGGGAGCTGACAACACAATGGCATTGTCTCTGCTGATGGGGAGCCAAAGTCTTAGGGGAAACACTCCCCCTACCAGCCTCTCTGACAGTCTCCAAGAAAAAAAAGAAAAAAATGTGGGTAGAGTGCGTCTGGGCTTGTTTGTGGGGTAAATAGTGTTTCGGTTTGGAACATTTGTGCGTGGTGGAGTGGTGCTACAGAGCAGCGCGGAGTATCATTGAGGTGCGAGGGGGTTGAGAGGAGGAGGAGGAGAGGAGAGCTGTGCCAACACACTGAGAGGCCACTCAATTATTTAGAGGAGCGGCCGGGTTCAAAGAGTCACACCTGCCGATCCGCCACCTTCACAGCTAATCTGCTGCTGCTGCTGTTTTGATCCAGTGGTCTTAAAAGTACACAAATATCACTCACAATATTATTACTTTTTCAACAATGATGAGGAAAATGTAAAAAAAAAAAAAAAAAAAAAAATCTGATTATACACGATATTTGCTTTCTCACTTCTCGCCATTACGGCTGTGGATATAAAAGATATCGGAGCTTTACTTTGAAAGTCGCTTAGACTCCTCTTCTGTCCATGTTCAGACTGTGACCTCTGTCTTGCTGTTGGTGGGCAGTCCCTTGTGCTTGGGGTGCATGTGTGGCGAGTGGCCGTAGCCCAGCGGCTGCGAGAAGAGCTCGGGCAGCGTCTCAATGCTGAACTGCCTCTTGTTGGAGTAAGCCTGGCGCCGGCTGTTCTGCTGGTGCAGCGCCTGGTGCTGCTGCTGCTGGATGGGGTGGTGTTGCGGCCCCTGGAGGGTCATATGGGAGGCCACCGGGTGCTGGATGTGGCTCTTACTGGGGTCCCATGCTTTGAAGGCCGAGCTGGAGGTTAGTGGGTGGGTGTTGGTTTTGGAGATTTTAGGCTTGGGGATCTGGGAGGCGTTGATGGTGATGGCGAGTGGCGCATGGATGTCGGGTGGCGGGAGGAAGGGCTTGTCTTTGGGGTGGAAATTGATTGGCTGGAATGTGGGAGGGGACTGGCGGTGGGTGTAATCTACCATTGGGTAACTTTTGTAGTAGTCTCGTGCAGTCGTGTCTGGATGATGAAAAAGAGACAGAAGAGGAAGAGAAACAGAGACAGAGACCATCAGTGATAAAAGTGATGTACATCAGCTTAACCTCATACCTATATATTTAAATATTTATATACATATATATATCAACTTCTGGCTAATTTTACAGCCAAGTAACTTTGTTGTGTGTGTGTGTGTGTGTGTGTGGTATTAAAGAAATACTTCACCCCCATAAATGACCATTTCTTTATCAATTACTCAGCCTGTGTTACGTTGAATTCCTGAAGAAGACCTTGATTTCTTGCATGCCTCCAGTGAACCAAGAATCCAAAAAACTGAGAAAATTCTTGACGAACTGAAGTCATCAGGGTCCATGTATAAAACCAGTAAAATGATATCAGCCGTCTGTTTACAAACTCTCACACAACTGAGCATACTGAAGTTGAATAATGGCGATGAGATCTCCTGTAGGTGTTTCATAAAAGGAAACATTAGCCAGTACATTTTATTACCTTTGTGACGACTGGCTTCCAATAAAAACAAAATGTTAAAGAAAAGAAAAAGGAGGTAAAAAAAAAATCAGTCTTCAAAGATACGCATCTATCTGTGTAGACAGGGCCTTAGTCAGATGCTCATCTGGATAAAGTTTGACAGAAACATCACGTCACAGCACATACTGTATATCCACACACACACACACACACACACAGACACACACACTTGAGGCAAATCTGTCAAACTGTCAGGTGAGCCCATAAAAGACATGCCAAGGCAAAGATGATGAATCCTGCAGGGTGTGTACTGTATGCGGGTGTCAATGAAGATGTGAGTGCTCGCACCATATTCCTGTATTTGAGCTCTGAACTGTCTACGCGCTGACCGTGGAGTTAAAAATACCAACAGCACCAGAGAGAAACAAACAGAGGGAGAGAGACTGAGAATCAAGAAAACAGCCGACAAACGGGGGAGAGGAGAGTGAGTGTCGGGCAAAGTGGGAGATTTGTTGGGAGTAAAAATAGAGTGGGTTCAGCGTGTCGAGTCAGATTAGTGTGAGCTCCCTGAGTGGAACTCGACTCTGCTGTTCGGTCATCACACCCCACCCCAACCCCCCTACCCCACAAACAAGCCCAGCCGCGCCTTCACTCACACACACACACACACACACACACACACACACACACACACACACACACACACACACACACACACACACACACACACACACACACACACACACACTGCCCTAAAGTCACGAACAACCTTGTCTAGTTAGCCCCGTTTCATCAGTCTCTTTTTCCTGGAGAGAAATAAAAAAAAAAAAAAAAAAATTCTTCTTCATTTCTGTGCCCTCATTGCTTTGTATTAATCCTCCTCTTAGACTTGGTATCTTTCAGTATCTTAACATCTGTCTTCCTCACAACAGAGCAGGACGCAGCTGCTATCAGCTTGTACTACATGTTTATGACAAAGTACATCTGTCTGCGTGTTTGTTTTTTAATCTGTTTGTTTGCCTGTGTGTCTGATCTTATCATTATTACACTCCAAACAGGAACATAATAATACAATTATGTCAATAGTCTGGTCAGAGGATGCACGACCTGTTGAATTTGCTGTAATGAATGTGAATGAATGTGGCTGCACCGCACACAGCGCTCACAGGAATGAGACATAAACGCAACTCAGAAGGACATCATTTGAAAGCATTTTTTGGATTTTGTATATTTGCAGGATTGGAATTGGCTTAAGCTCTGTGATTTGTGCTTGCAGTTGAGGAAAATGTGAAGATGTATTGCTTTTCCTACTATATTTATTCAAAATATAGAATTAAGCAGAGGCCTGTTTTCCCCTCTGTAGCCACTACTGTCGATTCATTTCGAATAATTTATTCTAGCCAAGATGACTGGGAACATTTTCTTATATTTGTATTTTCAGGAAACACCTCGGGGAGCACTCTCACATTCACACATGTCAAGAAACTGTCCAGTGCCATCACAGTCTGGTAATTGCTTATTGAACACTTCAAATATGGGTCCATTGTGTGACTCGAGGGCACTTCAGCAGCAGCTGTTGAGGAAGGAGACGGGGTCACCAGTAATCATTCAGTAAAATCCTCCAAGCTGCTCCACAGATTTAAGTACAGAAATACAGTCCTGCTTTTCTCAGTGTGCCGGCAATGTGCAGGCAACCACGATCGGTTATCAAAATGCGTCTACAAAACAAGGCAATGTCATTTGTTTTTTGACAGCAGAACAGTTTTAAATATAACATGGAATAATAGGACAAGACGGCTGGATGATTGTGCTTGCAATTGTTTTTGACTGACTTCCTCAGTGAAATGTATATTTGTTGGCAGTAAACAGATGCAGCAGTTACTCATCCGTTGTATTTCTGACAAAATAGATGTTCAAATAGTGTCTGCTGTCTTACTAAACTTCCCTTGCTGCTTTTTTTCTTCAGTGGTTTTACTTTTTATATCGCTGTAGTGATGTAGAATTATATTTCATGGGGTTTCAGGACACTGTGACATCAATGTTAGGTGTGCTTACAGGTGCAACACCCAACCAAACCCAGCAGTGAAAATGAGATGAAACAGAGGGCTGTACATTACTTTACAACCTGGGGCCAGATGCAAAAACAATGCAAACGCCTTTTCCCACACATAAACTGGTATTTATAAAGGAGGAATGTGCTGCGAGAATGTGCACACCTTACACTTGTACATGCAGTTTTAGCTGAGATAAAATGAAGATATAGTATGTAGATTAAGACAAACAACACAAGCAAGATAAAAATGCACACAAAATCGTTTAACATGTACAAGGTAAGAATATAATATAGTGATTATTTGATATTATCATGTGGAGCATTTTGTAAAGTTTGCAAAGTTTCCATGTGAGCGCTATGAATGAATCATTGATCCTTCTGATATTTGATAAAAATGACCATGATTTCACTGTGACAATGATTTGCGTAATGACGGCTGCTTTGGCACTGTTGGAAAACCTTGCCGACACAGTTAATGAAATAGCACTTTCTGTACTGTATTTCTCACTGAAAGATGAAAGGGGCACACTTATTAATATGCATGTTTGAGGGTGTTTCCACACCAATTTGTGAGGAACTGTGGGTGTCAAAATGAAGCTTGTGCCCATGTGCCCAGCGCCAAAATAATTGAGATTTATAAAACAGAATCAGGCATTCACATGGCTTTACAAATAAAAGAAAGAATGTGAATGCATATTTCTGCCTCTGTGCGTACACACAGATTTAGTTTTATTCATATGGCCCCGGGTGTTAGGTTACTCTTTAAACTGAGAAGCACTTCCGTGCTATAACAAGTAGTGAAACCTTCAGATAGTATGAATTGCACGCTTTGGAGAGGGAGACAGAAGAGACAGAGAAAGAGCAGTTAAATGAATCCCTTCAATTGTTCAAGTGAGAGATTTAGGAGTTGTTTTTTTTCTTGATAAAGCAATAAAGTGTCACAATTTTGATGACTAAGAATAAGGAGAATTAACTGAACTGTTTGGCTTTCATTTAAATTTTGCAAGATAGGGATGAACGTTTTGAGGATTAGACTGTACTTGTGTCTGCTGGTTCCTATGAACATGCATGTGCAAGCCAGGCATTGTGCACAAAGAACACATTTACATACATTCCTCACTCATTGAAAAGGGAATAAGCTGCTTGATTTGTATGCGTCTGTGCAGTAAAGTGCATCACACGCTTTTGGCAGCTTTTTACCGGCTGCCTGTTTGCACAATGACGGGAAGACACTCACTGACGTATTGCTTCAAATGAAGGTTTATTTATGCAGAGAGCTGTTCAAGCCATGAGTTCTTGGAGCAGTTTTACTGTTTTTCAGTGCATCTGTTTTTGGTGTACTACACTGCAGCCGAGACTCCAGCAGCAGAATTTGGTTCAAATCTCAGGACAGGGCGGGAGAATCTGGGACGGCACAGAAACAATGAATTAAACACATCCTTTCTTCCCACAACAACTGCTGTTGCTGTCCATTTGAGTGTTTCCACACATGTTGCCAGCAGGAGCACCTGACAGCAGGGTCCTCTGTGACAGTGCTATGTGCCTTCCTCTCCGTTTCACAAACTCCATCTGCTCAGACTCTCTCTCCCTCTCTCTCTCTTGTTTTCCAATCTTTCCATCTGTATTTCATCTATTCTCATATCTTCAACAACATCAGCTCCTGCTCTCCATCCAGCAGCAGCCTAAAGCGAGGCCTGTGGGCTCAATCTGGGCCACTGCACTGGAACTGCAGAAGTTTGGCCCTGCAAAGGATTTTAGAGTTTTACAACAGACTGTATTGTATTTGGTTGTTTTTCATTGCCAACTATTTATGCTTGAGCAATTATTCTGAACGAACCTGCACATTAGCACACAACACAATGGCATTACACATAAAACCCAATTTTGTTCTGGTGTTTTTTGACAAATAGCCCATCACTAATGTTATCTGTGACACTCTGCTGAACTTTGTTTAAATTTTCTTCAGCTTATGTTTTCTGTTTGTCAATTTTAGAACTTTTATGTGCAGTTTTGCAACCTTCACAGAGTTTCCAATGCATCAATTTACTTGTGGCGGCCCGCCATGATATCAGCATCGGGTGCCATATATTGACTTTCTATTTTTTAGAGCTGGACCATTCATTAAGAGTGTTGTTGGATACATATTTACTATTCATTTCACCACACTCTTGGAGTGCAGAGCATACTCTGGGCACAGATGTAACGGCAGAATGCCAGACACAGTGAAAGTGAAACTGAACCATTCACTGCACTGGGTCTAAAAATTTGCTTTTACTCACCTCTCCATCAATCGTTTATCAACCCCACAAATCAAACTTTACAAAATGCTGCTGTGGAAAAAAAAAGTCACAGAGTTGTGTCTGTGCTACTTTCATGGACGCCTCCTGAAACCTCTGAATTTAGGGAGGGGACACGGAAAATAATCCAAAAGGATACACACACACAGAAAAACATAAAGTCTGCCCCACACCGGCATCAGCTACCACCAAACATAGAATCTCACAGAACATAATCTAATTCTGTGGGAAACAATGCTTCAGTTATAATTTTGCAATCATTTTCTTCACTATAAAGGAGATTTTTGACCCTTTCTGGCCACTTTAACTATTGCACGTGTCCTGAACTGCATCCGTAATCTCTTAATTTTGCCCTTACATTTCCTCTTCATCCACATTGTCCACGAAAATAAGTGTACCCACTGCAACTATATGATGTCTTACTCTAAGAGGAATATTTGAACCCCAGAAAGCATGCTCTTATAGCTGTGCCATTACCTCAAATAAAAATATTCTACATCCTTTGCACATCTTAATGCACATCTCGATGTAATTCAGACTGACAGATTTGGTACTAAACTCTGGGATCTCCATTCCAACTCATAAAAATACGACTGAAGAAAATTCCCTCATTCATCTCCGCAGGTATTCCACTGATCACTGCTAGTACAGGAACCCTATCCTGAAGTGTAAAACATAAAAACAACTTTGAACCAGTTGAGTTCCTTCATCTTCAAAGCTTCTTTTGGGGAATTCTGGATCATAGAAAAATAGCAACATTTTTTTTCCCATCAATTATGTGACCTAAAGTGCACCCTAAAAAATGCAGCAACTGCCTAGCCAACATTTCTAACAATTTAATCATGAACTGAGTTAAAAACAAGTGAAAAAAACGTATCAGTGAGTCTTCAAATAATTGTGTTTTTTTCTTTGGCAATTATTTAAAAAAAACAAAAAAACTCAAAAATAAATCCAACTAAACAACTGACAATCAATTTATTGTACTTGTTGGGACATATTCTCTGTACTTTAAAAAATTCTTTTTTAAATATCGAAAATATTACATATAATACATATTTTAATTGACAGCCATTTTCTACAGTATTTCTAAATAACGCTCAGGCTGTCAGATTATTAGACTTTAATTAAAAGCTTCAGGCGGTCTTGGCCGAGAACTGGCAAACAGTCTCTCACACCCTTTCTGATAATATCCCTCCACCTTCTGTCTCATGTTGTCATTTCTCTGTCCTCAAGACCCGACACTCACCTGGATGGAGCTCTATGGATCTCACAAGACGTATTTATGAAAGGGGACCTATTATGCTTTTCCATATTTCTTGCTATACTGCGTTACAATGTCGGATGTTCATATTAAACATGGCCAAAATTTCAAATAATAAGCTATACATATGTAAAAGTAATTCTTGTCAGCAAAAACCTCAAGCTTCAGACTGTTTTGTTCCCAAATTGAGAGATGAACTGACAGCTTTTGAAAGATTTCTTTATACGTCGATTTGCTCAATACACGCTACTGCAAGTAGCTTCAGGTATACTGCTTCATGTAGCTGCATGCTTACATCATTGAAACACATATTCTTTGTGACTGATATTTTTTATTTTGCCCTGCTTTGAGATCATATTCCTGCTGGAACAAGTCCGATTGTGTTTAGTGGTGATTTTTCACAATAGAAAGTGTCAATATTCTCCATTACAGTCATTCTTTGACTGCAATGACAGTAGAGACACAGAGAGCGCAGATAAGACCCAGAAACGCTGAACAATCAGAGTTGACTGATTGTGTGACTGCGCTAAAACAGTGTTTCAGACAGACGGTGCCAATATGAAGAAAATAAAGTGCTTTTTGACCATTAAAACCTGTACACATGGTCTAGCAGAAGCCTTAATTACAAGTATGAAGCTGAAAATGAACATAGTTTATACCTGCTTCCTCAGGGCCAACCCAGATCATCTCAGTTCTACCATGGAAGTTTATTTCTTCCTCCTCTCACTTCTCTCTGCTTGTTCATTCTGTGTCTGTCCTCTCACTTTCTCACTCTCTAACCTTTTGCATCTTTATCCAACAATTTCCGCCAGTCCACCTGTGCTCCTGTAATTAAGACAGATACATCGGGGCTACTTGAGCCAGAGTCCTGCTGCTACACCTGGCGCAGGTTTGCTGTCAGAGAGTCCCGACCTCTTTGACCTGTTATCCCCTTCTTCTCGTCTATCCTCCCTTTTGTGCTTACTGCTTCCTTTTCTCACATTTCACCTCTTGTTTTGCTTTCTGTATGAGATTTTAGCAAACAAATGCGTTGTTAACAGCTGTATTAAGTCCAACTTTTTTCCTAAAGATTTCAAAGCAGCTTGGTCCAAAATCCCTGCTGTTTCAGCTGGCAAAGTGTCAGCTATCCCACCCAAACTGTTGTGTGTCCTAGCCATGACTTTGTCCACACAGCCAGGATCTCTGGACCTGCTGCCTAGTTTATCGCCCAGCAAGAGAGCTGATAAGCATGTGTGAAAAGGTTCATAATCAAGTTTGTTGATGATTCGGTGGTTGTCAGCCTCCTGCAGGACCGTGAGGTCAGCCGTGGGCCAGCCTTGGACAATTTTATCAAATTGTTTGATGACTCTTTCTTTTAACTCAGTGTTTCTAAGACAAAAAGGATGCTTATCGACTTTTGACTTAACCCGGCTGTCACAGCAGCAATTTTTATCAGTGGAGCTGTAGAGACAGTATAGGCATCTTAGCACCATTCAGAATGACAAAATGACTTTTGATGCCAACAGAGTCTGTCTGCAAAAAAGCCAACCAGAGACTGCTTTTCTTTAGAAAGTTGAGGTTAGGTGCTACTGACAATGTTTTATTCATTTTTATTGAGTCAATTTAAACTTTTTCAATGAGTTGTCGGTCTGGCAAACTTAGCATGGTTTACAAAAAGAACATCAGCAACACTTGTAGTTTAGAAAATAACTTTAAATGCCCCTTAAGGGGAAACACACTGACCGGGAAGAAACACAAAATGACCCCAAAAAGGTCAAAAGGAACTGCAAAGAGATACAAAATAACTAGGAGCAAAACAACCACAAAGAGGCACAAGATGACAAAAAAACACACACAAAATTTCCTCAAAGACACAAAAACGACCACAAAGAGACATCAAACTACAAAATGATTTGCAACCATTACAAGGAGATGAAAAAAAAATAACAAAAAAGAGGCAAAACCACCACAGAGTCTGTGTTTCTTGCTCGCTTGTAGGAGAGTCATTGGGGCTTTTTCCATATCTGTGCCCAGAGGCCAACTGTCTCCTATTCCACCCAAGCAAAAGACCACTGGCACTAACTTAAATGATCTTGGCAAAGTTGGAGCCACTCAGAGGGCAAAAGCCGATCTGGCGGACCCTCAACAACCTCTTCTTGCAGGGTTTTGACTCCTGCTATCAGGGAGGAAGTACACTTTCCGTAAAAAGGCCAAATCACACAGATATGTGAGATCATGCTGTTGCAGCTGTTGCTGTTGAATTTTTAAACAAGTTGTAGTTGCTTTTGCACACACTATAACAAGGAGTCTTGCTTTTATGGCTCATTGCAATGTCATTGTGATGAAATCTACTATATGTTGTATGTGTTAATGTCTTTGTGGATCTATTGTAACATACTGGTTGTGCTGTCTACCACTGTATTTGAAAACCAAATTGCCCCGCAAAGACTAACAAATCCAATCCAATCCAAAGATGACTGGACTGTGTGTACATCTATGTTTCTCTCTTTGTGAATGCATAGGTAATAACCCAAGAAGTACAAAAAATGACAATCAAAAAGCAGGTGAAACTGGTAGTAGAACTTATAAAAAATGGAATAAGAAATGCAATGTGAACAAATGTAATGTTTTACTGATTTGATTGATGATCAATTCTTATGTCTTTTTAGGAGATACTAAACAAAGATCTTTAATAAAAGTATGAGTATAAAAGTTTTATTTGATTTTTTTTTAACTTTAAGCACCACTTTATTGAGCCTTAAGTAGTTTGTGAAGTTTTCCTCTCTGACTGCATTACATCCCCAAACCACCTCAAGCAAGAAGACAGGGCAGACTTTTACCTGTGAGGAAAAATTCAACACAAAAAGTCAAATTTTTAATTCCATGTTTTCCTGACATTGTCATTTTAATAGTGTTTCAACTTCGATGTTGCGTATGCACACCAGTGGGTGCATGGATGATATTTTAGCCCCGATTTAGCATATAATTAAACATTTAATTACATTGTACAGTAATGATTTAAGTTTGAGCCCATTACTGTAAAATGCAAAGTAAAGTATATTCTACTAATTTGAAGACATAAATGACATTTAACATATGTTAAATGGCCTTTAAGTATTAGGGCTTTAGTAATGACTAAATGTCTTCATCTATATCTCTACTGAATTGTGAATTAGCCCCATTTGATATTTTAAGACAGCCAGAAAGAGAGAGGAGATTCTAAATAACGAGAACGAGATTAAAAGAGGACAAGAGGTCACGAGTGTGTCCAAATTAGTAAATCTACAAATGTTATGATTGTAAAGTGCTATTTGCCATGTTTAAAAAAGTCTAACAGATGTAAAAAAAAGT
The DNA here is from genome assembly GCF_008729295.1 of Plectropomus leopardus. Lineage (NCBI taxonomy): Eukaryota > Metazoa > Chordata > Actinopteri > Perciformes > Serranidae > Plectropomus > Plectropomus leopardus. Next base: position 25,183,083 of record NC_056479.1, read on the forward strand.
TTCTGTCTGAAACTCAGTGATGATGGGCAGTCCTGTCTGTATATATTTGCATATTGTGTCGATGAACAGTACATGTACACGTGGCAAACTGTCGCTCCTCGTCAGCGTCACTGTGTCCTTATCTGTCTGCAGTGATCAGATGATAGATATGTATGTCTATGTACATGTTTGTGCCCCTCATGTGTGCCTGTGCAGCAGGAAGCAGTAATGTGTGTGTGTGTGTGTGTGTGTGTAGGACATATTTATGATGTGTATGTTTATTTGTGGTTTTTCTCAGTGTGTGAGAGGGAAACAGAGAGGCCAGAGGGCAACCTTGAGGCCTGAACCTGTCACTTCAAACTGCTGCTGTCTAGACGATTGTCACTCTCCACCCACCGAGGCCTAAACTAATGTGTGTGTTTTATCCTTTCTTTAAATTGCAAACTTGTGGAGTTCCTGTGTGAGTTATGTCATCATCAGCAGTGAATTATGTATTTTGGTTTTTTTTTAAGCGTCTGATCCACAGTTACTATTAACAGAAAGGGAAGCTGTCAATAACTGTCAGCATTATAGCGGCTGAGCTTTAGGCAGATGACTAACCCGTTCAGAAGAAACAGCAGTTGTTTTCATGGTTGTGAGGCAACAATGATCCTAATGTCTGCTTTATTCAATACAGGACTTCCCCACTTTCATAAAGCATTATAAAACAGATTTACTCAGTTAGAAGTGAACAGCATGCAACAATTTACATAAATATACACACATTATGTCTAGTTATGTCTGTTGGTTTATGTAGTCTATTGGTTTTAGTGCAAAAAGGCACAGCTGCAGTGTTTTAAATTAACATCTTGCTGCTAGTCTCCTGTTCAACAGTGACGGCTTTCAGCGAAGTGCATCGTGTTAAACTGCAGCAGGATAACTGGTCATTTTTAAACTGGACCCTATTTTCTCACGTTTTTATGTCTGAGTTACTATTGGGACCAACAATTTTTGGAATTGATCCAGTAGTGAGTGACAAGGCTGCAGCCGGCAGCAGTGAAAAAGGCTGCAATGTAACAACTTGGGGCATTTGTTCATCGTCAGGTTCCGCTCCCGAAAAGTGTTTGTTTTTTCCACTGACAGGCTCAGATTGTTTTTCTGTGTCTATGGCAAGGATCCATAAAGAGGTCAACCTTTTTGTTAAAGAGTTACATTTTTCTTGTTTAACCAGAAATAGCCCCAAAATTGCCATCACCAAATCCACCAGGCTCCATTTATATAAACACTGATTTTAGCAGGTATAGTTGTAGCATATTTTCACATCTAATTGGTTAAATTTAAGATTGATTTCAACCAAATCAGAGTTAGTGAATGATGTTACAGTTTTAAGACAAACCAAGACATTTTTAGGGGTTTGTTTTGTTCCTGACAACTTTGAATTAAGCGTCATTTACGTTAATAAAATCACTGTTTATTTGAATGGAGTCTGGTGGGTTTGGGATACCAGTTTTTGGAGCTGTTTCTGGTTAAAGAAAAAGGATCTTACTCTTTTACAAAAAGGGCCTTCTCTGTATGAATCCTTTCCATAATGGTGTCAGACACTTATAATAACAAACTGAGCCTGTCAGTGAAAAAAACAAGCACTTTTTGTTGATATACATTAACACATATTACATTACATTAACAAACATGCCCGAAATGGTTAAATTGCAGCATGTTTCCCCACTGACCACTGCAACGTTCTACCTCTATTCTGGACCAATTCCAAAAATTGTTTCAATTTGTCAATTAGGGACAAAAACATAGGAAAATTGGGTCCAGGTTAAAAAAATAAACTTACGTTACCCTTAAAGTTTCCAGTCTTGTACTTCATCAAAAATAGATTTGCGAAAGTGAGATTATTAGAATCAAAGTGTGTAGTTTGCCATGTGAGTGGTCATACAAGTCATAATATTTACATCATTGCAGCTGTGATCTGATATAAAATAGAGAAATCCAAAATTGGCCACAGCACTAAAACATGAGTCATGAGTCAACATGGTTGAATGAGAGTCAGACTCATAAAAAAATCATTATCCTAATTGGTGCTTGCTCTCCCTTAACCACTTTCCCACTCAGTGTGTGCATCAGTATGGGGACATTTAGTATGTTTCATCATCCTGATTCAGTTTATACAGAACAGCATTTGACCTCACTGACCTCTGTGCATTAAGCCTGCACTCTGTATCCGTCCTTATGTTCACATCACCGGTTAAATCCATTAGTGAGTATTCAAACGTGCATACGCGCGGTTGTAAAGGTGTGTTTATCCGTGTAGTGTGTGTGTGATACTACTCACCCACGGCCTTGAGCGAGGTGTACTTGTTGAAGCCGATTCCCAGGTTGTTGTGAGGGTGAGACAAGGCCATGGCTGGACCCAGGGGAGACAAGGCTGCGTTGTTCAGATGGTTATGATCTGAGGGCAGGGAGAGAGAGTCCATTTACATTTAGTGCACATAAAAGATACATTTGTGAAGTATCAAAATGCTGAAGAAAATGCAAATCAGTATACGTTTCCATCAGCTAGTGTTATGAGAATATTCTCAGGAGGGAGTAGCAATATAACAATTATTAGTCCTCTGTAACTCTGGTACATCGTGGCCCTTTAGGACTGATTCTGACAAAAGATGACATTAATGTTTTTCTCCTTCACAAGCAGTGCTTGCACACAGTACCCCGAATGTGACGTAAGATGCTAAAAAAGCTCTTTGTGGGATGTAATGATTAGCTGAGGCTGGATAAACATTTGCTCTTTTCTATCAGCCCTCATTACATAATGTTTCTGCTTAAAATAAATATATTCATGAAGCTTTTAGAAGTGCAGGTTGCCCAGGACAGAGGCGAACGTTACCTAATATAGGCTGTTGGAATTCATACGAGGACAACTGCCAAGCAAAATAACACACACGTTCCCAAACCTGCAGTGTAAATGTGTTGTGCATATGTCTCTGTACATTCTGACAAACACATGGCATGGTTCAGCTCCCCTGATTTAGAAAATAATGCAGAAAATGCAAAAAGAAAACTGTTGGTACATGCCAGGCCAGTAGTTGGTGGTGTAACTTTGTGATGACACGCCATAGAAGAACACCACACGCATGCATGATGTGTGGCTGTGATGTCACTGTTCTCACAGGATCCACGCATTGCCAGTTTACACAGCAACAGAAGGGGTGGCGTTTTCAAAAGGTTACAGTCTGGAAACCGGTTTCAAAATTTTGCTGCATTTTCAGGCCCCCAAAATACTGTTATCATGCGAATGAAATGCTGAACTGCGAAAAAAAGTTCCATGCAAGAACCATCGCTGTGTTATAAGCCCCTTTAGCTTCTCTCAAAAGAGGAAAAAACCATTGGAAACAGAATATTCAGAACGGTCTGAAGCCTGAGGTTTTTGCTCAAAGGCATTACTTTCACATATATTTACCTCATTATTTAAAACGTTGGCCATTTTTAATATAAACATCCAACATTGTAACATTATATATGTGACAGAAAATATGGAAAAGCGCAACGGGATCCTTTTAAACAGTCCCATGACGACTGAGACGCATCAGTGAGAATGAAGCAACGGGAAAAAAAGACAGCGAGGCATATTGAGACCCAGAGAGCGAGGGATGTGACACCAGCTCTGAGTGATTGAATTAGAAATAGATCCTCACTTCCCCGTGTAATTGATATGCAGTGATGACACGCTGTGTGCGGTGTGGAGTGCAGGGAGGCACAACTGTGTGTTGTAATTTTATGCGTGTTGCTGCGTGTGTGTAAAATGTGGGATGTTATTGTCTTATGTAGACTGCTGGTGCCACCTGCTCTCCTCACTCATTCATTTAACAGTGCATTAATACAAACAAAAACATTATTTAAAAAAAAGGAAAAGTAGATTTAAGGATATTTTGTATGATTGCTTAATGACACCATTTAAAAGAAAAAAGCTTTTGTTCTATAAGTTTGCTACATTTGGATGCCATGCTCTAAGCGGTCCTCTAGTGAGCCCACAACAGTGGAAATAATGAGAGAAACAGAGAGAAAGTGTGAGAGAGATAGAGAGAAGAATAGAAAGACAGAGAGAGTTGAAGGCAGAGATAGACAGCGGGGAAAAAATCAACTAATTGATGGAAAGATCCCTGGCCAGTCTCCAGTTTGACCACAGGGCTGTTCCTGTCCACCAGAGAGAGGAAAAGAGAGGGAGGCAATACTCGTGTTAATAAGCCATGGCATGGGGTAAGGAATTTGGGATATGAAAGAAAACATTGCGGGTTATTTGTTAGTTTTGTAATGATGGAAACTGCTGAATGTCAGCTTCCAAATTCCTCAATTTTTAAGAAAAGTTATATGGACAAAGGTGAAAATCCACAAGGGAAAAGGCATTTTTCCATTATTGATCATGCAGGATGAAAGAGTTTAAAAGTAAATAAATAAATGAATAATAATAATATTCATAAAAAAAGCTGGTGTAATCATAAGGTCTAAAAAAACAAAACAGGATTTTTCAGACACTAAAATTATTTTCTCAAACACAAAACCAATACCACACAGGGATGCCATTTTACATAACATAACATTGTAGGAGTGTTGCTAATTAATTGGTGACACTTCTACAGTAATCTCATTAATATTAGAGAAATATAATCTCTTTAGGGTTAATGTTATGGTTTAGCTTAAAAAACCTGGCACTTCAACTAACGCTACATTGATTGATTTTTGGCCACCTGGGTGCAGCAAAATTAGCATAGCATAGTAGTATGGTATATGAAGTTGATATGGCTAATGTGTTAGAAAACTGGCTTTTTTTAATCAAAATCCCTAGAGAAAATATCTACATTGTAGGATTCTGCAAACCACTGATATGTCATATCTGTATGTTATTATAGCAGACACACTGAAATATAGGTTTAGGCACAAAACTCTGGAAATGCAGTGATGTCTCAGTAAAAAACAACAATTTTTTGTGGTACTATCCCTTCTGTAAAAACAGTGAGAGGTTGCTAAAGAATCACACACATTCGATGGCTAAAAAGCAACTGGAAACAGCAAAAACTGGCTAAATCAAGATCAGATTTGCTGTTCCTTTGTCTCAAACTGTGGTCTACAGTGGTCTGAAAATTTGAAGTTGTCTCGCCTCGGTGACACACAATTTATAATCCTCTGCGTCTCACGATGACAAAGTCAGCTCATATACAGTACGTGTAATCAGAACTGGATTGCTTTAGAAACTTTGATATGACACGTATAAAACAAACAAATGTAATGTATTTGTGGTTTGCAGAAACATAAAATGTCAATATTTTTTTCTGGTAACTGGGCTGCTTGTTTACACATCAAGCAGATATAGATAAATACTAGCTTTCATTTGAAGTCTTGTTTCTGTCCACTGTATTTCTCCTTTTAAATCTGTTTTGGGTCTCCACCAACTCCTCAGAAATGTATATGGTTTTTGACCCTTTATCCATTGATACTTTAGAAAAATCGATTACTGCAACTTTAATGTTGTGGGATGGTTTTGGTTAAATGCAACTTTTTCAGTGAACATAACTCACTCACTCAGAGTAGTAAAATATTTTTCTGCACACAATTTGGGAACTGAACATGAGATACCAAAGGTACAACAGAGTTGGGTTCCTCTCTGTGAACAGAGAATATTATTCCATCTGAAGACGTCTTATTCATTTTATGAGATGTCAGGTCACCAGCCTGTTTTTATGTGTAATTCAGGAGGCTTCCTGCCTGACTCACTTTGCTCCTATTCATACGACCAAATTGTAAGAGAGTGCACAAGAGAGAGAGAGAGAGAGAGAGAGCAGATTGAAAGGGAATAAATTCTTCCCTGTATTCTGTATTCTTGAATAAATTCTCTCTGAATGTCCTATATTTTTCCAGCGCTTGTGTGTGTGTGTGTGTGTGTGTGTGTGTGTGTGTGTGTGTGTGTGTTCATAAGTGTGTGCACGCTCTTTGATGTACTATAGTATGGAGGCCTCAGAGGAGAAGCGCTCATAAGAATTCAAATTTATGTTTATTAAAGAGAAGCGCAGAAGGAAATGAGGACTAACAGTGTGTGAATGTGATAGAAACAGGAGAATGGGAGATGTTTGGACATTTAGAGCATATTATCGAAGGCACTGTGAGACGTGCGTGGCTTGTACGTCCACTCCTTGTGTGTGTGCAGCAGCACGTATACTTTGTTTTGCATGTGCATGCTCTCCTACCAGCATGCGTTTGTTTTTGTTTGTATGTGTGTGTTCGGGAGCGTACTGTGTGTGTGACTTGTGTGTGCAGGCAGGCAGCAGAGCACCGCTGGGTGATGGCCTAATTCAGCAGGGCTCAACATCAAAGAGGCAGACTGCTGCAAGGGCTTCAGCCAGCCTTACTCTGACATGACTACTGTCACACAGAGAGCGGGAGAGAGAGATGCATGGGAAGGAGAAGAGAGGAAAATAGACGCGAGGAGGAGAGAGTGGCGTGGGTAGCATGGAGGGAGAAAGAGAGGAGACTCCTGTTGTTTAATGCATTGTGCATAAAAACTAGCAGGGAGGGAGTTTGAGTCCTGCTAGCTGCGCGGGCTAAGATGAGTGCACTTATGGAACTGCAGGGCACACTGGATGAACAGCCAAGTGGCGTATATGTCACATCATTTCATGTAAGTGTACGAGAGAAGGAGAGGGGAAGAAAAACAACAAGGACTGAGAGGGCAGGACAGGTCAGAGGAGGCCATGAAGGAGAACTTTACTTTATGACACATGGTGGAAAATTGTCCTCTGACTGTACCAGAAACAGCAGCATATTTTCTATATAATTATGTAACAAAGTTTAAAGTAAAGCACCAGCTGTTTAGGGTACCAGCCAATGTGCACATTAATTTATTAGAGCGGAAGCTGCAAAAACATACGTGCCCTCACTCACTCCATGCAACCGGCACTATATATGTTATAAAGTGTTGCAAAGGATGGATGGATGGATGTAGGATTTAAGGAATAGTTCAGCATTTTGAGGAAATGAGTTTACTTGTTTTCTTGATCGACATCTTTCACGAGTATTTAAACTTTTGAATCTTCAGCAAATTTGTCTGACTTCTTTCAAAAAACTGAGAAAAAAGGCAATGAGCAACATGGCAAAAAAATTAGTAGATAAAAAATGTCCAGAGAACTATATTTAAAATATTGTTACAATTATTACTATTACAATTTAATTATACTAAAAGTGCTTGTTTTTATTGCTGACAGGCTCAGCTTGAGAGGATCCACACAGAGATATGCCAATTTTTTTCTATTAAAGAGTAAGATTCTTTTTGTTGAAGTAGAAACAGCCTCAAAACACACTTCATTACAAGTCAACAAAAACAAAATAAAACTAAAAAAAAAACATCTTGGATCATCTGTCCACTGTATCAAAAATCACCAACTCTGCTGGTTGAAACAAATCCGATTAGATATAATTGGCTGGCTCTATACATGCTAAAATCACTGTTTCTGGTTAATCTAGGAACTATCTCTGTGGGGATGATTTCAACAATGTTGTTAGACACTTAGTCCATGTGAGCCTGTCAGTGTCAAAAACAACCACTTTAAGCACATGGATGTTGCATACTGCACCAAGACGGCCTGTTTTCATTTCTAGCTGCAGCACTCTCTCTCAATACTGGACCAGTTTCAAAAACTGATGTCTCCATTAGACACTTAGACAGAAAAACATAAAAAAATAAAACACAGGATGAAAAATACCAATTATACTTTAACATGCATATGAAATATGATTCTTTAACAACTTTGCCTTCAGCAGATGAATGCATGGTTGCACACCTCATATATTCCCGCTACTCTTGACACATAGCATCTAAAAATAACTTAATGTTGAGATGCCCTCAGCTGCTGCTGCTACAAAATGTAAATAAAATACAACCTTGACCAGGAACATGTTAGGTAACGACATACTCTTTGCATGTTTGAGAGGGTGACATGTGGGTGACATATGGGCCTCCTTCATTAATTTTTTTCTCAGTGTGCTAGAAAAAAAATGACACGCAAACATTTGAGGTGTTGTGAAGTATATAATGCTGTGGCCCCTCTAAATCACGCAAACAACACATCTAAGGAGTGTGAGCAGATGCTGTTTATCTGAGCTCTCCTTCCCTCTTCCTCTCTCGGGGTGTCTTTTTTATCTTTGTCTCTCGCTGTATCACAAAGTTTTTCTCTGTTACAGTTCCTGTCACATGTGTCTTCATGCTCATGTAACTGTCTTTTCCTCTTCCATCTCTCTATCCTCCCTCCGTTCTCACTCACCTGCTTCTTCCTGTAACTTCTCTAATCTTGCTCTTTTATTCTCTCTCAGTGAGCGTGAGGTTGGCCATCTGTTGTCTTGCAATGGAAGCAATGTGTGAGGAGCACTCATCCACCTTAAATTTTTAAAATCCTCTACCCTAACTTTTTACTCGGGTGGATAGACGTGCCGATGAGCTTGAAAAGTGTTGTTTTTGAATCTGTTGCGGTATCTTTTCACCCTTCGTGTGTTAGCACTGTACTTCTCCGAAATGACCTATTGCAAACCACAGATACTTTTAATCTATACATTAATATGCAGCAAATACTGAAACCTTATGTTTCTTTGAGCTTCAACAATGTGTGGTAAGATTTAGACACAAATCCACTTGAAAATGTTTAGGAAAATATGTTTTCGCTTAAAATAACCACTTTTTGTGCCACTATTCTGACAAGAAATGCAGCAATGTGTTAATTTAAAAACAAACACTTTTGGTGGCACTATCAAAGCAGAAACACAGCAACATCTCATTAAAAAGTAACCATTCTGTTGTGGCACAATAACAACTGGAAACGCAGCAATTTTTTTTGCAAAAAGAAACCAATTTCCGGGGCACTATCCCAGCAGGAAATGCAAGGATGTCTTGGTGAAAAAATTGCCTCTTTTTGTGGCACTATCCAGACAGAAAATGCAGCAATGACAACCACTTGTCTTGGCACTATCTCTGCTGACAACACAGTGACTGGTAACTAAAACACACCCACTTTTTGTGGCTAAAAAGCAGCTGGAAACACAGCGATGACTCGTTTAAAAACAACCGATATTATAGCAAGTTCATCTTGAAAAGTGGTCTGCGGTGCTCTGAAGCTTGGAAGCCTCTCGCCTAAGTGATGTGCACTCGCCCACCCCCCTTCACCTCCCAATAATAAAGTGGACTTACACACTACACCACTTTAAAATGATGTTTCTGACGGCTGGGCTGTTTTTTATTTGTCTCTATTGCTACATCTAACATGGAGTGAGGTAATAAAATCTCTCTTGAAAACTGCTTGAATTTTCAACTTTGCAATGACAACCAGCACAAAGAGTGATGAAATGACTAGAAAGACCCGTCGCTCGCCCACTCATTCCTTGCTTCTCTCCTACTTTCTTTCTTTAGCCTCGCTGTTGTTTGTGTGTGTTAAACGGAGTAAATGGAGTCACTTCAGTACACTGATTCCAATGAGGAAGTCTCTCTGTCATCCACCCCCCCTTTTCTTCCCTCTCACACACTCTATTTGCAGGGTAAACGAGGGCTTATCCCAGGATAACACCATTATTTTCTGCCTTCAGCCCACACACTGGATGCATTGAACTTTGACTGTTTGTCTGCTCAGCACTTTATGTAATGCAGAGGACCGCTATGCACAAAGACACACGCACACACACACACACACACACACACACACACACACTGGTAATAAACACAGGGATGGACGGCACCTTTTACTTTTAAAACTTTTCTATTGAAGAAATAGTTGGGGAGGGCCTGTTGAGCACAAAATGGACAAAGGGAGGTCACAAAGTGAATGAAGATAGAAAATAAGGAAGCAAGAAATACAGGCAAAAACAGCAAACATACTGGAGGTACACTGAGATCATGAAGCCACCTAATAACAGTCAACATGTAGGCGCGATCTAATATTCAACTCTGGAGCCATAAATACTCTGAAAAATATATTCTGTTTATCTTGTAAAGTGACTCTGGGCAAGGTGAGTTCAGGATCCCTGGTGTCGTATCAACATGTCTTGTTGCCATTTTACCAGTTTGAAAATAGTCCTTCAACAAAACGTTCACATCAGCTGCAACCATCTTGGTTTGTTTTTGAAAATGCCTCAGTGGCGCACCTCTTTATTAAGCTTGGCTTCTGCTCAACGTCGTGTCTGGCATGAGGGTGAACAGCCAAAAAAACAACCTTATAGCATATTCTGTGTTAAGCGTTAAGGCTCCACAAGTTGTCAGCCATCGCTTTCGACAAATGATTTAAATGGTCTGAAGTGAGCCAAGTCAGGAGAAAATCTGTCTGAATGGAAGGGGCGACAGATACATCAGCGAGAGCAAATAAAACACAATCTCGCAAATCTGTCTGGTTCTTAAGCTAACGGGGAACTAAAGAAAAAATTAACTTTAGGACCTCTTTTTCGGGGGGCGTCCTGGCCAAGACAGCAGCATGATGAATTTCGCATAAAGACCAAACAGACTAAAAACACAACAGCAAAGTTAAAACAAAACAGCAATAAAATTCACACACAAGCAACTAACTTAAAACAATCAGCCAATCAACACTGTTCAGAGACCAAACGCGCATTCAGTATTCAAAAGGTCCTTAATCCTGTTTTAGTCTCTGATAAAGGAGTCTAATTTAAGGTGATTCTGCAGCTGACATCAGTGTGTCATTTGACTGATTGTTAATATAAGAAATATGGAGTAGTGCAGCTTTATTACTGAATCAAGTTTGCTAACTTCGGCAGATCAGTCCGTTACTGCAGTCCATGCAAACTTTCTTAATGATGCGTCAAAGAGAAGGGAGTCAAAGACAGGATAAAGAAGGATGACAGGAGAGAGGAAGCGAGAGATGAACAGATGGGAGACAGATAAAAGAAAGAGAAAAGGGACAGAAATGAGCTGAGAATGTCCCTCTTGATTTGCATCTTTCCCAGAATGTAGATCAGCCGTTTTCAGCACCACGGACAGAAACCGTCAAGCGTCCCACTGAGATCTGCACTGTTTCTCTTCAGCACCACGGACAGCGTCATTGGCCTCAGCGCCACACTACATCTGACCCATCAGTCCTCTGACTTCACTGGACAGTTTTGACAGTAAAAAGCAGCGTTAAACAAAAAAAGAGACCGATGTTTAACAGTGATTTTATGTTTTCTTCCCTCCTTCCTTTTTTCCTCTCCCCTCTCTCGTTTTTTTTGCTTCTGACATTTTAATTTGGTCCTTAAACTCTTTTCCGTTTCTTAAATAAACTGTCAAGTTGCAGCACGTTAGATCCTCTGTCATTTAATTTACATATATCGAGTCTCTGGTTAACTTGTCGGGTGCACTTTTAAAATGATGCAGTTATGGGTTAAAACTGGAATATTAGGTCTCTTAACACACACAGATACACACTCAGTCATCATAATATGTGTTTGTGTGTGCAATAATTAGTGTTTGTACGTGCATGAGGGTGTATGCATTCTTTTGTGCTTGCATGTGTGTGTTATGTAACAGTGAAGCAAACAGTGTGAGCGAATCTCTTTATTCCATTATTTCTTTTTCATTATCTACAAAGAGCTTCTTTAACTCTGACAGGCGTCTGAAGTCCCACCGGCCCCCCTCAAAGTCACCATGACTCATTCTCCCTCCCCCTCTCTCTCTCCCTCCCTCCTTCTCTCTCTAATTGTTCTTCAAGGGACAACAAAGCAAACCCCTGGCCACCGCTTCTTAACTTCTGAGGATTCAATTATTCAAAGGAGGTAATTGTACTGCACAGTCATCTAAAATCACTCGCTAACCCGCAGACACTTACTGATGTTTTGTGTTTTTCTCCACGTACGTCTGTGTTTGTGAGCAATCTTCTAACCTCGCTTCCGAATTTCTGTGTGTGTGCATTTGTACATGCGCAATTTGTGTGTGTGTGTGTGTGTGTGTGTGTGTGTGTGTTGCATAATCATCTCCAGCTCCCTCTAACAGCTGCAGAAATTTGGGGAGGTGAAGAAATCCTCGTTACGCAACAGGACCCAATTCGGGTCTCATACATTAAGCTAATTTGCCTGAATTAATCTTTCATGAAAAGATTTCACATCAGTTGCTTCAGACTTCAGATCAGGATTTGGTGAGCGGCAGAGGTGAAGCGAGGGTCATTTGTGTCTCGGCTAATTCATGACAGATGAAACAATGAGCAACCTTTATTACTCTTCTGTGCCTTAAAATGACATTTGAGTAAGTCATGAACAGTCTTTATAACCTTGTTTATCTTGGATTTTTTATAACAGCTACATTTTGCACCAAAATCTGTTTAGAGTCCTGTTATCAGTGGATTCTGTCATCAAGGTCCTTTTCTGGACTTTGACATGACACTTACAGTGTTAACTACTTGCAAACTGTCTTCCTGACCTCAGAGAAACACAACTTCACACAATTCAGTTTGATTTTAGCCGTACTTGAATGTTACCAGTTAGTGCATTAGTCACAGTAGCCGGTAAATCACCTCAGTAAAAGGCAATATAGGATCCAGGTTGGAAAATACTGACGTTGTCCTTCATGCTTTATGATTTATACAACTAAGAAGAGGTGATGGAACATCTTAAAGAGCAAATGTCAAGTCCTTACCTATATTTTTTAAAACCCAAGAAAATCCATAAACGGAAGTTAGATTTTTAAAGACCACGAAAAACTCTTCATCCCTTACAGCATTCTCTCTTTCTACCATTTGATTTTCTAACAGGTACTTGCAGATATACCCCTCTAAATCTCTGTGGAGGGATTCAGTCTTGGTCTACCTGCAGAACTAATGAATTAATAATAACCAATCTGGTAGATCTGTGTTTGTGTGTGTTTTTGTTTGTGTAAGTACATATGTGCATGCCGCTGCAGTGGATGCATACAGGTGCACTGACTCTTACCTCCTGTGTTTGGAGAGAACTAGTGAATTATTGAGCTAATCTGAGTGCTGAACATGGCCTTTCGTCCAAGGCCAAGCAGCCTCTGGGGCTTTCACTCACACTCACAAATCTCTAAAACTCAACTAAAAGGCTTCCATGCATTCTTTCAGCATGGATATGTATCCATGTAATATTACACCTCAACAAACATGAATGTTCCTCTTCTGTAATAACTCATGCATTTTTCCAGGAATAAAAATAATGACACTAGTGATTATTTTGAACATTTTCTGGACAGGTAACTGCCATAAAAAGAGTCAGATCAGATTCTTCATTCTGTGTGTCTAAAAAAGAAACCTCTGTATTATTTATTGTTCTGTGATCTTTTGAATGGGAGAACAAAACAGGACCATTGTCAAGCCTGCCACCAGAGATTTAAAGCCTATTTCTCCTCATCCATAAAGCCATTTAAGTTGAGGCCAGGGGCTAATGTTGTACCCATAAAAGAGGTGAGGGGAAAATTAATTGATACATATTGTCCATTAAATCTAATTTCTTACATGTTTCTGTCACCATGGGGGCCGTGTCTTTTTCGCTGATTTATGAGCTGTCCAGGAGCCATAAAAAACTGTTGAACCTGATTCATTCCCTGCAGGTAGAGAACCAACGTGAGATGTGACCAGTGAACTTAAAAATGAAATAACCAGCAGGTGAGATAATAAAGAAGGTGAGTCATTAGTGTCTGTACTCCTATTATACTGAGATAATCGGGCTATGTTCAAAGGTTTTTATTGTTAATTTCTTAATGTTTAAAAACTTGGCAGAGGGAGTTCTTTGTAGGTTTGGGCTGAAAACATGTTCAAACTGGTTTGATATTAAGCCAAATGCTGGATGTGTATACTGAATTTTACCACAAGGTGTTGAACTTTTAACTCTGTAAAACCTCGATTGTTTTGTAAATCGATATTGGTTCCAAATATCAGTTATCGGTCTCATTAAGTACTAATAATCGGCACTGATCATGAAAAAACAATATCGATTGACCCCTACCCAAAGCAGTGCGCAGCATCACTGGTGGCCAGTTAGGGCACCTCTTTTGTCTGCTTCAAATCCAAAATTCATAGTGGTGCAGTTTTAGTTTTCTTGAGAGACTAACTCTGCCATGTCTCCTCTAATCGCCCCAAAAAACACAAGCACTTTCTAGTAAACAAACACAACATCCACTACTCTGCCCCTCCCAACTTCACTGAGGTTTGATCTCCTCCATGGTGCTCGGCAGTAAATTGCACACAGCCTGTCAGACACCGGTGCCTCCGTGTATCACTTTATAAACAAACATATTATTATGTTAATCATGTTGTCATATTGCTTATTACTAATGCAACAAAAGCTGCTGCTGGGACATTGTCGGCGCAGGTCGCTGATGTAGACCACTTTTTAATTTGCCAGAACGTGTCATTGTAACAAATGGCGCTTCAGCCGGTTTGCATTAAATAAATACACTGGACCAGAGAAACAGCTACTACATGTAAACGAGGGTTAAAAAGCAGACACAGATGGTCAAGGTCAGCCAGAACACACACGACATATATGACATATGGACACACACTCTCCCCTTCCAATCACTGCCAGGTTGTGTGAAAGGAGAGCATCAAGCATGGACTTAATTATTTATGTATGCATTCAGACAAGAAGAAAGGGCACAAGCTATGCATATTAGTTTCTCTGTGAAATATTACTGAAAAGACATTTGATGCAGCCAAAGGATTCGCAATAAAGGGTGAACAGAGAAGTGGAGAGGAGATAAAGAAGGAAGAGAGGGAAGCTGCTGGAAATAGAGAAAAGAGAGAGTGTGGGAAAAACTGACAGAAAGCAAAAGATGTGATGAAGTGTCTTAATAAGTTTTTGGAAAGAAATGAGCACACGGACCAGTGAGAGAGAGAGTAAAGAAGAAGACTTCAACAGTTGGTTGTGAGGAATTAGAGCTGCAGAGTGAAAGTGATACACAGGAGAGAAAAGAGAAGATGTGTATGGAGGTTTTTACGTGCTACAAAGCTATCATTACATAAACGCTTCCCTCCCTCTGTGTCTCTGTAACAGTTTTGGCCTCAGCAGTGAGCCCGAGCTCTCGTGATGTAATTTGATGTATAATACTTGATGACAGTCATACACAATAATGTGTATGAGGCTTTTCTTGTTAGTGGAATACAGTACTTCTGATTTACTGGACAACCATCCAGTAGGTTGATATATACACACACACGCACGCACGCACGCACGCACGCACACACGCACACACACACACACACACACACACACACACACACACACACACACACACACACACAACACACACACACGCCTCATATATGCAGAACTCCATTAGCCATCTAAGCGGGAATGGTCACGCAATGCTGAAATACGCACTTACATTTACTAGTGCAGGAATTAATAATAATAATAATAATTATAATATACAACACACACACACACACACACATACATATATGTATATGTATATGTATATAAATATATAGCAGCAATGTGACTTCTGCAGTCAAGATCTTAAGTATTTTGTGGGAAACTGACAATTAATTAAATCAGTGGAAAGGGAACAATGGAAAGAAAAATAGGCAGAAATATAAAGGCAGAAATGTTGAAAAGTTTTTACTTCAACAGTAAAGTCGCATTTTAATGGACCTGAAACATATTTTTAATGGCATTCAATTTTTGTCCTGCCAGGGCACTACGCTTACTACTACCTGGACGGGCACTACGCTTACTACTACCTGGACTGTACATTTAAGTATAGCTGATGTAGCTGATTAGGGGTCAGTAGATAAACAATTCTGACAATCTAATAATTGTTTAGGTAATTTTTCAAAGAAAAAATGCTATCCTGCATTTGTTATCCCTACTGGATTGTGGGGATAACAGCTTCTTCATCTGTGGACAGATAAATGCAAATTAGTGGGTTTTTTTATACAAACACTAAAAACAGCACAGCTGGTTCTTGTGCATCAGTGGTCATTTCTAATCCTACTATGATATCTACATCAAATAAACTAAACTAAAAATGTGAGAAATTGCTTTTTTTCATTTTATATAAATGTAAATTGAATATCTATGGATTTTTAGATTGTTTGTCAGACAAAATAAGCATTTGAAGACCTCCCTTTTTGGCTCTGTGTTTACCATTTTTTGGACTGAACCTTTAATTACCAAGAAAAGTGCACTCAGCTAAGAGCAGATTTCTGCCAAGTGTGTCTGGGAACATGAGTGTGGTGAACAGGAAGTGCAGGAAGGGTCGTGTGCTCAGCCTGTATGCATTACAGTAGTGAAATGGAGGCCGAACAATTTGCAGGTTACGTTACCAAGATGTAATCAGAGTAGATTGGCTATATGGAGTCAAACACAATGTCCAATAAAACCCGTCCCAAACAAAGAAGAGTTGCCTCTCACTCAATTCACCATGCTGGCTCCCTTACAGTCAAGATGGCAGCAAAGATTACAAAAACTGGGATTTATTCATCTGGTATTGTGCCTATCTCTAGTGGATTATAACATATGGGGTGTGGGATTAATCTGCAGATGCTCCGCTTCAAAATGAGACCAACCGTCTCCACGGATGTCAGATTTTGAGCCATGATGCACAGTATCGCTAAACCGATTGACTGAAAAGCTTTTTGATTTATTGTTTTGCTGATCACTTGCGTCCCTCGCTAGTTAGTTAAGAGGAGTGACGAGTCAGCAGTCAATGACACTATAACACAGTCAACAAAACAGGGTTTTCAGAGACTGTGAATCACTACAACCCCAAGAGATTCTTAGAGCATACACTAGTCCTACATGTGCACAAAAAATATTAGGTTGATTGGTCCACTAGTTTGTGAGATCACACAGACAGATGCACACACATATGCACACACAAAACCAAACACATGATGATAACTATTAAAAAAAAAAACAATCGACAGATTAGTGGATGATAAAAATAATATGTTAGCATATCATATGCATAACATATATAATTCTGGGTGCTAAATCGTAGGCAACTGGGTTTACTTGAATTTCTTAAAGACATTTTCATCTTTCATTCAAGAGGCTTGTAACCCTCTACAAAGTGCAACTACTCTTATGCACTATAGTCATACACCTTTATGTGTGTGTGTGTGTGTGTGTGTATGTATGTTTGTTTGTGTCATCCTGATGTCTCTGCCTCCTCACAGCGCTGTGCTGTGCTCCCTAACTAATTGTGGCAGGTCTGTAATGTAATTCTAGAGGCGATAGACCCATCTATACTCTCTCTAACCACACTAGCACATACCTTATCATGATAATTTGCCTGTGTGTGTGTGTGTGTGAGTGTGCTTGTGTGCTTTTCGTGCATAGAGACCAAACTCTTTTCTCCCTGGGCATGCATTTACACATTTATAGCTGAGCCCTTTTGTTTGCGAGGTGGGGTCCTTTTATGTGTCCTGTCTACGTGTGCATGTGCAGGAATGATCTCATCCATATTCTCCAGGCAGCGGCAGTGGAGGTGGAATCGCTCAGCTCACTGACTTCATGCAGCACCATAAAACCCCAGCAGCCAGCAAGCGCTGTCCTTCACTCAACAGCTCCCATTACAACACTTGGCAAGGGGCGACTGATCAAGAATATTAACTGCAAACCTATAGAGGAGAGAAAAGCTCATACAGCCTCTTAGAATTACACCCATGTATGAAACAGAAGAAAAAAAGAAAAGGTGCACAGTTTTCAGCTCTTTAAATCACATTAATAGCTTTTTAAAATCCTCCACTGCGGCAGCCAGCCGGGCAGATCCAACTACCCAGTGTTTATCCGGCATCTGTTGTGCACGTTTTTAAAGGATTTACCCTTGAAAGTGCATGTTACTGACCTTGATGTGTTTTGGCTACTCAAACACCAATGGATGGATTGATGTATTTCTGTAATATCTAAGGCTTTGAGTAGTAGCCATTTTAGTGAAATAAATTTTAAAAAAAAACTTTTCAAAAATGTCTTTTTTTGACAGTTTTTATGTGGTGACATGGATTGATTGAAGTGAGAGTGAATAATGACAGTAGTACCTCACCTGACAAAAAGCTCAAACACAAAAGCAGCTTTTCTGTCTCTATTCATTTTAGGACGGTGACAAGTGGAGCTGCAGCGACTAACCTTCACATGACTGTGACTTACAACTTTCCATACTGTGTAGGAACCATGTATGGATTACTAAAAAGGCCTACCAGGCACAGGTCCAAGGGTCCAAAGTGTAAGCCCCCCTCCACTAAGCCTTCAACTGCAAGATGTTACTCAAATTAACACAGTGACCAAGATGAGACTCAAAAAGATCACAGAGATGTAAAGGCACTGCAAAGACAAACAAAATATCTACAAAAATTGGCAAAAAAACCACAAGGAGACACAAAATGACACAAAGCAAAGTCAAACGACAAAAAAGACACAAAATTACCCCAATACAACCCCCACTTACTTGAAAGAGGCACAAAGGGACTACAAAAACACCACAAAGAGATGAAAAGGAACTGAAAAGGGACACAAAATAACTATAAAAATGGGCAAAACAACCAGAAAAACACAAAACGACCATAAAACACATAAAAGTACCTAAATAGGACATCAAAAAGACTTCAAAGAAACCCAAATAACTCAGCCCCCCCCCGACTAAAGACTAAACTTCACATCTTGCACGCACAAGTGCTGAACAACAACAGTAGAGAAGAAATTTGCTCAGAGCATTACAAAGACATTAAACACGAAAGGAATAGGTCGGCACTTTGGTAAATGCACTTCATCACTTTCCTGCTGAGAGTAAGATGAGAAGATCGATACCACTCTCATTTCTCTACAGGAAATACGAAGCTGCACGCAGCAGCTGGTTAGCTTAGCACAAACAGTGGAAACACTGAAACACACAAGTCTGACTCAGTTCAAAGGTTTCAAAATCTGCCTACCAGCAGTTCTTAAACTTTCTAATTGTTTTCTGGAAAAAGGAACTTCCTGAAATCTCCTCATAGAGACAAGACTCCAGGAAGTTAGTGTTCCTGACCAAGAAACAGTCTGGTACATAAACAACCCCTAAACCACAACTCGTGTTTATGCTCCAATCTTTGTAAGGATTAAACACATCACAATTACCATGTTAATTAGTGAGTTTAAGAGGTGCTGGTAGGAGGATTTTGTCAGCTTTCGACAGAGCCAATGTATTTCCCAAAATGTCATTCTCATTTTCTGGTTGTCAAATAGTGCTGCTTTATCCTGCCCCTTCGGCATGTTGTATCGATGCTAAAGGAAACCTTGAGTGTAAATATGACGGCTTTCAGCTAACTCTGATATAAACCCATATGTGGCAATATTTGATGCTGAGAGCAACTGATGTAATATAAAGCGGTAGAAAGTCTAAAACGGAGAGGAGCTGGACGAGCCAAAGAAAACTGGACTTGCACCCAAGAGACTGCCGTTTGTGTCCTTTGTGAAACCAAAACTGAATGTTGTTTTAACGTAATGTCACACTGCCAATTTAAATTTTGCTGTTTTAATGTACTGGAACATCACACAAGTTTCATACGTATGTCACCTGCATTTCATATTTACTATTAGCTGTGTAATGCAACGAAAGTACTTTTTTTCCTAAATCTAAGCAAGCAGTTTTGCCTAACTGCAAACTAAACCTAAATGCAACCATTTGACAACATTAACCATGTGTTTCACATGTGCGTCACATAGATACTTTAAGTTGGAGTAACAGCGTCACTCACTTGATATAGTAATCTTACAGCACTAAACAATGGATTAGAAATGTGTAACAACATTTTATGCTGAACAAACGTGTATTAAGTTGCTGTGAGCTGCAAATTCACCATTCTAAGAAGAAAATAATAGATGTTTTCTCTGAGTCTTATGGTGCAGATCATGTCCTCCTCCAGGCTGCTGCATCATGTCCACAGCTGTCTGTCCCAAAGAGGGTTGTGAAAGTGAAGAGTGCTCACTCTGCCTCAATGTCTGGGGACCAAAACGTCCCTAAAAGTGCACTGCACAGCACACTGACTGACATAAAACAAGACCAAAAAACCCCAAACCTGCTGAAATCGAAGCAATCTCAGTCAAGTGAGGCATCTCAAAATGATGATTCCAATCTTAGAATTTCAAGGCGCAGCCTGAGAAAGGCATCAGTGTTTGTTTGTGATCAGTCCATGAACATTTTCCTAAAATTTAACATGTTGCATTAACTATATTTGGAAATGATGAGTTCTCTATGAAAATTTTAAATATTAAAAAAACTGTCCCACAATGTAAAGGCTTATAATATCTGACCAAAGGATCTGTGCGATTAAGGTGGTGACTTCGAAGTATAGAAGTGCAAACAAAAGATAATAAGAACACGACAGTTCTTCTTTCTTTTGCCATCCTATGAATAAATTACAAAAGATTTGAAACCAACACCTCACAACAAAAACAAACAGCTCCTGTTGTGAGCGATGCTCTGCGCTGTGGGCGTTTTTTTTTCATGCGGCAGGTTTTTACTCCTCTGCCACATCCTCTAGAAGAAACACACACAAACAACTCCGTCACGTGGCCTACCCGTGAGGACCACGTACAAACGCACAACTTGTACTAGATCACACACATACTGTATGGTCACTCTCTCTCTCTCTCTCTCTCTCTCTCTCTCTCACACACACACACACACACACACACACACACACACACACAAACACACAAACACACACACACACACACACACACACACACGGGGCCAGTCCTTTCCTCTGTCCCTTTGTCTTGTCGGATCAGGAGCCAGCTCCTCTCCCTGTTTCCTAAAGCGTGAATCTCTTGCTGGTGTGCCCACCCAGCATGTCTAACAGTGATTGATGCTCCGCAGACTCTCAGACAGACGCCGTGTGTGAGCGAGGGCGTGTGTGTGTGCATGTGCATCCTTGTGTTTGACCTTCAAATCACCTTCCATCCAAACAACCCCCCGCCACCACCTCGCGTCCTCCCTGTTTGTGCTTCCCTCTTCTGACCGACACCAGATTAACATGGTGGACTGGGTCATAGCGGCAAAGGCCACCTGGGAGGGCGCTGGATTATAGAGTCGGGGGGGTGAGGGGGGTGTTAGCATATCCTGCACGGACTGCTAATTGGCTGCTTTATACCCTGCGGAGGAGGAGGAACAAAGGGAGGAAAGGACGCAGGGAGAAGTGGGAGGAAATGATGGACAGTGGAGAGAGCGAGGAAGACCATGATGCATCCTGGGACAGAGGTGTGATGTGATGAGGGAAACATGAGGGAGAGAAATGCACTTCATGAAGAGAAAGAGAGGGAGCAGATGGCCTCGAACGAGAAATGGATGACATGAGAGTGACAAAGGAGCAGAATCACTCAGAGAAGCAATCTGCCCTCGTGTTTTTCAGAATCACGTTCAATCATGACTTTAGAAAGTTAGAAATCACTCCAACTATTATTCCAACTGCTCCAACATGATCTTTTTTAGAAATACTATTATTCCGTAATCTGCCCATACGGCCTCAGAGTCTCAGCCTCCCCTCCTCCATCTCTACCCCACTTTCTGCTCCCCCAAGGCAGTGATTTGTGGATTCTGTCATACTCTGGCAGCTGGATCCTCTGCCTGTCCCCCTTAGAGAGAGACGAGAAGGAGACAGAGAGAGAGGGAGGATGAGAGGATATAAGGGTCTAGCCACCTCCGAATAATTACACGTCCCCTCTCCCCATGCGCTGTCATCCTTTAGGTAGTGTGAAATGTAGGCCAGCAGACTAAAAATAATCCAGACATGCTGAGATGGTTTGCTCTCACTTTTATGAATGACTCCCCACCATTCTAAAAAAAAAAACAGGTTCCTCTGCAACATGGAACAGGAAGGACACCACACAGGTGTTTTTTTCAGTCACTCTCATCAGTTGTACCTCTGCTAAGGTTCAGGGTCAGCTGGAGTTTGTGCAGTATTTAGCATTGTTGTGCTGGGGTTTGGGATCCAGAAGATGATGGACTGAATTGGTCGCTAAGATTGTAGACGTTGCATTAACGCAAATGTGGACTCACATGCTGCCATTCCACGTCTGACCGTTGCTCCAAATGTACAGACGTCATCATAAAATGTGATTTTTATGACTCAGTGCTCCTTTGAGCAGCAGTGAGTCAGTGGTGGTTTGTCTTAGGGGCGACTCCTATGAAAGTTCTATACTTCACAAAACTTTCTTTCCTACTTTTTGTATGTTGGATATTAATGACTATTTTTTTGTACACATTTGAGCCCATCCAGCCCATCCTCACCTATTCCCCAAGTCTGTCCTTTCATTCCCTCCCTATAGCCTAAAGCCTACCTCATCAAACAGATTATCTAATTACTAAAAAATATTTCAAATACTAGTCATAGTGTTGTAGCTATATATACCAGGAAAAGGAAAGAAAACGGCAGTCAGCCCAGTGGATGTGAGCTGAGTGAGGGTAGCAAATCTTCATGATAGAGGCGACAAACTCCTTCCCTTTTAGTAACCTAAAACTTCACCCCCGTGACACTGAATTCTTCACTTCTGCACTCTCTGGCTGACATTGGCTGACCCTGAGTATCCAAAACTGATGCTAGACCTGACGCTGACCAAGCATCGGTATTTGATTAGCTGGTGATAAGAATGCGTTGGCAAACTCGTGATGTTGGGCTCAGGGGACAATCTCTGTCAGCCATTGGCAAAGAATGGCATTGTTACTGAACCCTAGTCAGTGGTACTGTTTCTAATATGATGATAATCACATCTACCATCTAAACAAGACTTTTTATTATTATTTGTGACATTTCTTTATTGCTTTTTCACTGTAGCTTCACAGTTCTTCTCTCACACAACTCATACCTCATAAACAAATGCACTATAGATTTTTCACGGAAGACATTTGACATGTCACATCTGGAAAAGCAGGTTTGATCAGTAATAAGTTCAGTTTCAGGGGTCCTTTAATGTGCATGCTGTCTCACGGTCACACTGGCATGGCTTAAGGCCCCTCTACACTGTGATTTTTGTTGTCTGAGACAAAAGATGAGTCATGAGAGAAACATGACTGATTTGGAGCTTTGGTGACCAACGACTGCCTGCTGCAAAGTTCTAACAATGTTAAGGACCAAATTTTCACAATGTGACGGCTGCTTTCACACATGGCTACGAACCAACCAATCAAAATATGGCGTGAAATCATGCAGAATACACTAGTGGGCATGACGTTCATAGGTGCTATTTTTGAGTAAAGTTTCAGCAAGACACATAGATAATCACTGTCGCATGGCACCTTTACTGGAACACTTGAAAAGAGCATCATTAATGTTATCAGTACTGTAACACCTGTGCTTTCCCTGCTGTGACAAGTAAAAATGGCCACTGTGAAAAAAGGCCTATTGTTTATAAGTCTTTTTGACGTATAAACAATAACCTGTCATATCAGGAGAGGCACAGGTGCAACTAATGACATTAATGATGCCTCTTTACCACTGAAGTGGCCAGAAAGCCATGGTATTGAGCCAGTGTACACAATGTCATGACTTGACAGTTGCACACCTCAATGGATTTCACCCTTTTTAATGTTGTTAATTACACCTGTGCTATGACATGTCAAAAAGCCCATAAAAGGTTTGATGTGTAACCTGTCATCCCGCCAGCTAAAATAGGATTGTCTGCGCTCTTTGTGTGAAACAATGAACCCTCATAATTGATTTTCTCTTTTCAAAACACTTGAATTACATGACAATAATAGAATAAAGTCAGAGTTCACAGCTGGCTTGATGGGCTGAGCTTTCCGATATCAATGCAAATGTTTGGTGGTTTCAACAAACTGGTCCGCATACACCTTGTGGAAACATTTCTTCGATGGTCTTGTTGTCTGAGACAACATTAGACTCCTTTACACCTTGCATTAAAATGCATTATGGGTGATTGCAATAGTACCTGACCACATTAAAGTACAGATGTACTTGACCTGAAACACAGTCAAGACGAATTTTGATTGCATTCGCCAAACCACCTCTGGAGGTGGTCAGGGATGCATTGTGACCACATTAAACACAAGTGTAAATGCAATCATGTTTTCAATTTGCAAACAACTAATGCATGGACGGAAATATGTAATTACTTTCTCCCTAACCTGATGCTGATGCTGCAGGTCGCACTGTGGTCTCTCTCATCTAATGCTGATTCTACTTAAGTGTTTGCATGATCTGTAGAGCGTTCTTCCTGTCAATCACTGTCTTGACAATCAGCCTGTTTCCTCCTCATGGACCTTGCTATTGCCCTCTGAATCTCTCTTACTGACTCTGATGTATATGACAAAGGCAACCATGATCCAACAAAGATTTCTTTAAAAATACTTGTTGTATATTTATATCAGTATTGGCTCTGAAAATGCAGACAGAAGCATGATGCCACCATCACTACCATTTGAGAATGACACATTTGTAATTGTGTTCTTTCAGAATGACAGTAAAGGTATTAAATCTTAAGTCTATTTAACTGTAATAAAAAAAGACAAGGATTTTTTTTAAAAATGTATCCACAACAGTTGTTGATAGGTTGGGGTGGGGTCCCTTTGACTGCAGGTTTCAGGCCACAGGCGAGACGAGACCAAGTGTCTTTGATTTGGACTGAAAAATATTTACAGGAGAAACTTGGCAAAACATGCTGCAAGTGAGCCATTTATGAAGCAATGGCTATCTAGGAACGTTCCTACAACACTGGCTAACATTACCTAATAGTTGCAATAATGTTTTGAAGAAAACATTTCAATCCACTGTTCAAAGAACCTTTTCGGGATTTTCATTATTTCAAATAATGTCCCTATAAGGTTAAATGCTGAATAAGACTTAACATTTTAACTCCAATATTCTGAGGATGTTTTGGTGATGTTAAGAAGTGACAGATCATAGAATGTTCCTTTATAAAACAATCCTAATATGTTACATGAGAACAAAAGAAGAACACTCGTAACCTGTTATTGAGGCCTGAGATTGCAGATCATTTTTGATATAATGTGATATGAAAAAGTTATGGAATTTATGATGTTAATACAGAATATTATCCTAACTTTGAGAAGAAAATTCTGGAAATTAAAATTATTAAAACATTGCATTGTACCATTCTCAGAACATTTTTGGAAGAAAAAACAAAAAATGCTAGCTGGGTAAGCAAATGGTGGAGAAGGGCTACAACCATTAAGTTGTTTGATCTGGACAGAGCGATTGGATCTCAACTGAATCTCAATGTGGAGACTGTAGAAACATATATCAATACTATGTGTGAATATAATCAGGTTAAATTATATCCAAATACAGTCTGGATACCAGACAAATTTAGGTGTAAAGGGGGTCAAATTCTAGAGGGATTTACTAAATTTTACTCAAGCAGGTCATTCTTCATGTCTATCTATTTAAGAGGTTGACAGACATACTTCACAGCGGTTTCCTTAAAGCAGGAAAAGCTAACGGGTAATTAGTAACACGAACAAGCTTTGTTCCACTCTACAGTCCCAGTAAGCTGTCCCGCTGATGTAACATACACAAAATTTAAGAAAAAACAACCAAAACACCCAAGTAGAAACATGTGGATTATAACAGTTTTAATGTCAAACCATGTCGACACAATCAGACCAGCGAATGACACAAACTGAGCTCAGTGATCTGTGCCCGACATCGTTGGCCTTTTTCTAACCTTTATTTGCCTGGGGACACTCGTAATCATCTTTTCCAGCTTTTTGCTCATTTTCATTCATAGTGTTTGGTGCAGTCACTCCTGAGAGCTGCCCAGCACAAACTGTGTGACCAGAGGTCAGCTCCACTGCAACAAGCAGAGGTTAAGTGACTTGAGTTTTCTCCACAATAACTATGGTTTCACTGTACTGACTGTCCCCCACTGGTCTCGAGGTTGGTGGCTCAAATTGTCTCTGAGCTGTGGCCGATGCCGATTCATACGCACCGTCCAAAATATCACAACAAGTCAATAAGGAGGAGTCGTGACTTCATATGCCAAGGTCAGGACTTTGACATTTGTAACATGTGATTCAGCGTGTTATTGATGGAGACGGGCCGAGTGAAGCGTACCACCGCCGGGCATGTTATAAAACACACTCACACTGGGCCACATGGCTGCACTAAGCTCAGGCATACACATGTGCATCAGCACAAGAATAAAACGCAAGGAATTCAGACTGATTTCAAACCCTATAAATCTACAGTAACCGTCTCTGCTAATTGGCTGACTTTAATCCTGATACAATCTTAATTCTCACTGCGCAGCCTGAATACAAACCCAAAACTAAGGCTTGACTTAACCTTGTGTTAATCTAACCTTCATCCCCCCAACCTAATCACCAGAAAAAATGTTAGCATTATACATAACATAAAGGCCATATGTCCCCGTAATGATACTAATCTCTCACATGCATGCTGCATCTTAACACGCCTTGAGCCTTTTTGCAGCATGACTTATATACAGACACACACAAGACACTTTATATAGCACACATGCATGCGCACACGTAGTGAGAGACGTCAGCGGTTTTGCCATGCTTGACATTTCTCTCACTCTGCAGCCAGCACATGTCGGCTGTCCAGTGACATTTCACACACTGGGTGACGGGATGGACGCAGACAGAGGACAAAATAAAGATAGAAAGAGGGAAATAAATGAGAGCAGAGAGGGGGAGAAAAAGAGTGTTTTGGAGAGGTTTAAGCAGGATTTACAGCCATGCACACACACAACATGCTATTCCTTATTGGATCCAGTCTTTCGTGCTTCTCATCTTTCTCACTTTCTCTTTCAAGTTTCACTCCCTGAGTCCCACCATGTTTCTCACCTCATCCTCACCCTATTGCCTCCATCTGTCACGAACACACACCCCGCCACACTGCACATTTTCTCCAATATCTCTTTATTTTTGGCATCTTTGCTATCACTCCTTTACTTCCTCTCTCATGCTCTACTTTTCTTTCCCCCTCTCATGTTTTCCCCACCTCCTCCTCCTCCTCTAATCCTCCTCCCTCCTCCGTCTCTCCTGCGCGATGGCGAACGATTGAGACGCCGCAGCCAATGACAGGCTGCGACTGAAAATCCTGTTTAGCAGAGTGTTTCCTCCTCCTCTGTTTCTCCCTCTCCCGCTCTTTTCTCGCTCCCTTCTTCTCTCTTCCCCCCCTCAGGCGCCAGCTCCTGCACGGTGGCCAACACTGGCCTCCCTTTGATCCCCCATAATGCATTGTGATGCCCGTGTCAGCGCTCAGCCTGAACTCAGAGAGACTATCTTTAAGCAACAAGCTAAGATCAATAGCGCAGTGTCACCGGGGAACTGTCTTCTCTGTTGGTCTCTCTCGTCTCTCTGTCTGTCTGATTATCTCATTCTCTCTCTGTTCCTCACCAACGCTTTTTCTCCACCTCTGTGTTATCTCTCTGTCGCTTCTCGCAACCTTCTCCGCCCCGCACTGTGCCTTCTCTAGCTATCTCGTCATCTGTCTTTTTGTGATTTATTTATTGTCTTTTTTTCTTTCTGCTTCCCCCTCTTTCCTGCCACACACGCACAAGCAGGATTGCCTCAATGCGCATCAAATATGGTTGTGTTATAAAAAGTTAACAAATCCTCCATCTCAGCGTTGCAGCAGCAACAGTGCTTCCATCAGCGCGACAATTACAGAGTTCAATTTGCTTCTCGACAAATTTTAACAGCTTTTTTTCTCTCAAACATTATCATCTTTGGTCAAATGGAAGGACTCTGTTCCACCGTCACATTCTCAATGGATTAGAGAGATTATGTGTTATGTACATCTCGAGAAAAAAAGTACATGATTAGAGGCGCCATCAAAATATTCTATGCCACTTGGCAACCATTTTTTCCCTTTGTTGAAAACATGGCAGCTACTGGCATAACTGTGTGACTCATTTTTGTTCCTTTTTTTTTTTATCATATTATTATTTCTTGTTCAGTATGTATTTATTTTTTGTTGTTTATTAGTTATTCTTTAAAATTTGTTTAATTTTATTTAACTTTTTTTCTCCTTTTTTTGTCTTAAAGTAAAGTTATTAATGATCCAGTAGGTGGGGAGAGGGAGGTTGGGTTCAAACTTGTTTCAGATGTATCAGGTTCAAGCTGTATTTGTTTTATTTTTTGTGATATATTTGGACTTTTATATATAAAAAAAAGAATTACCATCTTTTTTATACAAAAGACATAAGATGTGACCACTCCTCAAAAAGAAACTGCACACGGTCATTTCTTGGCAGAGTGGAGCACTTCCAAAAATTGATTTTGTGGCCATAGAAAAAAAAAGGCCAGACTGACATGAACCGCTTTCTGCAACCAGCCAGTGATAAATTGACACTGAGTTTCCCATTTTCAGCAAACACAGAGAAAGTGCCAGGATGAAAATTGGCCATTGTAGTAAGTGGATATTGTTCAGTTATCCAGTATTTGTAGCTGTGCGATGGGATTTCAGCAGATACAACAGAGCAACAGGTGACATGGATGAAAGTGTGTAATCAACTCTTTTATTGGCTTCTGTCTTCAAAAGAAGAATAAGAGTCTACAGTCGTGCTATCAGCTCTATGGGGCTGCGCTCAGGCACAGAATCGCTTTGAGCCGAATGCTCATATATGCAAACATGTTGATGTTTGGCAGGTATAATGTTTACTATGTTCGTCATCTTAGTTTATTGTGTTTGCAGGCTAATGTTTTCTAATTAGCACAACAGCTGAGGCTGAATGTGATTACTTTTGCAGGTATTTGGTCGAAAAGCAAAGAACTGAACAAAGCAAACCTGATGATGGCACTGCATGAAAAGTTAAGATATCTCTAAATTGATTTCAATTTACCCAAAGGACAGCATGAATATCTGTGTTAAATTTTGTGCCAATTCATAGAAAAATCTGACCTGCTGGTGGCTTTAAATGAGAACCACGGTGAAAATGAACTTGAAACCATTTAATCAATTCAGTAGTACAGGGTTGAGACAATTTAGTGTGGATTAGCGTAGAGCAACTGGATGAATGTATTGGCAGTTTTTGCTTTGTGGTGAGTTTTTGGGCAATTTTGTTTGCGATTTAATTTTACTTATTAAATGGTGTGCCTGGAGAGGACCAGTTAGAGCTGTTGTTCAGCGGTAAGAGAGAGAAAATGTGGAAAAAACAGCATATTTTCACATATGATAGGATTTGGTGATTGTTGGAAATGAAAAGATGGAAAAGAAAAGATGGTTCTGGTGAGTTTTATTTTGTTTGAGTCTGAATAAACTGTGTTTTAAGATGAGTAAACAAAGCAATTTTGCCTATGCTATAGTCCAAGTCGGGTGAAAGAAACTTTACTCCAGAAGGTATACAGCTGAATTTTTCTATTTCTGCCTTTTTTCTTGATATTTTGTGAGTTTATTTTGTTAATTTATTAGACTAAAAAAGGAAAGAGAGCTTGAGAACTCCAAGCTAAAACTACACACCAATGCGACACGTTGTTGGTCTAATGGAAAATTAAACATACCAAAAGCCCAATCCTACTCTGGACCAAAGTTGCTGACTAACAGGCTGTCATGGCTAAAAACATACAAAAAAACAAGAACCACCACACTAGTGTGTATATAACTATATTAAACTGTATCAAAGACAACAAAATTGCAGCACAAAGTTAGCACTATGTTTATTTTCACTGACGCACGTGAGAGGAACTAACTCCAATGAATTGTTTTTTATATTTCAGTACCTGTCCTTTACCGATCCCAAACCAAATCTGACATACTATAGGCCAAATGTGATATCCCAGGTCATAAAATAAAATACAATAAAACCAAAGGACAGCAAGATCGCTAATTATCATTTAGCTATTTTAAATTTGGCTTACAGTGCACAGTCTCTGAGTCGAGACATAAACAGGGAATGTGAGAATGAATGGCTGTCCACCTATGCATTTCAAGAATCAGTTTGATACAGCAGAAAAAAAAAATCAAAACAAGTTTTCTGAAATGTCATGACCGCAGGCAGAAACATCACAAAGGCAGCATCTTGTCCCTGTAGCCAACAAGAGGCCTGATGATTGATAGCAGTGTGCGTGATAAGAGTGGCAGTGTTATAGAAAAAGACTATCACACTGTGTTTCTGAGCAGATGGCGCAGCAGCAATAGCTGAGAAGATAAAGCAATGACATCACCTCTTCAATGTTAGCTTGTATTAAAGGACCTGCAACTTCCCATCTGGGCTCAAGAGTATTTATGTAAAAGGAGAATCAATCACAACACGGACAGAACCGCGACATTACAGTACACACGCATTATTTCCAGGTGTGAATACAAGGACGGTGTCAAATAGCTGATTATCCAGCTGCAGATCGCAGTTTAATGCGAGGTATAAGTGATGTGTTGATTCGCCCTTGTGTTGCAGATCGGTAATTGGCAGGCTGGGATTGCGGCAGTGTGTTTCGACATATGGCGAGAGTGTTGGGACGAGGATGAGCACCGTGAAAAAGTGACAGTCGGCGCGAAGGGGAAGTTTGAATGACATCCAATGCAGGATTAAGTTAATGTGTGTGGGTTTAATGATTCAATTAAGAGAGATATTTGTTTTTAATGATATCAAAAGTATGAAGTATGTGTGTGTGTGTGTGTGTGTGTGTGTGTGAGACAGAGAGTGAGAGACAGCCATTTTCTCCTTCCGCTGCTATTAGATAAATGATATCTGTCACTGCCACAGCAGTATACTGGCAGTGGTTTATGGTTTCACTTTGTTATATGACAATCTCACCTTGTCTGTCATATACACATACATACATACACACACACACACACACACACACACACACACACACAAAGTGGCGGTCTGTTTCTGTTCGTTCCGGTGATTGATGTAACCACTGTACTATCTGTGACACTGCTGAACCCATCTGGTCGATATTGCCTTATAAAAGCAGAGAGCGGTAACTACAGAAACAGTGAAGATGAGGAAAAGGCTTTAAAGTTTGAAGGCTCTGGGCAAAACTGTGTCACAAACATATACTTTTAAAATCTTGATTTCACTTCATTTTATGCTGATGATTAATAACTGTCACAGATCGACATAAACCCAAAAAGAAACATTTGGCTGTACAGGGAAAATGCAGTATCTACAAAAAAAAGAAAATAAAAAAAGAAGAAAAGCGCTACTGTTCGTTCTTCAGCTATGTGATGAGTGTGTAACTGCAACGTGAAACCCAAACTAACCAGATCAAATTTACATAATGTAACAAAAATGCAAACTTTTAGGTTGGAAAAGTCCTTTAATTACTGTGTTATTTTTGCAGTAACAATAAAAAGTGAGTTGAATAGTTTTATTCTGAACAGCCAGCCTCAGCTAGCCAGATTACAGTCACTGAAGTTTAATTTTTGCCTGTTTATTTTTCATTTTTGAGAATTTTTTTTACCCCCAAATCAAATATTTTTTTATGGTAGGATATTTTCTATGGTAATGTAAGACATCAAATATTCAGATTCTGGTTTTAACTCAGTTTGACCGTTAATGCAGTTACAGCATTATGGCTTTATCAGGCAGAACAGGATCTGTGCTATTGTCAGAGGACATAAACGAACGAGAGATGAACCTACTCACTCTCAACATGGCAAATGTGACTCTCCCACTCATGCATTAGCTTCCTGTCTCGCCATTATCTCCCCACAGATAAGCTCTGAATCACTGAAACTATTTACACAATATTTCTCTGTGTGCTTTCACAAATCTGATGGAAGCTGCAGCCCGATGTGTGTGCGCTCACAGGTTAGCGATATGAACCACACAATCAGTCACTGAGCCTGACATGCAGTCTCGTCTGTTTGGCCTCCTCGTCTGTCCACATGTCCACCTCTCCTGTCGTCCTGCACAGGTCTTTGTCATGTGTGTTTTAAATGTGTGTGTGTGTGTGTGTATTTA
Source organism: Plectropomus leopardus (assembly GCF_008729295.1). Lineage (NCBI taxonomy): Eukaryota > Metazoa > Chordata > Actinopteri > Perciformes > Serranidae > Plectropomus > Plectropomus leopardus. The sequence continues at coordinate 25,214,907 of NC_056479.1, forward strand.
AAAAGCAGGCTGCTGGTCGGTGCTCTCTAAACCCCGTAGCCGTCACACAGCACATCGACTGTCATAACAGACCTGACTCCCCCTCTGAGGATCACGCATGGTTGAGTGTGATTAGGTTAAACACGCTCTCTGAAGTGACATGATGTGATGTGGCAGTGTGTGTGTGTGTGTGTGTGTGTGTGTGATGGACAGAAGGGAAAAAAGACATAAGAGAGGTGGTGTGTTTTTTTTGTGCGGTGTGTGTTTTTAGATTCTCAAGGTGTGTGCTGCGTGTTGTGGTCCCTTGTTTGTGTGTGTGTGTGTGTGTGTGTGTGTGTGTGTGTGTGTGTGTGTGTGTGCCAAGGACCCCCATGCTGCTTTCCAAGAGAGCTGGGTTTCCAATGTGGGACTGATTTTGATCAGATATGTTACAGCATCGTTCGGCTTATCTTAGACACACACACACACACACACACACACACACACACACACACACACACACACACACAGAGCTGCCATGCAGAGCTCAGCTCAGCCACTGTTTCTTTAGTGATAACTACATCAATTTAAGCTCACAGTAGGAGCAACCTTCACAGACAGAGAGACATCGTTATCAAAGACGCGTCCGCCTCTGTTACTGCGGATTGGTTTCACTTATGAATTTGTTCTTATGATTCAGTAAAAACTTGGCACCTTTCATCTTCATATAACCATTTTTACCAAACAAAACACTTTGTGGCTGCAGGTGTTGGCCAAATGATGTATCTACTGTGTAGATGCATTGCCAAAATCAAAGGGAAATTGAATGAAAATGAACATACTGCCCCTCTCACGGAGATACAAGGTTTCCTTTCATCTGATATCATCTTTAAGCTTGTAATTGTTGGATTGAGTTCGTACGAGATTGCTGGTTTGATTGTGGAAAATTACTCGTGTTGAACATGACAGAACACATGTACAGACTCTCAGAGCGGTGTCGAGCACGGACAATTAACCAAGTGGATGAAACATGGGCAGATCAGCCTGTGGTCGGACTGAAAAACCCCTCTGAGCTGCATCACAATCCCATTATATAATCACAGTAACAGATGCTTTTATGTTTGATAGTCTGTACAACGTGGCACGTATGGGAATGTTTGCATGTACAGTACTGTGCAAAAGTCTCAGGCCACCTAAAACTCTGTTATTTTATCAAGGTTATAATTATCATAGATATTTATTTTCAGTAGATTATTTACTAAAATACAATCAGAACATACAGAAAATAGGTATGTAGTATTAAAAACATAAATATTTCAGAATAAAACAACAGGCTAAAGATGCAAGTATTTAGTGTGACTTCCTATTCAACATGGCACCTCTTAAACTCTCTTGTGCAGACTTACAATGCTAATCTTCTGATGTATTTACACCAGGTTGCTTTAAAGATATGTTTAAAGCATATATTGATTGTTTGAGCTACCTTTTGTTATGACTGTATTATTTCATGTTTCACACAAACTACTGACCTCAGTTTGAGATAACCCGAACCCTGACCCTATAAATATATCTATCCTGAAACAACAAATCTATGGCGGTCTAACACGTCTGCACTGTACTGTATACTTTTACTTCTTGAGTAGACATGCCTCTGTGTTATAGTCATGTATTTTAACAATTTTGTAAACTTGCCTGAACTAACAATGTATTTGTGACAGTGTTAAGCCCGTCTCCATCAATAACAGGCTGAATCAAATATTCCAAATGTCAAAGTCAAGACTTTGGCAAATGAAGTCTATTGACTCGTCGTGATATTTTGGCTGGTGTATATGAAGCAACATAACCTGCAGCTCAAAGAGGATTTGAACCTTCAACCTTAACACCAGCAGCAGTTGAAGTGTAGTTATTGTGGAGAAAACTCAAGTCACTTAACCTCTGCTTGTTGCAGTGGAGCTGATCTCTGGTCACACAGTTAGTGCCGGGCAGCTCTCAGGAGTGACTGTACCAAACGCCATGAATGAAAATGAGCAAAATGCTGGAAAAGATGGTTACGAGAGTCCCCGGGCAAATAAAGGTTAGAAAAAGGCCAACAATGTCAGGCACAGATCACTGAGCGCAATTTGTGTCACCTAATGGTTGGATTAGTTTGACATTAAAGCTATTATATTACATGTTTTACTGGTAACCACTTACATGCAAGACCTTTTCTTATGTTGTGTGTGTGCTGCATCAATAGTACAGCGTACCGGTGCATGAGAGTGGAACAAAGCCATTGTTCATGTTATAAATTACACCTGTGCTTTTCCTGCTGTGAGAGAATGAACTGTGAAGGAGGTCTATTTTTATTATAAGTTGATTTGAAGAACGACCTGCTTCAGTAGCAGGTCGTAGAGCCAACTGTACTTCGAAGCTTCATTCATTACTTTGATACTCTATTTTAAATCAACAGGAGAATAAGACAGATGCAAGATCACAATGACCTTGACCTTTGACTACCAAAATCGGATCCTTTTATTGTTGAAGTCCAAATGGAAATTTTGAAGACATTCCATCAAGGTGTTTTTGAGATACCCCATTCAGGAGAATGAGATAGATAGACAACCCAAAAACATAATGCCCCCGGTGCCTGCGATAGGTATAAAAAGACTAACTCATTAAATCTGATGAATTATTTTAAGTAAATTGAAGATTTTTTTTTTTGTTCCTTATGGTGCTAACATTATCAAATATATCGAAAGACAACTGAAGCTTCATTGAAAAACCCAAACTGAAGCTTCAAATTAAAAAAAAACATTTTGCGCCAACATTTGGCGCAGCCTGCTTTTATGGTAAAATTTTAGTTTGCAGGAAAAAACAGAAGTAATATAGAAAACTACACTGACAAACAAACCCCTTTGTTCTATAAACCCGTATTGCATTGGTGCTATATTGATCCAGACTGGGTCAATTTTTGATCCATTGATTTTTAGTGTAAACACTGTATTTTTGACAGAAACAAATCGTCTCTTACAATACTGATGATTGCATTAATTTAGCTTTGATCAGCTAGCCAGACTTTGTAGAGATCACATTTTACTAATAAGAAACAGTCTGTGTAAATGTACTTTTTTGCCAGTAAATTCTCTGTCCTCCACGCTCTCTTTCTCAAAAACTCCCCTCTCTGTCATCCCCCTCCCTGGTTGTCAGCACAAGAGCTACCCTTGGCCCTGATGCATTAACCAGAAAACCATTGAGTCCTCTATGAGAGGGGTTATGCCTCATTATGACAGAATAACAGCGCCAAAATGGAGCCAGATCCCTCCCAGTTGCTCCATAACAGTAATACTATCAGTGAGCCTGCAGCAGTCGGGACTAATCCCGGCCATTTAATGTATAGCCACGCACTGCACCTCACTCAGGGGCTCAGCGGCAGCTCATATCAGCATCCAACAGACACATACACACACACATACACGTTCACACACTCCTCACATCCATGGAAATCCACATTCTGCCTTTGAACTGCCTTGCCGCTGGTTGCTCCTCACACAAGAAAAACGGCAACTTGCGCTTGCACATACAGGACAGCTAAGTGCTTTTGCATGCATGTAGAGTAAAAAAACCTCCCTCTTCAATGCGTCATATACAGTTACATCCACATAAGAATAAGTCTGTGGCAGGGTTCAGACACATGACTTCTCCATGACTTTGAGGCAAATTTTATCATTTTCTCATTGGTTATTATACAATAGCTGTTTAAAAATATATATTAGTTATTATTATTCAATAGAATGAAATCAGAACAGGATTAGAACTTAATATCTAAATATAATTTAGGGGGTTAAAAAAAAAAAAAAAGGGGGAGGCTTGTCATATACTTTTTTAAGCACTGGGTAGGGACCTATGTTTTATTTATTTATTTATTTGTTTGTTGCTTAAGGGGAAGGGCAAACAACATTTTACATTAACATTACATTTTACACAATTCATGGTGATTTTAAAAAAAAAAAAAAACGGGCTATTCTTTTCTTCAAAAATATTTGATAAGTTTAAAAAGGGAGATTTTTTCTTTTCTTTAAACATTTTTGGCCATTTTTAAAGAGGAAATGTTTATTTCTTAAATATTTTTTCTTTAAAAATCACCCAAAAAACACCATTTATCATAGCCAGAAACTGTAAAAACAGGAATTATTGTTGGATTTTAAGATTTCCAACACATTTCAGGGTAAACTTTCAGGGTATATTTAATTTTCCAAAGTTTTCCAGGCTGAGAAATTGCTATTTTTCTTTTTGAGTGCAAACCTTGCTGTGGACTGTGTGACTTTATTCAACTATTACAGATACAGAACAGGAAAGGAAAAAAACAAAACACTTACACAAAACTATGTGCAATCACACAGCTGCACATGCTTTTGCTCTCTCACTCACACACACACGCAAACACACAAACACACACACACACACACACACACACACACACACACACTGATTTTTAAGGTCAAACTGTGCAAAAATGTGCCAATCCATACTGGTTGACCCTGGGGATGGCTGGAGGCAGAGGAGGTGATAGACACAACACAGCCTCTTGCCATCCTCAATACACACATATAAAAAAACACACAGAGACACAGACACACAGACACACACACACACGTGTGTAACACACAACCCCTGTGCATTATAACAGAACACAATGACAATGTCTTTCCAATATGTGCTGTCATTTGTCTCCATTGAGCAGCAATTTATGAAATTGTATGCATTATCCACAGTGGCTGTCATTGCCGTGTGTGTGTGTGTGTGTGTGTGTGTAAGGGGGCTGTCGTGATTGCTTGGCGCATGGGGCTGCAGAGCGGGGTCTGGTGCCCTTCAAATGACAGAGAAAACATCTCCTGCACCGCATTAGATCAATGCACGCACACACACGAGCATGCAAATACACCCAAGCATCTTCGCTTTTCATGCACACGTGTAAATAATCGTACAGATGTGCCTGAAGATACTCTGCTGGCCCTAATTCATGCTGTATACATTATAAACACGTGTCCTCTACGGCAGCTGCAGGCTTCTACATGGATTAACTTCACCTAAACAAGAGCGCAGAGATCCATCAGTCTATACATTCATTGGTGTAAATAAATCAATAGTCAGTCAACAGTCTGATGCTGTTCATCAAGCTGTTTGTATATAAAAGGATGTTTGAAACACTGAGGTTGTCAGTTGAAACACCCCTCAAGTCCTCAGATTTTTATGTATGTCAGTTATTTTCCACAAATTGTATTTAACAACATATAAGTCTAAGAGCTCTTTCCACACAGCTGGAAATAGAAATCCAGATACTGAGTCTAAATTTGCAATTGTCACTGTCAAAGTACTATTGAACCAGCCTATCAAATGTCCACAGAGGTGTGACTGTGTTGTTCAGCCACTTTGGTCCATGCTGAATTATCTTGAAAACTTCTGAATGGATTGCCATGAAATTTTGTAAAGACATTCATGGTTCCCGGAGGATGAATCCTAATGCCTTCGGTTTCCTCTTGTACCACAATGAGGTTCAGGGTTTTGGTTTTGGAGTGAAATGTCTCTACAACTATTGGATGTAATCACATCAAATTTGGTTCACATGTTCATGTCACTTTCTCGATTAACAGTAAATCAATAGTCAATTTAGCAATTCCTGAAATGCATAATTTCTGCTGCTAAGGGTATCTCAATAAAAACTGCTAAAGACCATCATGATATAGCATGGGATCATGGGAGTTGTTGTCTTTAAACAACAACTGTTGCTCATCTATTTAAAGTGACTCATGTTCCACAGACAAGTTAATGTATCAAAGTTTTATTAGTCATGTTTATTCATGTTATGTCATTTCATTCTAATAAAACAGCTGCAAGTGTCTCAAGCTAATGTAAAATTAACTTGCTAACTTAATATTAGATGAGAGGACCACCCAGACATGCAACGACATATCATCTGGTGCTTTCAGAGTTTCCCAAGGACACTAGAGCTATACCACGAGTATAGGACACCACTGACAGGCCCCCAAATCGAATGCAAAACAATCTTGAATAAATTGACAGGTTTGTCCCCGGTTTGAATATTGTTGGAAACATTTGAGATAATGTAAGTCCACAACTCAACAAATTATATAACATTTTTATGCAGAAATATCACATAAAAGCTATCTTTTACTTTCCATATACTGTCATAGGTCATAATCTTAATTTATGCAATATTTTTGTTAATTGGGCGCTTGAATGGTCACTTTTCTTTTGCTCCTTAACCAGGGTGTCCATCCATCAGTATTTTTACATGGAAGTTTACATTAATGACTATACTGTTGATCAGCCAGTGGTTGACCCTCTGCCTTTGGTTTCTGTCTGTTTGTCGCTCTCAGTCTTTGTTTTGACGGCTCACTAAAGCCATAATCTGTTGCTGGCCCGGCTTATTAATAAGCCTATTCTGAATATTCCTCCTCTGTGAGTTGGTCGACTTTCAGCCGTGGCTACAGTTCCTCACAGAACTAGGACATGTAGAGCAGCATCATACGTGTCTATGTGTTTGCTTGTTGAATTGTTTTATTTTCTACATTTGTGCTTTAAAACTGAAAAACTTATGACTGTTTTCTAGTGCAACATGATGTTTTATTTTCATTTCACTTACACCATCCAATTCAGACGTCTTAGTTTTCTTTATCTTACATAAGCTTTTGTTTTGAGCCAACTCATAATCTTTACTTTTTGTGTTTTTAATCTTTGTTTTTCTCTGGATTTCAGCATTGTATTTTCATCAGCTGCCTTGAGGTTTTTGTCCCTGTAACCCCAAAAGTTTGCTTTCAACTCGGCGCAATTCAACTCTTGAACTCGTAAAAACACCAAAAGGAACATCGGGTCTATTTATTGTAGCTCTGTGATCATTTCTGGGTGACTTTAGAGTTCAGTCAGAAAATGAGGGATCAGACGGCTCAGTCTGCAGACACTCAGGCTATGATTTAGAGAGAGAAAGAAAGAAGAGGGGAGATAGAAGAGGAGGGCACGGAGAGATGACAAGAGAGGCAGAAACACAGAGAGAGAGAGAGAGAGAGAGAGAGAGAGAGAGAGAGAGAGAGACCTCGAGGGAAACAGGGCTGTGAGCAGAAAGAGGGCAGAGGATGAGAGAAGATTGGCGGCTAATGAGAGGGAACTGGAAAGGGGAAGACTGAGACGGGAAAAAAGATAGTGGGAGAGGAAAGCTAGCGATGCACCAGAGGATTATCAGCCTGAATTGCACCTGATTTACCCAAAAATCAGCGGGGATATCTCGACTCTGCTGAATATCTAGTCGTGTGAAAGATTCATGACTTAAATATTTAAAAGCATCAGATGGAAAAATCTCACTTATCATTCAAAATGCGCATCACAGACTCATCCAAACAGATAATGAAGCTCTGGGTGACGAGAAAATCATCAAGAAATTCGTTCAGATATCTGCAACTCAGACAAATATTTCAGCGATGAATTTAAAATGTCTGTTTTTGGATGTTCAGTGGTTTTGGCTGTGTCAGTATAGTTTGGGTGGAGGGAGATATACAGATAGTTTGGCCTGAGGGGAGAGAAAAAGTAAAACGGAGACAGAGAGAGAAGTTAGAAGTTGATGTAGAGAAGGGAAATGCATACTCGTATTTCTCCTCTCTGAGTCAGACAATAATAGATGAGGCTCATGTGAAGGTCGAGAGAAAAAGAAACAGAGATCCAGAGGAAGAAATTCAAGAGTCAAATAAGAGAAAAAAAGCCGCAGAGAACACACAAAGGTCTGCTGAGATTAGGGGAAGAGGATTAAGGATATTAAAAGAGGAATATGGGAATAAATAGGGTTGACATGCTGGAGGCTGATACAGCCGAGTAGAAACACACAGCAGGTTTGCAGAGAGATCGTGCTGCAGTTCTTGTCAGAAAACCACATCAGCTGGGATTTAAAACAACCATTTATCTCAGAGTTAGATATTTTATTTTGTTCTAAGTTTTAGTTAAAGAAATATAAAGGAAGGCTTGGTGGTAACCTTTGCCAGGTTGCTATTGGCAACCATTTTGAGAAATATGCAACCAGTTCTTGGCTTTGGGTTGCAACTAAGGAGAACCACCTTGTAATATAAAAAAGGAGGAGCATCAACACATGTACTCGAAAATAAACATGTCTGGGGGTCCTCCCTGAGAAAAAGTTTGAGATTTTTATTTCGTTTCTTGCATTTATGCATACATTTGTGCTAAATTCTAGTCCTCTGTGGTCAAAATCTCATATTACATTTAAACAGAAAACATTTGATGCGAGAAACATGTAACTCAGTAACAGGATCTTGGTTTATGTTTCATCAGCGCTGCTTAGTTTTACAGTTTAATCTCCATTTTTTCAGCATCCTTTCTTACTGTGCAGAAAGCAATATGATGCCCACTTCCTGTTCACAAACTCTCGCCATCATGGCGCATTAAAATACATCTCCGAAAATGTTATAGGTGACAAATAGGGAGTGCAGCAACATTATCTTGATATATGTTCACTCAGCACTGCATTGTTTTACTGTTTAATTTGATTTTGGGGGGCAGATGTGTCTCTTGGCCAGCTGTATACTCTTTGAGTCTTTGTTGGCGGCGGTAGGGTTGGCGGGAAATACAAAAATACAAAAGTACAGCATGTAGTTTGAGCAACAGCCCAAGAGTAAGCGAAACTCCTCAAAATTATGTAAATTCGTCATTTGGTAGCATTGTGCCGGCTGGCTGGCAGAATATCAAGGCCTTGATGGAGGGGAATTACCACAGTTCATCTACATTTACTACTCATGTTTGTTTTTTTTATTTTTTTCTTTATACAAAGCAAAAATTGGTGAACTATCCCTTTAACCTTCATTGTCCAAAAGAATGAATGTCTGTACAAAATTTCATGACAAACCTCCCAACAGTTGTTAAGATATTTCAGTTTGGACTAAAGTGTTCCCTAAACCATGTTATTATTAAACATTAGATTAGATATTATTTAACACTTTAAACCTCAGATTATCAGATGTGAGTCTGCTTGAGTGAAAATGAGTTGACATCTGTGCAACTTGTAGATTGCTGCTCGTTTACAGTTATATTAAGGCATACACAGTGGCATCTGTGTTGATGTATTACAGCTGCCAACTCTGGTTAAACACATTCCTGTGATCCCATAAAATGCGTTCTGTTCTACAATATTAAATGCGGTCGTCTGAGGCCGGCGGTTGAGGGTCGGTCTAAGGCCACGGTAGCCATTCACGATGCTAGCGAGGTCGTGATCAGCCATTTCTGGTTCACATGCACATCCCATCAGACGCCAATTAGAATAAAAACCACCATAAAACAGATTGGCAGGGAGACCTGGGGTCCTGTCAGTCACTCAGACATAATGGTAAGAGCGTTAACCGCATTAGAAGACAAGTTGGCCACCTGATGTAGAAACTGTACGGCACAGTCATGCATGAGAGCATGTTTTCATGCTTGTATGATCACACACTCGCACACACACACATATACTCACATATTCTTAAACCATATTTGCTCTGTTTCACTTCCTTCCCTCCGTCTCTCTCTCTCTGTCTCTCTGGTGGGGTGTCGTTGACGAGCTCAGTGCGGATATAATTGGCACTGGCCCCATGTGGCACTGTAGTGAAGAAATCAAGGGCGCACAGATGTAAACAAACTCTCTCTCTCTCACAGAGATCCTAACACACACTCTCTCACTCTCTCACACACACACACACACATACACACACACACTAGCACCCCTGCCTATAGTACGTCTTTTCACTTAACACCCGTCCTGCAGGCTCCCATGATACTCATTTCCTTGTTTTGATTTCAATGTCACACCGATCCTATCTCCTTCCTCCTCTCTCTCTTTCTGCATCAAACAAACACTCCCTCTCTCTCCTTTTCCTCCTGCTCTACCTCTTTTAATATTCCCTCCTTCCCTTCCTCCCCCCTCACTCTGATGTTTATATTTCTCTCTCCCTCTCTCTCTCTACCTCTCCTCCCTCTCTCGCAGGCCAGCAACATGCAAATTATGCCCCACAAATGCAAATCCGTTCCTATCTCGGAAGAGACCTCCAGTGGAGAAGAAGAGTCCGCCCAGCTCAAACATGCCCCACTGAAGTTTTCCTTCCGTAACGGAGGGGCATCGTTTGTTTGAAGGTTACCTCAGAGAACTGCTGAATAAAGCAGTGCATGTGCATTGTTGAGACAATCCAAGGCATTGTTATTAATGTACTTTATATGGAAATTGCAAAAACAACTATAGGCCATGGGTTTAAATGGTTTATATTTGTGTTTGGTTAATTTAATCATCGGTACAATAATAGAAACTCATGTAGGGTATTATTGTTGTAATGGTTTATGTGTAACACTACAGTTATGTAGCTTACAAAGGAATCATCTGGTGCAGGGCGTTCCTAGGAGTTTGGGTAGTTTCTAGGACTTTAGGGAATTTTTAGGATTATAGAGCATTTCTAGGATTTAAAGACATTTCTTTGATTTTAGGACATTTTTTGGATTTTAGGACACTTCTTTGATTTTGGACATTTCTAGGATTTTAGGAGGCTGCTAGGAGTTTGGGTCGCTTCCAAGATTTCAGGGCGTTTTTAAGATTGTGGGACATTTCTAGGATTTCAGGACATCTCTAGGGTTTCAGGACATTTCTTGGATTTTTGGACATTTCCCTGATTTTAAAACATTTCCATGATTTTAGAACACTTCTTGGATTTTAGGACATTTCTTGGATTGTAGAACATTGCTAGGATTTTAGGATGTTTCTAGGATTTGGGGATATTCGGGGCTTAGCTACGACCTTTGTTGAGGGCTCAGGGGATCCTCCACTGGTACTTATTTTGATAGACAAGACTATTTTGATGCTGTTTATGCATTCTGGCACCTTATGTTTACTAAAAGTACAAAAATAATTCCCAGTGTGAATCATCAGGCACCCTGTGGGGGGTCTGATTTGGCCTGCACACCTAAGTATCACTGATCTCATTCATTATCATTCATGATCATGTCAATGATCACGAATGATCTTTGACATGATCAATGTTCCATTGCAGTGGATCATTGACATTTTTAAGGTTTTGCTAAAGACACTGAGAAAGACAACAGGCTGTTAATGAGTTTTGCACACACAGTCTACACCCAATCTAGTGCTAACTGAGCAAAATACTAGCAGCATGCTCACACTGACAATGCAAACATGCTGATGTGTACCACAGTTTCATGCTATCATTTGCAATATTAACATTAACATGAGCACTAACACAAAGTACAGCTGAGACTGATGGAAATGTCATGACTTTTGCACGTATTTAGTAGTAAACCAAAGTACTGGACAAAATGAAATTTTGACAGCCGGATGAAAAGTTAAGAGATCATGAAAGTTATGATAAATCATCCTGAGGAAAACATGAAACCACATTTCACGGCAATCCATCCAATACTTGTTTAGAAAATTACTAAAAACCAGAAATGTGAACATTATAGTGGCACACAAGAAAAAGTTAAGTCACTAAAGTCATGTGTATCTATCATCAGGGCACCAAAGATATGTGTAGAAAATGTAATGGCAATCCATCCAACAGTTGATGAAATATTTCCATCTCCAAAGAGGTACACTGACCAACTGACATTGATGGTCCTAGATTGAATGTACTGATACTAAAATGTTTTTTCCAGCCAGGGCCAACTCTATAAAGAAATTTAGAAATACCGAGGGTCAAGCCACTTCAATTTTTTGTGACCTAGAAGTATTCAAATTTGAAAAATATCAAGTCAGTAAATACTAGAATCAGTCGATAAAAGAGCACAGACTTGCCCCACATAAAAAAACCGTGTCCTCAATGTCAGCTACAGCCCTGATTTCAGGAGCTTTAATATTATGATTATAGTTTTAATTATTACAATGTTAGGTACAGCTAAATAGGTTTAAAAAAGAAAAGAAAAGAAAAAAATAGCCGGCAAAGCCACACAGAGACAAAGTTGTGTTAGATAAATTGACCAAGCACAGGACTTTCACCCGGGAGACTGGGTTTTGTGTCCCATGTTAGTTAACATTGGGTTATTATTTTTAGAATAAGTTGACTCAGTATTTTCAGTTTTTAGGGTGTATAAAGCTGCTGAATGCATGCTGCGTACATTAACCTTACAGGTTACAGTTTGCCATATTTCAATGTTGGCCGGGTAATGTCCCGTATGTCGGCACAACATTCATTTTGGAACTATTTTTAAAACCATAATGGGACGTCTTGATTTAATGTCAAACAAAGGTCATTCAGTTTGTCAATGTCTGCTGGGATTCCCTGTTTACAGGTGTCTGTGGTGTGGTTAGGTTGTGCCAAGCTTGTAAAGTGAAGTGATGAGGTTCATTGACAAAAAACACTATTTTTACACATTTTTAATGTAAATGAGTAAAAGTAAAATGAGTCTTTTCTCACAAATGTTTGACTCTGACATCTTGAACATTAAGAGGTTTTGCTTTTTTCTTGTAACATTTCCCCTCCCCTATCTTCATATCTTATTCATGTTACCTACAATAGCCCTAAAACAACTTTGTAGATTATACATGCTTCCCTGTGAGATTTTTCTTGAGGTTTTCCACTCTAATTACAGCAGAGTTCGCAGCTAGCTGAGAGAGAAGCTCCCTGCTAGAGTTCTTGCTGTTTTCAGAGGTGCTGTCCATGGTGCTGAAATCGAACTGTCATTTGGGGAAGCAAAGAAAGCAGGATTGTTCTGTTCTGCTCTGCGCCGCAGTCGGTCCTACAATTAGAGGCAACGCTGGCACGGCCGACATCAGCTATAAGTGATCTGGGAGCGCTCTCGCATTCCCAGCTTTCCATCTTCCTTCCCGCTCTTCTTCCCTGCCATCTGTTCTCCTCTCACTCTTCCTCCCCTGCCATACTTATTTACATCCCATCGCCTGATACCCTCTACATCTCCCACTCTTGCTTTTATATAATCACTCACTGTCTCACTTCTTTGCACCTTATGTTTTTTTAATTTAGAATTTTTTCTCCTTATTTCCCTTTTATCTAACCTTATTTTCAAATCTTTGCCTTTATCTCACCCCTAATTTCTTTCAAACCTTCTTCACTATCCCCTTAAGACTTCTATAACCTCTGCTCTTTATCTGTACAGTAAGAAAGTGTGTAAGACAGTGGAACCAGGTCTGTGTTGTGCGTAATTTGTTTGTATGTATACATACATGCAACCTGCACGTGTGTGTGGGTGTGTGTGTGTGTGCTTGTGTGTGCACGCAGAGCAGGGTGACTGTCCTCAGGGCAGCTCTCCACACCAGAACAGAGCAGAGCAGCAGCTGACCAGCTGTCCCCCTCGCAGCGAGCAGCATGTTGTCTCTTCTATCTGTTCTCTCCATCTCTGTCTCTGTTCATCCCTCCCTGCCTCTCTTTCTCTTTTCTCCAGCTCTTCCTCTCACTCTTTTGTTCTCTCTTTCCCACACTTGCACTCTTGCGCTCCAGCTCCCTCACACATCGCCTCTCCTTTTAATTCCTCCCTCATCGAACTCTCGACACGGTGTCACACCCACCACATGTCATCATCAGCCCCTTGTCACCTCCCTGTCTCCTTCTTTACCTTCACTGTACCCCCCCCCCCCCTTTCTCCCACTGCACGCCTCAGTAATGTCATTGTTAAGGTATGTCCCTTTTAACCTCATCTAATTTTCATCTCTTCCCACCTGCCTCTCTCTCCTCTTCCCATTACCTCTTTCTTTGCCTTTGTTCAATAACTTTTCCCCGTCAACCCCTTTTCTCCACATCACACCAGCTGTCTTTTGTAACAGCACAAAAACTCTTCCCGTTTCACTGATTCAGTCATTGTCACCGTCGCATGACCTCAATATTTTTCCCTTCATGTGTTTTTCTAGTCGCCCCCCCTCTGTCTCTCTCCCTCTTTTCTCTCTTTCTGTCATATAAGCCAGCCCTGCGCTTTACAACCTGTCACTGTTATCCTTTAGTTCATCTCTTACATGGTATTAAAAATATGTCTTGGAAATAAGCACAGGTGAGCAGGAGAGGAGAGGAAGGCAGATAAGCAGATCATTCTTCTCTCAGAGAGGAAACATGAGGATTTGGCTGCTGTCTTCATTTGGGAAAGGGCTCAGGACTTGTTCAGTGCATTTTTATCCTAATCAGCTGCACTTTTCACTCTGACTTGTGCAGCTACAGCCTCAGTGCATCAATGCACACAGTAGTTTTTTAAATATATACTGTACACGTATAGTGATATGAAGAGCAAACTGTATATTAGCACACTTTCATTCTTAATAAGAATCGACTTGTTTTTGATGTTTTCAGCCTTCAGACTTCTTCCAGAAATTGGTTTAGAGAAATTGCATTGAGAGGCAATAATGTGATCATATTCTGGAGTGGTCATTTTGCATTCTGCGCAGTTATATCTGCGTTAGAGGCAAGTCAGCAAGTCAGGGTGGATAAATTCATTTAATATAATGTAAATATTTTATGAACCTATGAGGTCAGAATAAATGCCACTTACTATTTAGAATTTAAGACTCCACAGTAAAGAGAGACAGAAATAAATGGGAAAGACAGAAAAGAGGTTCGATTCAAGGTCTTTAAAGGGCAACAACACCTAAATTAAGAAAGTCTGATCAGTATTTGTGAACATGAGCTTCAGAAAACGGAAAATGTACTCAAAATGCTTTCAGTGTCATCGAGAACATCTTTCACCATTCATTATATAAGGTATAAGGCAGCTATGATGACATTTGAGTTTTAACACTATAGTTTTCGGATTGAGGAGAGAGTTGTTCATGTTGGACCATCTTAGAGCACAGGAATAACATAATTGAATTTTGAAAACGGGCATAGTTCCCCTTAAAATGTACACAGTGCTGTATGCGACTAAATGCATCATTGAAACTGAAACAGTGTGAGATTGCACTTAGGCAACACAGTTCACAGTTTAATGTAAATTAAACTGACATGTTTTGCAGATACAAAGTTCACCATCTTGGTTTAGCATCCAACATTTGCTATTTGGAAATAAACACAAAATAAAGGTTGATAGGAATATCATTAGTTTTACCAGTATTAGTTCCTAATCCACAGTTATCCACAGTTCAAAATATTGAACAAGCTGGATTAAGGGCATTTTCATATTAAGTACGATTGATTAGTTCCATAAAAGGAGTAGATTTGCCCCTTTCCCCTCTCCCCCGCCACTCAACTTTGACATCAATGATGTTGTTCCCTATATGAGTACATCTGCAACATCATCCAAGCGACAATTTTTGTTGTGCTACAGTGAGGAAAAGGTGAAGAAAAAGTGAATATAGGGGCCCCACAGTAAGACACAGCTGGCTGAGGACCGTCATCAGCAGGAGCTGATATAGCAGCGAGGCGAAGCTCCTGGCTGCAGGAGGTGCCGCTGCTGGCTGACATGCAAATTTGGTAACCCTTGGATGGCGAGGGAATAGCCTGCCTTACTCTGACATCCTTACCCTAACCAGTTCAACCAATGAAGGCAACGAGAACTTGCCACTTACTGGGAGATCAGGGCGGGTCATTCCTTCGCTATCCTATGATTCGCAAATTAGTGTCAGGAACTGCAGGTCAAAGGTGGCAGCGAAGCTGGATTTGGATCTGTGCTGTCGGTTGATATAGATTCATCAGTATTAAATTGAGATTGTCTGATAACTTATTAAAAGCTCCTTTTAGTCATGTTAAACAGCAGTCCACGTCTGTGTTTTGGTGCAGTTGGTGTTCACACCTGATGCGCACCATGCTGGAGTAACATGGACCATACTGAAGACCACTTCAAGTTGACTTGAGTACTGATCAGTGTACTGTGCACCGGTATAGTACAAAGTGTCCATACTAATCGAACAAGCTGGACTTTGGGGTCAAGTGTATTCAGATCTGGGCCCAGGCCCCTGATGTAAAAAATCCCCTAAAAGTCAGAGGATATCAAAGTTATTATACAAAATTCTGAGGGGAACATGGACGTCAACCCATTCAATAGTTGGGGGGACACTTCACTCTGGGCCAAGATTGTCAATCTTATGGTGGTACTAAAGAAAAAGTCAAGGGACTGTCAAAGTCAGTAGGATTGATCCTCTGGGGATCATGAATGTCTGCAAATTTCATGGTAAAACATCCAACTTTTGCCAAGCTAGTTCAGTCTGGACCAAAGTGGTGGACCCACTGACAAACAGAATTTATCATTCACAGAGCCAAGCCTCCAGCATGGCTAAAACTATTACAGAATGTATTTCTAGATAAAATTCAAAGTGCTTTTACTTTACAAATTCAGTTTTAAAGGCCCTTTTCCATTGAAAGGCAATAATGTTAACAGTATTATCATTATAAGCATGCCATTTGACTCTTGGATAAAGTGGCGAAGCATAATTTTTCATTCTGCCTGGAAGTCTTTTGGATGAGCCCTAAAATTCAAATCATGGAGAGGGAGAGCAGCTCTGTGCAATCAACAAGCTCCTCTGAAAAGTACTTGTGAAGTGCTAAACATTTCATCTCGTTTATACCCATCTGTCTACCATCCTCCCCCCTTTTTCTCTGTGTCTCTCACTCCCTCACATCTCTGTTTTTCCCCTCTCTCTCTCCATCTAAGTGGCCTGGAGGATTAAATGTGTTTAATTAAGAGGTGATTATGTGTAGATGGCTGACACAGAGGGATCAGGATGGCTACATCCCATCGCCCCCACTGTCATCACCCTGTACCCCCATTCAACCCCTGCAACACACACACACACACACACACACACACACACACACACACACACACACACACACACACACATGTCTGCTTTGTTTATCCCTCCTTTCACACTTCTCACAGCCTTCCTTCTGTTGTTTCTTGCTGTTTTTTTTTATCTTTTTATCTACAGGATTTATCCTCCATCTTTCTTCTTATGCTTCTCGTTACCCTGAGTAGTTCACAACCTGCAAATAATAATTATTTTTTGTGTGTTGGGATTTTACCATGTGTAGGTCATTAAATCTAACCATAAAGAGGGCGGAAAGTACGGAGTAGAAATATAAGATGGAAAACTTGGATAAACAACAAAACAATATTATCTCAAGGTATAAAATGGAGCAAAAACTTTTCTTTTCAGTTTCTATGGAAGCACCGATTCATTGGATACATCAGTATCTGCTGATAAACACCGTGTTCACTGCTAGTGGCCTATCAGCAAATATGACGACATTCACAGATGCAAGCTGTTCTAATAAAGCCTTTGTATATTTTCCTATAAAAAATAATGCACCTAAATTCGTACTTATTCCATATAATCATTAGTCAGTAATGTGTGCATAACCGCGGTATATTGGAAGGCTGCAATCAAATCATCAATGTGCCAATGGGAGTAAACAAGGAGGCCGTCCTGAGCGCTCTGGAAGGAGGCAGGTTGAGGTGGTGGATGCGTCAAAAAACAACTGACTTTTCAAAGGAGACTGGTGATGTAACCATGTGAACTTTAAGTGAACTTTGAGTATTTTAGGGTACATCCTCACCATGTTTAATTTCACTAAACATAACCACAGTAACTTTCTTTGCCTGAACCTAGGCTCTATATTTTAAGTTCATTATGCAACTTAACGTTAAGGATGTAATGTCATTCGTGGGGCGCTTATTTGTAGGATGACATACTAACTGCTGTGTGTGCATTTCACTCAGATATCATCTGAACCATTCTATGAGGACACGTTGACCAACGGCAGTGGTTTATCTGTTGTGTCGATTTTGTGCAACCTAAAAAGCAAGACTCGAAACTCACGCCATCCTGTCATCCCGGGGACAATAGAAAATGTGTTTGGGATAAACAGAGAGCTTCCCCAGGACGCCAGCGAGACTAAAGGAATTGGTAAACTCACAATCGACATGTCAGGGGATGTGCAGGAGGAGAGCTAGTTAATGTTAGCTGTTAGCAGCCTGTGGCTGAAACTTACTCCTCATGGCAGCTGCACTGAGCTTTTATATGATGTGTTCAAGTTCTAATCAGTAAAAAGGTGAATTCCAACATTATCATGATGTGGTCAAATGTTAATTTGAAAATGTAGTTTTGGGTGAGAAATTTGTTTATGAGAGAAATTTATTGATTTTTCACAACAATATAAAATAGCCTAGATATCAGAGATGGAATTAAGACACATTATATATCATAAAAAGACATTTGAAACAATGTTTTTTTATGTGAAATAAGGTTATATTAATGTTATTTTCATAATTTTGTGCTCAGTCAAAGATAATGTAAATAGGGACTGAGTAACTTAATTATTTGTTTCTAATATATTTATTCTCATTAAAACATCTGAGATCTTCCGTGTCACAAATGTTTTGGTTCATTTGGTAGAAAGAAAAAAAAAATACTTAAATTAACTCTTAAAGTAAAGAGGTAAGAATAACCACCAAAGTATAGTTCACATTTTGTACTACCTTGTTACTTGCAAGAGCCTTCATCATTTCGTTTTTTGTTTAATAAAGATTTCTTTATTTCCCTGGCACAAAGGAGGGAAAAAATAACAATAAAATTAAAATAAAATAAACAACAAAAACAACAAAAATATTGGTAATGATATCAGCTTTCTGCCAAATTGTTATTTTAAATATCTGTATTGGTATTGGCTGAGAATTTCATAATCGGTTCATCTCTGCCAGCTTCTTTCCAAAGTACCAGATTCATTTTTGTTCTTGAAATGTGTGCACCTTCCTGAATGAAAAGATTTGAAAAGCAAAAATCAAAAGATAATTATATCACAAAAAAATAATACTTAGAATAAGACAAACAAAAATGCTGGAATTGCTATCACATACAGCAGATAGTATTCTCCCAACTGAACGAGCTAAAACTGCATGTGCGCGGTGCTGAAAAGCTGATTAGATAATGATGTTGAAAACGACAGAAAAATAACAAGGCAAAGTAATGTGAGAAAGCCAAGGAAGTAAAAGAGGGATTTTAATAGCAGGGGAAGAAAGAAATGTAAGAGGCGAGGGAAAGCAAGACAGAAGAAAGCAGAGTGCTAATAAGCGCCGTATGGGGTGAAAAAGAGGCCAGAAACTTGTTTATTGCAATGGTAGGAAGATGAAAGTAAAGGGAGAAGCCTCAGTATTTTCTTTGTGTCCGTATGTGCGGATAAATACTGCATGTGTAAGAGTGCGCATTTATGACAGTGTGGCAAACTAACCTCTATAATTATTAAAATATGAATGAGAACATCTGCTTGCTTATTTATCTCTGTGTGTATGTTCGATAAAGCAGCTAGATAAGTACATTGATATCACACGGCTTAATGTGTGCTTTGGTGTGTAATCAGATATCAACTTGAGGGGTTTACAACAAAGACATTTACTGATCACATAGTAACACGTCAGTCTGAATACGAGAAACAGGGTTCATTCACATTTTAACCAATAAATTTCCACTAATTTTCATGACTTTGAGGCAAATGCTCAAGACCATACATACGCTGAAACAAGCAGCTTTTTAAATATATAATATTTTTAAAAAATTATGAATTTAAATCAGGATTAAAACTGAATGTTAAATATTACTAAAGGACTGTTTGTGATTTATGAGAGAAGAGGGGGTGGTGCAAAAAGAGGGAGGTATATCAAATATTTTTTAAGCAATGGGAACATGCCATCCAAAAGGATGTTTTCTTAAAAAAAAAAAAAAAAAATTAAAAAAAAAAAACAACATTTTGGTGATTTATAAAATTTGTGATTTTTAAAGAAAACAGTTTGGCTAATAAAAGAATAAATAAATAAATATTTTTAAAGAAAACTTTTTGCAGATTTTTTGTGTGCAAGTTTTTATTTTTATTTTTTTTTTTTCAGTAATCTTTAAAGAAAACGCTTTAACTGTTTGTTTGTTTTTCTTTTTAGCTATCTGAATTTTTTTTTTTTTTTTGGCCTTTAGCAATCTTCAAAGAAAACATTTTGGCTTTTTTTTAAGCTCTGTATGATTTTTTTTTAAAGAAAACATGCCTTCAAAATCTGCATAATTTCTTCAAAAATCATTATTATACAGCTTTGTTAAACCAGATTTGTATTACTTTTTCAAAACTTCTAGGGAATATCTAATTTTTCAAACTTTTCCAGGCCTGTCAATTGCTATTTGCAAATTCCATAACTTTTCCAGGTTTTTCATGATAATACAAACCCGGCAGAAAATAACCGGACCAAAGCACGGCTCGCATAGTTTTTGCCGCTCCTGATGTGGAGGACAAAATAGTGAGGCAACGGGGACCTTTGTCCTTTAAAACATGCCATCACTCTTGTCACAAATGAGCCCTCAGGAAACATGCCGGCTAATTTGAGTCTCAATCCACTGAAGAAGCACAGGGTTATATCGAGCATGTATATTTGTGTGTGTACGGTGTGTGTGTGGTCAAAAGAGAAAGAGGGAGACAGATGGGTCACACAGCGTTCTCTCTGGGTTTGGAGCTGGAACGCAGCTAATTACATCTTAATTAAAAATGACCTGTCTGTCCCTGCGTCTCTTTGCCCACAGATGACACATGTGTGCTTGCGTATTATGTGTAAGACCGACAGAAAGAAACAGAGAGGGAGACCAAGGCTTTAGGTGTCTAAATGAGTCAATATAAACAGGCACAAGAGGGTTCTGGTGCAGAAATGTAAACATCTGGATATGTGCATTTAATGGGTCTATGGTGTCTTCAATGTCCCACGAGCTCAGTACTGATGTGCTGTAGTGTGTCCCACTGGATACTGAGGCTTTGTCCCAGCCTTCTCAATTAATCTATCACCCTGTTTCTAAATTGGAGGGTCGCTCTCCAGCGAACACCAAGCACGGGTACCTTTACCGTAGGGGTTAACGTACGACAATTGCCAGGGAAACATGGTGGAGAGGCTCCACCAATTGAAAAACACAGACATAACTTAGCCAACGGCTTGTTGTTTCTTTACTTGTCTAACAGTTATAAAAAATTACACTGTATAACTAAAATCTGACCCCTTTTCCATTGGACCTCTATGAATGCAAAAGCTCTAGTTGATTTGTGACGCAACTGCAAAACCTCTGTTGCTAGTCATTTTACATCAGCTCAGTGTGCTTGCATGCAAACCTGTACAGATACACACACACACACAAACACACACACACACACACACACACACACACACACACACACACACACACACACACACACAGAGGACTGACCATTGTTGGATCGTAGTGATCTGGCAGAGATGCCGTTGGTCCCTATGGGATGATGAACCCCGGTTCCGTCCACCACTCCTGCCTCCCCTGGCTGCTTCATGAGCTCTGTCAGAGTCCTGCAGGGAGGAGGAAAACACACAAACACTTCATTAAAACGTCCTGCACAAACTGAAGTGTAAACAAAAGTTTCCTCATATGGAAAGAGAGACAGAAAAAAAGGTGTTGTCAAGGTAAACAAGGAACCTCATGAGACACAGTGGACTGAGGGAAGTGTTGGAGGGATATGATGGGACCGTGTGAGAAAAATGATAATAGACAGAAACACATGTTCATGTGGACAAAATCAGAGAATCCATTATTCAAAGTATCTAAACAGCCTTCGTGTTAATGGCTTTACATGAGTAAAAAGACATGTTTAAGACAGACTGTTCATGTCTTTAAAAACAAAACCACACAGAAAGCGCTCAGAATTAAATTCAAGAAAGTGGAATCGAGGATGAAAATGAAGAGTCTCTGGATGTTTGCCGACTGGGAGCATCAATCATTTATGAAAAAGAAAAAAAAAACTTCCCCTCTTGCCATCTTTTATTGTTTGATGCCTTTGAACAAGTTCTGATGCCTCCTCAAAACTGGAACACGGGCAGGAAACATGCAGATTTAACTCTTTCAGAGCACACTGAACGTGCAGCTGTAAACGAGGACTTGGACTGGGTTTTTAAATCAGACAGAAGGTAGTTAGTTGATTTAAATTTAAGTGAATGCATTCTCTATTCTGTGCAAGGTGGAAGAGGAAAAGGGGATTTTATGCCTCTGTGTCTGTGACAGAGGCCGGAGGCATCATCCTGTTGTCCGTTTATGCAGGTATGTACATACTGTGTCCTTCCCATTCTTGTGAACACAATATCTCAAGAATTACTGGAGGGATTTTTTTCAAATTTGGTACAAAAATCCACTTGGACTTAGGATATCTCAAGATCAGCTTTTTTCTTTCAGAATTTGGCACAAATGTTTGCTTTGACTTTATGATAAACTGATTTTGGTGTTCAAAAGTCAAATTTAGCATTAATGTCCACTTGGACTCAGCGATGAACTGAACATTTCGGTGGTCAAGGTGACCTGCTCTATCTCATTATTGTGAACATGATATCTCAAACACCGCTTGAGAGAATCTTTTCAAATTTGGCAAAAACATTCACATGGACACTAGTGTTAAAACTGTGCGTATTGTATAGCTCTTCTGTGCTGCAGGGGGAAAGATGGGTGTGAAGCCTCCACGTTTTAACAAACATGGATGTAAACTGTAGGTGCAACTTGACTTGTGAGCGGAGGAATGCAACTGCATGGTGGTCATTCTTGTTTATGCAAGTGGTGGTTTCACATTGCACCAATTAATCTGATTTGTAAAATTGTGTCTCCTACAAATCTGCATATGTGTGCCTGCAATTTAATTGCTAGAGTAAACAACCCTGGCAGAAACCAAAGGACATTATTAGAGTGTCAGCTATCAAATTTGCTCCTGACACCATTTGTTTTTTAATAAGGTGATGTTCCTGCTCATCTGAAAAGTTTAATTCTATTTCCAGCTCCTTGACCTCTTTAATTGGTTTTATAAACTTTCTAGTATTTGCTCAAATTAACAAGAACTGAAAACAAGAGAACGCTCAACATCAACATGCCGCCATTGACAAGGAAATTATAGCGACACAGTCAACAAATCAGCTGTGACCAGAGAGCTGCTATCAAGAGACCCATAAATATTTCCTCACTGTTAATCTCACTGTTGAAACCCTTAACGCAGCCTTCTAAAATGCAGCGGAGCAATTGTCTTTTTATTAGCCCGCTGTGAAATGATTGCCTGTGGTCATGGGAGCAGTGAGCATAAAAACATGAACACATGCACAATATAATGCAATTCAACACAGTAGACTTGCAATACGTGCTAAGTATAGATCACATTGCGAAGGTCATTATGTTTCTCTTTTTTTGTTTGTTTGTGTAATTTGTTCCCAAATGGAGTGATAAGATACCATGAAAAACAAATAGTAATTGGTTTACTTGAGGTCATGATGTATAATAACGTACTGACATTATCGTGCATGTGACTACATCAAAGCAGTGCCAGCTCATCATGGTGTAACATGTAATTACTTAAAAGGCACTACACCAATTTTATCCATGAAAATCTGTTTACTCATCATGAGGATTACGATTTAACCCATGAAAACAGTTGTTTAATGTGTTCTCTGGCTCTGGAGGAGCTTTTTCATGTTGACAGTGATGTCATCACAGTTATCTTGGCTTGGGTTTGAGACTACAACTTCATAACCAAATGCTAAGGTTACAAACTAAGGTGTAGAGTTTGAAAAATGTGGGCAGTTACTAAGCAGGGAGTATCTAATAAGAGATGTTATAAAACTGCATCATGGGAAATGTAGGCTACAGCATTTTTGAGGTGAGAGGTTATGACTTTTTGCATTTTTATGGGCTACTGATCCACAAAATTGGAGAAAAAAAACAATTCATGAGCTTTTGAGATATCAAAAGGCAGTTGTACAGTTCGAAAAAATCTTGCCTCAGAAATGCTTTCTGATGCGGCTGAAAAGGAATACTTTATTTGCAAAATGACCATTTGCAAATATTTTGTCATTGTACTGTTAGACATTTGTATGAAATTTGAGCATATGGCTTCTTGAATTATGGCCCAAAACACGTTTTATGAGGTCGTTGTGACCTTGACCTTTGACCGCCAAATTCTGATCAGCTCATTGTTGAGTCCAAGAGATTCTCTCAAGGTGTTTTCGAGATATTGCAAGAATGAGAAGATTGCAAGGTCACTGTGACCTTGACCTTTGATTAATGACCATCAAAATCGTAGTAGTTTATTCTTGAGTCACCTTTGACCTATGACCACCAAAAATATTATCAATTCATCACAGACTTCAACTCAACATTCGTACCAAATTTGAAGTATTCCCTCCAGGAGTTAATGAGATAATGCATTACAACAATGAGATAGCTCCAAGGTCACAGTAACCTTGACCTTTGACTAATGACCGTCAAAATCGTACTAGTTTATTCTTGAGTCCAAGTAGATGTTTCTGCTTAATTTGACAAAATTACCTCAAGGCTTTCTTGAGATATCGCGTTCACAAGGGTGGCATTGACAGACAACTCGAAACCATAATGCCTCCAGCCTCCATTATCACAGCTGCGGAGGCATAAAATGTGTCCTCATACTGGATGGTATGCAGCATGTGTCACAAAAAAACACATATACCCACACATGCATCTCAATTGCCCTTTACATTTTCTGCTTGCTCGCCATTCTATTTTCTCTCTCTCATCTCATTAATATCCGTCCACTTCTATTCCATTACTTCATTTGTCTTCCACTCTTCCCCGCCCTCTCTCAATCTCAATGGCAATAAAGCGAGCTGTATCTCCGTCACTCTCTTGCCCGCTCGCTCTCTCCCCCTCCAGAGCGTTATTGTTGAGTACTTGTTGTTCCCTACACCCTCTATCTCCCTGCAAACATCTCCTCTTTTCTTTCTCTCCTCTTCTAATCCTGTCTGTCTTATCTCCTCAACTTTCTGACTCTATCCCCCTCCCGTTGCCCCCCCCCCCCCCACTTTCTCTTTTTCTTCGCCACAAGCCTTTTTTTTTTATCTCTCCCTGTATCGCTTCCTCAACCCTCCGTCTCTCTTTCTTCTCCTCGCAGCCTTTTGATTCTGCCTCTCTTGCACTCTCACATCGTCGTGTCTGGTCCATCTCACCCTTTGGCCCAATTTCTATTTTCTTCCTCCTCTTTCTCTCTTTCTTCCCCTTTAGTATTCTCATCCCTTCCTCCCTCGTTTCTCCTACCCTCCCCGAGGAAACTGTCACATAAACTATTCTAACTTGCAATATTAGCACTCTTGAGATGATACGGAGTGATATGAGGACATCAGAGCTCCCCTATCAGCGCACTCGCACAAACACAAGCCATAACTGACTTCAGAAAATAATAAATAATAAAGTTATGGTATGCATTTACCAACAGCTTTCACCACTAACAGCTTTTCAGCACATTCTTCTGACAAATGGCAAATCTGCACCGCTTAAGTTGTGTAAACCCCAGATCAGAATAGCATCCGCCCCGTCTATATGCCGAGGGATATCTGGCTCTTTCATGATAAGGGCGGAAGCTCTGAACGTTGACATGCAGCACTTCAAACGACACTTCTAGCGCAGATATTAAGGAGGATAGAGTATGCTGTAGGCCCACACATGACATACATCCATACCACATGCCTTATTTAATCTGAAGAAACTTACAGTATTTTCAAACTTTTTTTTTTAAAGCTGGGTTATAAAACATGGATAGCTTGAACCAATCTTGTCTTTGAAAAAGTGTCAAGTAGTGGCAAACCCACTGGAATTGAAACTCAGCTGTTTAAGTTGAAGTGATGTTCCTGAGCTGAGTTTACCAGCAGTTTGCTACACTGCTGGAAAAGATGGTCTTTTCATGAAATTGGATGCAGTAGAAAATGCAAATTTTAAAACTGGTGCTACATTCATTCATTAACTGGAACCACTTATCCTCTCAAGGGGCCTACCTCAGCTGTCACTGGGCGAGAGGCGGGGTACAGCCTGGAGAGGTCGCCAGAATCACACCTAAATACGCACCTATGGTCAATTTAGAGTCACCAATTAACCTGACCTGTATGTCTTTTGACCGTGGAAGGAAACCAGGGAACCCAGAGAAAACACACACTGACACGGGGAGAACATGCAAACTCCTTAACAGAAGGCTCCCCCCCACCCGGATTCAAACCCTGGACCCTCTTGCTGTGAGGCAACAGTACCAACCACTACACCATCTTGCTGCTAGAAGACATGGTGCTACATGACCAAAGAAAACAGACAAAAAGGCTGTGGCATTTGCTTTTGCTTAAGGGTAGAAAAAACCTACAACTACCAGAATGCACTGCGCACACCGGACCAATAAACACTCCCATTGATCGGTGAAGATTTTCCGTTTTGACACAGGAAACAGAATGGCAGCTGGCTGCTAACAAACTCAAGTTACTAATGCTGCCATGATTTAAAGTACAAAAGGTATGCTTACCTTTAGACTTTTGGATACGATGTTATAAATTCTCACTATCTGTGTCTAATTTTGCTAAATCATGTGTGTGCTTTACATGTGTATTTCAAAGTCACTGTGCCAAAATCACCTAAATTCAGTAAAACAACAGCTGGCTCCTGAATAACACCAGTCAAGGGTGTATCCTGTTTCTCACACAGTGCATGCTGGGATATCCCACTATGCAGTTTGACTCTGCTCTTCTTCTTGTCTCTACAGTACTGAGTACAGTAAAGTGTTCGTTTTTTTAAATCTCAGAACAGTTCACTTACTTTATTTACTTTAACTGTCTTTCTCGGGTTTATACAGAACAAAGACAAAGGCTATTCTGTTGTTGTGTCAACTTTCTTCATATGAAAAACTGCTTACTGTTAAATTTTATGGAGTGTTGTTTTCTAAATTGAATATAGTTAATCAATTTCATGAAGTTTGCATCCACACAAGGCCCGATGAGCCTAATTTCCTATTAAATTACTAAAAAATGGATTTTCCATGTTATGCAAGGCAGGATATGAATTGAATAATGAATAAAAGCTGATGTACAGAGAGTGTATTTTTCAAAACTCATAAACAAAAATGATTCAGCCAAAGGCTGTAAATACAGTATCTGCCACAGAGGGTTTCTATCCCGAGTGGTTTGGTGAAACTTCTGGAAAACTCCACAGAAACATCTCCAGGCAACCTGACGGGCTTAAAGAACCACATGCTCAGCTTTGTCCCGACTGAGACTCCCTAAATATTGCAAGATAAGAAGACACAAAACACGACAAGCTACTCCCCAAAATTTGATTTGAGAAAACATACAAACCTAAAAAACCCAGCCATTGTGGGGTTGTTCAAAATGAACAGTGACAAATTTAAAGTCCTTATGAGCCGACTGACTGAGCATCGGCGTGTTTTCCAGTGAAGCAGTTTAATATGTGTGGTAATTGCTTCAAATTGGAGACAGCCATCAACCATCGTGGAATCTTTTCAGTCAGGCGCAATTAGCGATCATTCAGACGTTCATAGGAAAAACGATTAGGCTCTGAAAACTGCGTTGATACTCACGCAGCATGAAACTTCTCAGGGGTGAAACATGTGGCACTTGATTAGGTTGTGACAGCCCACACTGTCTGTATTCATTTCTCTCCTCTAACTTTAACACAGCTAAAGCAGAGGAGAGCACAAAGCTGCGAAACAGCTTTTTAATATACATATCTTTATTTGCCTGAAGAAAGGGAGATTTTACATGAAGATTAAAGTGTATTAAAGACTCCTTGTTCTAGAGTATCAAAAGTATCAGCGGATATCACACAGTAGTGGCTGCACATGTATGTGTAAAAATGTATGCATGCAAGGTTTCTTTTTAAAAGTATTTATCCCTTTTCAGAGGAAGCATATAAGGGCCATTGTAGGTAACAAATAAAGCAAAACCAGGGGATATTATGACACAAAACTCGGAGATGTCTAAAATTTAAGTCGTACATGTACAAGATTATGATTATAAAATCAGAAATCTACTATTAAACTCTGCAAAATAGTTTTTGCAGAGTTTAATAGTTTAACTCTGCAAAAACTATAAGGTTTTTGTCAGTAAACCACATGGCCTCTCCTGGGCCACACTCTTGGAGTGCAGAGCATACTGTTGTCACAGATGATGTAGTAGAACAACAGGCACAGAGAAAGTGAAAGTGAACTGTTTATTGTGCTGGGTCTAAAATTTTGCAGTCACTCACCCTACACTCTACACTCACTCTGCTTCTCCTCTCATCCATGGATCTGTCTGCTCTGCATTCACAGACAAGGGTCCAAATTTACAGAGGGGGCACAGATTGATTAAAAAAGGGTCACACACAGACGTTTGTTTTATTAAGGGAAGTTTCCTGATATCCACCACCACTACCATCCATCGTCATGAGCTACCGCCACACATATTTTATGAATCTCTGGGAAACACTGATGTCTATGGGAATTTATTTTGTAGTTTATCTTGACCAAAGTGGCAGACTGATTGTGCAACAAACCAACATTGCCATCCCCAGGGCCACCACTGTGATATACACATTATTTACACTCTGTTCATTAGTTATTGCATATACTAAGACTAATGCAGTCTTATACAACAGATAAAGTGATATTTGAGTCTGTATAATGTGGTAAGAGCGTGAAACTGCTTGATTAAAAACTTACAAAATGAATCGCAATCAAGAGGACGTACCGTACCATTTTTCTGGAATAAATAATCACATGCATTTATATTTAATTGTCTCAAAGCACAGGAACATGACATCCATTCTTATCCTGTAAATGCAAATGTGCCGTGAACACTGTTCTGCCACAGTGGAGCAGCTCGGCTAAAGGCTAACTTTATGAGCTTGTGTAAGCACGTATTGCATTGTTGTTGTGACATGAAAGGGTGATTAAGAGTCTGGCATGATTAAGTCACTCGCTCACTTGTTTGCTCACTCACTCAACTGCATGCAAATCTGCAAATGTAATGTCAATTGAGCGAGTGGCTTGTAACAGAATTTGATTTGCAAGTATTAAAGGAAACACACATTTTGTGATGTTCGGGGCAAGCACATTTTGCTACGCCACAAAACTCCTGGGGAGAAGAGATTAGAGGGCAACTATTTATTTCATGGTCAAATTGCAAATCAATGCGGTCAAACACAGTGAAGCCAAATCACTTGCAACCATACAGTCTGTGATTGTTAGTGTATCACAACCTTGCAGTGGCCCCAGTCCTGGTTGTATAACTAAATGTGCACTATTGCTTTCAATTGTCAAAGCGTGTTTCGTGCTAAAAATAAAGTGAGAAAAACACCCCACGGTCATGTAATAAGACATTCAGTATTGTTCAAACACACACTGGCGCGCACAAACACATTTACTCCCCTGGGTCTGTAACACAGCATTTTGTAGCTGAATCACTCTTCACTGTCACAGCAGGTTAGTTTATATTAACATGGCCCCCCTACAGATGATTCCGGGGCCCTGTAACCTAGCGTGGGGCCGAGAATGGAGATACGAGCATGCTGTTTTCACACAGGGGCCGCTGTATAATTGTTTGTGGTGCTGCTTGCCACCTACAGTTGTGCCACCTGATCAACCTACATAGACACACACTCTCACAAACAGAAGCATTACAGACACACGCACACACACACACACACACGCACGCACGCACACACACACAACACACACAACACACACGCACGCGCGCACACACACACACACACACACGCGCGCGCACACACACACACACACGCACACGCACACAACACAGCTGCCAGTGTCCTACCTACAGTTGTGCCAAGGGGGAGTTAATTGATGCCACACAGGAGTGACTCACCCTTTAATTCTCAGGGTGGTAATTTGGAGAGGTTACAGTGGGAGGGAAGTGCATGTGTGTGTGTGTGTGTGTGTGTGTGTGTGTGTGTGGTGTGTGTGTGTGTGTGTGTGTGTGTGTGTTTGCGTGTGTGTGTGGTTACCAATAATTTAACAAAAAAATCCTCTGGGGCAGTAAAAGGGAATTTTAAAAAATGAGCAAGCTACAGTGGGAGGATGGATGCGAGTTTATGACCATGCGGGGGCCGTTTTCTCTCCGTCCTGTCTCTCATATTTCACTATTAATTAGAAATGTGAGACCCCAAAACAAATCAACAAAAAATAGCCTTCTTCATTATGACCAGCTGATGTGATTTTCCACCTACTTGTTGAATATTACATTGTGTGCTTGAGTGTTTTGTTTTTATACTTCACCAGTAATGCGATTAAGTAGGATTTTCATTCTCCTTCATGTTGGTTTTTGAAAAGTTTGATTATTATGTAAATTAAGTTGAAGTTCGTAGTTATTGTTTCAAAAGTGTCGCCTCTGAATGGGTGGTTTGAACTAGAATGTCAAATGAAGCTTTTGAAGAGGAGGCAAATAGAGATATTCACATATAGGATGGATTACTGATCACTCTTCCAGATACAGGCCCAGGGGCCCAAAGTGTCAGGGGGCCCCTAACTGACCACAAAGGGATGAAAAGGAACTTAAATTACTTAAAAGTCTATTTGTGGTTGTTTTGCCGTTTTTAGAGTTCAGTTTGTGTCTGTGAGTCAATTCTGTGTCTCTCCTTTGGCGGTTTGTCTTGTTGTGGTTGTTTTGGTCTTTTTGTAGTTATTTTGTATCTCTTTGAAGTCATTTTGTGTTTCTTTAAATTTGTTTGCCCATTTTGTTTTTATTTGATGTCTCTAAAAATAACCACAAACAGACGCAAAACAATCTAAAAAGGCACAAAATGACTTAAAAGAGACACAAAATAACAACAAAAGGGGGAAACAACCACAAAGTGACACAAACTCTCTATAGACACACAAAACAACCCAAAAAGACACAAAATGTATTAAAAGAGACACAAAATGTATTAAAAGAGACACAAAATAACTACAAAGACACATAAAAATTACTACAAAGGGGGAAATCAACTCCAAAGAGAGACAAATCAACCAAAAAGGACATAAAACCTCCTCAGAGACACAAAATTGCTAGAACAATAGTAAAAGGAATCACAAAGAGTCACAAAATGACCAAAAAAGACACAAAATGACCACCAAGAGACACAAAAGATGCAAACGGAATGCAAAGACAAGCAAAAACAACGACAAGAACAAGAACAGGGTAAAGCAGCCGCAAAATCTGTGTGTCTTGCTCCTATGAGGTTGTGGGCCCTTTGGCCCATTGTGTCATAATCTGCCCATGTGTAGCATAGTGTCTGTATTGTGTGTTGAGTTTATCCGTCTCTTCATCTCTCCCTCCTTCTCTTTGTCCTATGACGTTGTGAAATGACAGAGCAACACTTGAAGTCTCTTCATCAGTAATTCACTGCACTTTATCCCACCACTGCTGTCACAGGAAGGCAACACACACACACACACACACACACACACACACACACACACACACACACACACACACACACACACACACACACACACCACAAGGCCAGATTCCGACACACACACAGACAGTAGGCTAAATGGACACTGTAGTGGCACAAGTGGTAGCAAGCATTATCTCAAAGGGGGTCTGATGCACCAGTCCCTCTGACACACAAACATTTGCATGCTCGTACGTGCGTTCACACACGCATACAGCAGGACACGCAGATACGCTGTTGCTGCCAGATAGTGCACCCTTGTAGGCTTGGTACAGAGCCTGGATCTGTCTCCCACCCTGCTATACTCCTATTAGAGCTGACAGCTGCCAAATAATGTCCCTTGGCATGGCTGAGCGCCTGCAATGCCAGGGCCGGTTTGTGCTCATGCAGTCTTTCATCCACTTACATGAGTGTGTGTTTACGTGTGTGTAACCGCACATAGGAAGAGTTTTAAACATAGTATCCCTTTTGGGTCGGGGGGGTACCTTAATATTCAAAATAACAGATCCACCACCTAAAATATGTGTCAAGGCCAATAAGAGCATGTGGGATAAATAATCATTTTAATAATGTATCTAAAAATACCTTTCTGTCTCATTGTTATTGTTGTTTGTAAGATTGCTCAGATATCAGTTTCAGCAGCTGCAAAATTAAATGTATTTTTTTGTGTCATCATGCCTCATGTACATCAAATTTCCTTTGGGATAATAAAACTGAAGCTGAGTTGAAGTTGAGTTGAGCTGTATACCAAAGCAGACAAAAAAAGAAATGCCTGCCCCAGTGGCAGACCATGAAAAATTTCAAGGCCCTGGTTGCTGGTGAAAACAAGACTAAAATGTCTTTAGTTTTATATAATGTTTATATATGGATGATCCTTTAGCTTTAGATTATGTAAAGCACACTGAATGCGCTTTAGAAACACATATCTTACTGCCATTTATTGACTAATATGTGACTAAATCTTCCTTAGCAATTATTGTCAAAAGACTGAGCATAAAATTAAGTCAGTATCAGTCAATATTATGTCCTAAAGGACTCAAAACTTTCCACACAGAAGTTGTTGTTACTATAGTGTTCACAATGTCTGATAAAGAGAACCATCAACAAACGTTGCCAGTCATCTGTGCTCCTCTCATCTCCATTTCAATCCCTGAAAATACAGCAGCAAAGACGACAAAGATTCTGGACGAGTTTGATTCACAAGATTTTGCTGCATTGATTTATCCACCAGCGCCTGGATTGAGCAGTTAAAAAATAATAAAATAAAACAGATTCAAAGCCAGCATGCTGGAAGCCGCATGAACCAGTTGCTGGCAGGATCTCAGCGCCGAGGCTGTAGTGTTGCTAAAGATGATGATGTCACAGAAAATACCATATGTCAACCTCTGAGTCACCGCCTGCACTCATTATTTTTGGGCCTCCTTTATTTTAGACACAACAAAACACACACGCACACACACGCACACGCACGTACAAAGATTCACTCTC
Organism: Plectropomus leopardus; assembly: GCF_008729295.1. Taxonomy (NCBI): domain Eukaryota; kingdom Metazoa; phylum Chordata; class Actinopteri; order Perciformes; family Serranidae; genus Plectropomus; species Plectropomus leopardus. Next base: position 25,247,578 of record NC_056479.1, read on the forward strand.
CTCAAGGGATTTGTTCTCAAACATTCATCAGCGTGACGCACACATAACCCACGCATGAATACACCTACACTGAGACACACATTTGTCAGCAGAATATCTATCATCCTGTGAAGCCTTTGACATTATTGATGATATACAGGTGCTCAGTATGCTATAATCTCACCGTCATCCATCATTACACTGAGATAGACAGAATGATATTGATCTGTTTTATCAGATATCTATCACTGTCTCAACAGATTCAACCATAGATTAGGAAAGACTGTAGCAGGAGTCATTATAGGTGTCCATCATATACGAATACAGCAGATTTTATGAAGCATTACGTTCTAATAAACCAGCACATGAACTTTTTTTCTTTATGTTTCTTTCATAATTAATATTTAGGCTATTTAGGCATGCATGTGCAGCAGCTTCTTTTATTATTTTTGTTGAAAAGAGAGTTCCATCATTTATGCTGGTAGACTGTAACATTAATTAAAGGGCCCACGTTTTAAAAAAAAGCCAGATTTCAATGTCTTTTTGACTATAGAGTGGGATAGGTTTTATATAAATACTGTGAAAGTATCAAAGCTCTCACTCCACAGTGAAATGCACACAATCGGTATTCAGAAACTCTCCCTTTTACGAGCTATCAGGACTTTCCCGAAGTTGTGATGTCACAACTATACAGACCCAATCACTGTGACATTGCACAACAATTTCAGGTAGGTAACTGGCAATAATTTTGTCTTGCGGAAATGTGTGAAATTGGCAGTCTTTTTTATTTCTGCTGTCATTTTCAGATATAACTGTACCATTTAAAGATATATAAAACAATGTGGTCCCACCTGTATGACGTTTGTTCTCATTTATGAACTGTTGCTTTGCTAGCTTTTTTGATAAACTGAAACTACTGGCATTAAGGTTATTAAAAAATGTATTTTAGCCACTTAAAAAGGAACAACCAAAAAGATCAATATCAGTTTGAGTGTACACTGTAATGTATTTGGAATATTTTCACTGCTTTACCTTAGACCAGACATACATCTTTACAGTTACAAGTGAAGATGACAACAGAAAGAAACAAGTTTGCAGATTTCACGAATCTCCACGATCGAAATCTATTGCCAGTTTGTCTACCCGGAAGTGATTATTGTTGTTCAAGTGATGTCACGTTAATATTGTTAATATGTAATCTTCTCGAGAACAAGTTAAACACGGACCAGTTTAAACGCATCATTTATACTTCCTGTTGGAATGTTTTGCAGTTTATTTAAATGACATCAGCTGACAGGAAGCAAAAACGAACGCAAGCTGCTGCCTTTAATGCAATTCCAGCAAAACAATCTATAAAGATAGAAAAAAAACCCTATTGTGCTGTTACAGTCATTCCCGGGCTGCAATGATGGTGCAGAAACACTGAGAGCACGGATGTGGAAGACCCGTAAACACTGACCAATCAGAACAGACTGGGCATTTTTGGGTTCTGGGGCTAAAAGAGACATGCACTAAATCTGAGCACTTCACACAGTGGGTGATATATTCAGGCAGACAATAACAAAAAAAAGTGTTTTTCGAACATAAAAGCATCTAAACATGCTCTCACAGAAAGCGAAAAAAAGAGTAATAACCTGAAAATGAGCAAAATGTGGGACCTTTAACCTCATTGTAGGGAGACTAACATTTTGAGTCATCCATCCATCTGACATGGACAATAAAATCAATTCACCCTTTTATGTCTGTATGGATGCACCCAGCACACAACCTGTACATGCCATTTACTGTAAATATGTCAGGGTCAGGGCAACATTGATGAATTAGTAATACCACAGCACTCCATCATCAGAGCACCGTGACAGGCTCCAGTAAATGTTGTGCGTGAGCTGCGGAGTTAAATGACCTTGGATTACGACCCCAAGCACGGACGCATGGTCAGCGTGATGGTCATCCGCCCCAGGAGCTGTGTGCTCAGTTCAGGAAGGTGAGACACATGCAGACTCACACAATTCAAAAACCACAACAGGACGGATGGTGAATCTTAACGGCTCATTATGAGAGCAGCGGGATGTGGCAGCTCTGCGGCTCCCAGATGGGTGCTATTTGTGGTTGAGGGGATGCAGCTGGTCATGTGAACTATCAATGGACATGCAAAACGCTTGATTAGAATGCGGATGCATGAGGACACGTCTACAGATCCTCATTTCACATCATGTTAGCGTCACACTTAATAAATATTCAATAATCAATTATGTCTTTTTTTGTTGAAAGGAGCTCAGAATCGATATTTGTTGTTTCTAATCAACATGTGAAAATAAAACACTCAAATTCTGTCAGTAGCACTCTGATGTCTGTGCGTTAAATGCGAGGCTTGTTTATTTACCTTAGCATGAAAACGAAAAATGGAGGGAAACGTAAAGAATCCCAGTTATGACTCCTAAAACCGGAAAATCCAAACCTCTGCTACCCTCAAAGTCAATGTTAGAGTTTTTGGTTAGAAACCTGAAATAAGGTCTGTGATTAAAAAAAGCTTAAGTGACTTTCATGTTTTGATCTTTGACATAAAATATCTCAGTAAATACCCCACTCACAAACTTTGAAGCTTTTATGAGTCTTAAAAAAGACGGTTGCTAATAAGTGGCTAATTGAGAGGACAGATCATTGTAGTGTTAGCGACGTGACTAGCGTGTGCGCCACAAATACAGTTTGTTTTGAATCTGTCAGCAAATTAGTGTGTAGTTCACCACATAACCTGTTAGAAACAGGTAGCCGACTGACAACATCTTCTCTTCACTTGTTCCACTGATTTTCTGCAGAATGAATATGAGGGGAAACATTGGAATGGATATTTGGCATTATTTTTTGGCTTTTTATTTGGCCTGGCGGGGGTTCCCGTCAGCCTGTACCATTGTAAGGGAAACACTGTGTGCTATCTTTTCTCTCTTGTTGCCCTCAATCTCCAAAGACTGGATCGGTCTTGTCTGATCGCTGTGGCTGCATTGTTCACACGGTTAAAACAAAATAACTCGCTGCTAATCTGTTTGACGCACTACAATAAACTTGATGCAATGCGATGTAACGCAACAGAAAGCAACACTACAAAAAGCTTTGCAATGCAGCGCAACACAAGTGGGAGCCAGGAGTCAACCTGTGTTTAGCTCATAACACGCACTCGCTCATGCACAGACATTCCCTTCACACTGCATTCAGCTCAAAGTTCAGCCTCGTGCGCACACATCACAGCTGTGTGCAATATGTAGTTTGTCTTACACACACAAACACACACACCTACACAGAGTGCAAGGACGCTCTGACAGTGCGGTATAATACACTAATGGACAAGAAAGTCTCAGAGCCAATCCTTGCTCCTCATTTGTCATGAAATCAAACACACACACACACTCACACACACGTGTACATTAAGTCTGATCTTGGCTTTTCCTTTCACATGACTGAGTGCGTACCTACAGGGTGGGTCACATCAATGACTCTAATCTATCAACCTGTCCGACTTGACTGCTTCGAATTCAATCCACACACATCTCTCTCTTTTTATTTCTCTTTCTCTCCGTCTCTTCACCTCCTCTCCGCTCGTTCTCTCAACCCCTGTCTTCTTCTTTCTTCTTCATCTTTTATACATCAGTTTTCCCTCTCAAGTGTTGAATTGGTCCATTTCACTTCTGAACTCTGTCTGTATTCATCCTCCAAACTATTCTTTCTCTCTTTATACTTGTCCCGCTCTTGACTCTTATTCTGAAAGTTAAGATGCCATTTTGAACAGTTTAACAAACTTTCACTCTTCCAGGAAAGAGTTTGTATGCTCTGACCTTGCTTTTATATGATCACTTAACTTCACTTGTCCTCATATTAAAGATTGTCACAAAAATGATATTCCAAAGGGCACAAACATTTTGTAGCCTACATTAAATGGTGTACTCCTTTTGATTATTTTTAATTTTTTCAATCTTATCCGGTTCCTGCTTTCTCTGTCTTTTTCGCCAGTTGCTTAAAGGGACAGTTCAAGCCAACATCAAAAATACTTTACAGACCTTGTTGTGAGTAGTTTCATGTAAAACTACTCCTGTGTTCAATTTACTCAGAAGTTAGAAGTCAGAAATGGGAATGATGTTGCAACAGACCTGATTGCCGGTGCAACAGTTTGGAAAACCAAGATGTTGTTAGCGAATGCCATCTAGTTCCATTATAGGCAGACGTCTCTACGGCCGACATCTCCAACACTCAGCATCTCACGCCAAAATCTAGACCGATAAATAGCACGACAAGTAAGAGGAAAAATATATATTTTTAATCTGAGGGAGAACTGTCCCCTCAATATATACCTTCAGCAGACAATAACCATGATTCACTTTGACTCTAATGTTCTGAAATAATGTGTTTCTCATTAGAAAATGACTGATAAAACATTCAATCAATTCTCACTGACAAACAGCCATTCCAGGGAAAGGGGAGAGAGAAAAGAGGGAGGGCATGATAGATTAATGGAGTGAAGGCATAAAAAATTAACTCGCTCGGTCCACGCTTTTGATAAAATGCCAATTAACCAATCTCTTTCACTGGTTAATCTCGATTCCTTCCTTTCCCAAGCTTTCTCTTTTGCTCAAATTCACTCTCTCTCACTTTTCTGCCGATGCTTGTTTTCCTCTGTAGTCCGCCTGTTTCTCTTTTTAATGGCTCTCTAACTCTGACGACTATCTCCCCCGTCCCTCTATTTCTCACAGTTATTTTATGTCCATCCCTCTTTCCTCATCTCCCACACTCTCCCATTCTCTGTTTTTTTTTTGTCTCTTCTTATCTCCGCTGCCTCCTGACTCTCTCTCTCTCTCTGACTCTCTCCGTCTCTCTCTCGTCCTCTCTGTTACGTGTGCTGTTTAGCTGCGCTTAGCTTCACCTGTCAGCTTGGATCAGGGCTGTGGAGCAGCAACATGACAAACTGCCCTCTGATTCACTTACACAAACACACAGACACACACATAGAAGCACACACACTTGTAGCGTCTTCTCAGACCCCCCCCCCCCCCCTTTTCTCCATCTCTGTGTCTTTCACTGGCTTATTGCTTTGAGTTGATGCAGGCGTAGCTTTAGCTTGCAGTTATACACAGCCCTGTCTTTGTATAACATTTGAAAGGAATATATTGTGGGGTTTTTCCCAGTTGGCCTTAATGTTGGTGACAGTAAGTTACTGAAAAAGCTTTGATAGATTAATAGCTTAGCAGTTAATAACCTCTGATGATATGCAGCTAATTCTGCATGGCTGAGGGCGAAAACGTTACTCAATTATGATACAAATAATAAAATAGGAGTAGAGTGGACTATGTTTGCTATTTATAAAATAACAAAAGTGGCACTTTTACACATAAAAATCAGTTAAGGAGAATTAAAAATGATGAAAATGATGTCATCTAAATTATCCCAGGTTGGCTCTAAAAACTTGAATTGGAAATTCAATGAAAAGTGTGTGTTGAAACTTGGGTTGAATATTACGGATGTGCATTTCCACCGCTGAAATAAAAAATAAAAGTGTTATGTCATGTTAGTCATTATTAGGAGGGATTTCTGAAAATAATAATTCTGAATTAGTACCTCAAAAATATGAGGCATTCCCAAATAAATGATGTATATATCTAAAAATAATGACTCAATTTCCAAAAAATAATGATTTAGCATCTCAGTCAAGTCTTTATTCTGAGAAAATGTCTCATTATTTGATAAACGTAGTGATTATTTCAGATACTAAGTCATTATCTTGAGATAATAAGTTATTTCTTTGAGAAATGTTTTGTTATTTTAACATACTAAGCCATTATTTTGAGAAAATAGGTCATAATTTTGAGAAAGCTTCTTATTATTTTGAGATACCAAGTCATTATTTTGAGAATGATTCTTATTATTTTAAGACACTAAGTCACTATTTTGGGAGAATTTGAGGCAGGTAGGATCTAATATTAGATGCTATCCATGCACTTTGAAAATGTAGTATCTAGTGTTTTCTTGGAGGTTTGTACATACAAGAACGTTAAATTTGGGATATTTTAATGGCTGCTGCTTTGATTTTCAATTTTTAATCTTTCTTTCACAAGTAACTGTAATCTAATGGAAGGGCATGACTTTAAGTCAGGTCAACCATAAAGACCACATAGACCACGATGAAGACCATTAACAGACACACACTGCTGTTGACAAGACTAATGTGCAGCAATGTGTGTGTGTTGTTTTTATGTAAATAACAACACATGCATGCTGTCCTGAGGCCTCAGAGGCACAGAGGTCATTCTCTGCTATGGGCTGATCTGTGAAGCTTATCATACACAGTGAAAAGGCTCCATGTATAAGCAGTTGTTTGGTTTATATAATGTATGCCTTTGAGTGAAACTACACACAACAGAACACACTACACATTTTTTCTATTTTAGAGCTGAAAAGATTGTGTACTGTGGAAAATTGTGTGGAAGCTGATCAGCTTATTCAACCACTGCAAAACATGCAAAATGCCTCAAATGCAGAAAAGACTTCTGCTTGATCTGTTGCAATACGAGCACAAGTAATATAAAAACACAAACGTGTTTGCTTTCAGTGCAATGAGTCCGTTTTGTAGCTGTTTGTGTGTTTTACAGTCTGACACACCATCACACAGATGGCTTTTAACAATTTATTAATCACTCTTCTTCTTTCCTGCGCCTGCACTAACTCATCTGTTCCTCCCTGCAGTTGACAGTTTAGTCTACAAAACATTTCTGGGGTTTTTAAAATCGTCATTCAGTGCTTTAACTGATTATTTTTCATGTATTCAAAAGGCAGTGTATGTGCGGCATGTGGCTGGCACAAAAAAAAATCACGTAAGCACTCTTTCATGAAAAAGGGGTCGGGGGAGAAAGAGCATTGATTGGTAGTCTTAGAAAGGTTCCTGTGGCTCTCACAGAAAGGCAGGGCCATAAATCCACTTAATGGCTGGAGATATTAGCATGAGCTAAGCTGGTGGGATAGTCATCACTTAGAGGAGAGAGGAAGGTGGAGATGGATGGAGGGAGACAGAGAGACAGACTAAGAGGGGATGTGAAGAGTGGAGAGTGGTTTATTATATGTTGAGTGGTTATATGCATGTGTAAATGAATGCCTGTACACTTATAGATAAAGGTACACACACACGGGCAGCCGTTTCTGCATTCATACAAGGACCGGCTGAGAAATGTTTGGGGCAAAATGTTGCTCTGTACCAACAAAATTCTAAACACGTTTGCAGTTGCTCCCATATTTACTGGTGGATATTCTGCATGTGTCGAATATGGTGGCTACTGCTAAACAATATCTATAATTATATCTTAATCTACTGTAAGTTTGTGCAGCTTTTTAAACTTTCTAATGCCACTCAATTCCACAAAGTGAAATTTACAATTATTAATTTACAATTACCAAAAAAAAGGGGGGAAAAATGAACCAACATCAGTTAGTATGTAAGGTTAAGGAAAATTTTGCTGAAACAAAACCACTTTTTCCTTACATAGCAGAGACAAGGACAGAAACACATTGTGTGTATCCTTGATGCCAAAAAAAACAATAATTCCTCACAAAACAAAATTTTATTTTTTTGGGAGAAATGGAAAAACAATGTTTACATCCATGTTTCCTTTTACTGCCTTTTGATGATATACAGCTATATTTCTTGGCAGGTATCAGCACCAGCAACTGTGGAAAGGTGTGAAACCACAATAGACTGTGTGTGCTTGTGTGTGTGTGTGTGTGTGTGTGCAGTTAGAGGTACACTGGTGCTTGTGATATGCATGACACACTGACTTAAGAATGAGCTTTGGAAGGTAAGGCAAAAGCATAATGCTAATGCACAGCTAAGTGTGACAGAAAACTACAAATCCCTGTTACCGATGCCGCAAAACAAAAGTTTCTTCCTGTGCCGTTTTAAGCGTGATTCAGGCTGCTTTGCTCTGTTTCCCAGAGAGCTTTTAGAAGTGTTGGATGGCTTTCAACAGGCAAGAAGTGCTTTTTGAAAGTGCCTCCTTTTTGTTTTTTAACCACCTCCACTGCCGAAGATGGAAAAAAGAAGAGGGGAGAGGGAAAGATGAGTCAGCGAGCAAAAGACGATGCAGAGGGTGACAGTTGTAGCCTAAAAAGCCTACTCAGTTGGGTTGCGGGATGCCAGAGCTCTGCAATGACAAAATGCCTTCACTTTGTCATGATTATTATGTTCAACAAGAAACACACTGACCATTTAATACATATGGGAGGAATATAAATGTTTCCTTGAACAGCATTCTTTTTTCTATATTTCATTTCAGGATGTCTTATTTCCCCTCAAATTGAATAAAAGGCAGGAATAAACATCATTTTCAGTCACTGTGTTATTTTTTTTTTCCTTCTGCCTGATGGTCACATTCACACGAATAGGTTTTCCCTTTAAAACTGTGTTTTAAAAATGAAAACCATCTCTGTACAAATAAATGTTTTAACACCATTTCCGAATTATGAAGTAATAGTTAGTTATATGTTTGTCATATGACGTTTTTGTGAGCTGTTTATTCACCATGTCTATGCAGAGGGTGGAAGATAATAGTATTTTGAAGCATGAATGGGGAGAGTCCTCCTTCCTGCGTGCTGTTGCCTCCGTGTCTGCAGCTGCACATACCAAATGTGAGGACCACTCACTCTGCAGCTAAATCTGGGGACTGAAACATCCCCAGTATACTGCACACGAACTGAGAAAAGAAAGAAAAATAAGCAACTGCTCCATTTGAAGGAATCTCAGTTGACTGAAGTGTCTTACAATTTCCATCTCCAACCTTCGGAGGGCAGCCCTACTAAAATGCAACAAGTTCTCAAACTTATAGTTCAGCAGAGCTCACCAGCATTTTCAAAGGTCTCCGTTTTAGTGGTTCCAAAATGCCCAAGTAGTGTTGATGCTAGGCGTAAATGTAGCCAATATTAATGCATTTTAAAACGCAAATATCGTAGTGTGGATGTAGCCTTCCTCTCCTTCATTAGTCATTTCTGACATTTTCCCTAATGATTTTCAACAACATTTAACACCTACAATTCACTGAATTTCCACCCTGGTTTTTACATGAAAAGAAAAAGGCAGTTTAAGTTTTTTTAGTAGCATTCCTTGAACAAAATGTGTATCTTGCAGCTATCGTCAGTGAAGCAGTATGAGTTAGGAATCCAATTTTGATATTGATAATCAGAGGTGATGCCAAGAAAGAAATCCCAACTTCTATTTTACCCTGTTCTATATTTTAAATTTACATTTTTTAAAGGACGCAATGACATAACCACTATCTATGAATATCTGCACAGATCCATGCAGCAAAAATGAAAGCTGTGCACAGCCAAAGATAATGTTCAACGTTTTCAGTCCGCCATCACTTGATCTACCGTTACAGGCTGAATGGTGACAAAGCTTAAGAGTGATGATCCAAAGAATTTGAGCAAAAATAAATGTAATAAGCTATGTAATGTTAAACTGTGCATCATAGCTAATCTCTACAGTCTGTGCAGCACAGAAACATAAGCTAACCATAACCCCACCACCTTGCTAACTGGCACTTTAGCTTCAGTGTTAATTTCAGAACATATTCTTATGTTACTTTTTAAAATTGTTTTGTTTTTTGCAAATACTGGAGTCCTGGATAATAATTCAATGTGAATACTAAAAAATGCAATTCCGTTTAAATGCCCATCCCTAGTTTGACGATGAAAATACAAGCATGCCTTTTTGCTACACTTAAACATAAGAAAATAATCTGACTTTGACCCTTTACTAAATGCCATTCCCATTTACCTCCCCAATTTTTCTGTCACTTTCCACAGTTAGTATAAAAACAATAAATCAAAAATGCCACACGGCTGCTAGAGTTTTTAAATATCCACCTCAGCTCTTGTCATTGCATGAAAGAATATTAAACTCATGCCATCAAAAGTCGTGGGTGTGTAAGGTGTTTATTGTTGTTCTCCAGTTGAAAACAGGGAACATCTGGTTTGCTGTCGACCGCCTCTCTGCCACAATATGTATGCAGCATATACAGCCGTCCTCCTCTCCCTTAAGATTTATCACACTCATTTGTAGAAAAGTAGGGAGGAGAGGAAGCATGTGGCTGGAATGTAAATGTCCCTTTACATTTCACAGCAGTTCATACTGATAAACACGCCAAATGGGGGAGAGGGCGATAGATTGATGAATAAATGAACAGTGGAATGGAAGGAGGAGGTACAAAAGAAGTGAGCAAAGGAGAAAAGAAGGTTATAAGAGAGTAAATGAGAGGAGGAATGAAGAGAGTCATAGCGATGGCGTGGCTGGATGAGAGTCACACTGAAAGCCAGAAGCAAAGGACACATGAGGGCTGCCTGCTCATCAGAGGTGGAGGTCCCAAGACTCCCTCTCTTTCTGTCTGCCTTATTTTACTCATCAAGTTTATAAAGACAGATAAAAACGACAAGATTTTAGCATGCAGAACGTCCGAGATTGAGCCCTCAATCTTCACTGGTGTAGCTGTGAATGTGCAAGTTGCTGCAGCTTCCATGTGAATTTAAACTCTGTCAAGAGTGTAGCCAACTGCATATGATGTATCTTTGTCTTTGTGAAAAGTAAAACCATTATCATTTTCGTCTCACTCTGCTTTTAAATCTGCAAAGAAAGGCAATAAAAGATTCCTTGAAGACCAGCTGCAAAACACGGAAAAATGTGCCACTTGAGCATCAAGTAATCTAACGTTAATACTGTTAGGCATTATTCAATCATTAACTTTAAATCTCACAGGGCAGATGTGTAATTACAAGCTGATTTGACCTTTAAATTGGCTCTAAACTTTAAAGAGGCCCATACGGCCTGAATGTGGAGTGGGAACTCATTAGCTATAGGTGAGAAAGGATTACTCAGAAGTAATTGTAAAAAAAAAAAAAAATGCTGGGTGTTTGCATATACATTCAATAATAATAACTTTATTTATTTTATAATTCAAACATAAAGCACTTGGTTATGGTAAGGAGGAGATCATGTTTTGTCCCTGTCACTAGCAACCACCGGCTGCTAAAGCTGCAATGTCTCCGTAAAAAACAACCATATTTCTGGCCACGATCCAGAGAGGAAAAGCAGCGATGTCTTTGTAGACAACAACCACTATCCCGGCAGGAAACTACACGTCTGTAAAACACAAGTGCTTTTGGGCCATTATATATACAGTAAGAAAAAGCAGCAGTGCCGCCACATTTCGGGTAACAATCACGGCTGAAAAAGCAGTGATGTCTTGGTAAAAAAAACAAATGCAACTTGGACAAACTGTCCTGGAGGAAAAGCAGCGGTTTCTCTGTAAAAGACAGCCGCCTTGTGGGCTACAATCCTGGTAGGAAACACAGCGATGTCTGCAAAAAGCAAGCCCCTTTTCAGGCCACTAAAAGCAGCAATTTCTCTGTTAAAGACAACGACTCATCGGGCCACAATCCCTGCTGGAAAAACAGCAACCGCATTAAGGGGCATTATTCTTGCAATGTCTCTATAAAAAGCAAACACTTAAGTAGTAATGTCTTAGTAAAAAAAATGTCTTGGGAGGAAAAGCAGCAACGTTTCTGTAAAAAACAACCACTTCTTAGACCACAAACCCAGCCTGTAAGTAGCCACGTCTCAGTAAAAGTCATCCACGTATTGGGCCTGAAAACCGACTGGAAACGTTGCTACAAAACATCAACTTTTGGTGCCTTTGAACAGAGCAATGACAACTTTTTTGTATCTGTAGTTTGCAGAAACAAATGATGAACGATGAACACTTTCCTCTGGCGACGGGGCTGTGTGGATACATAGTGGCTATTTCAGGTAAAATCCCTGTAAACAATGATGACTTTAAAATATAAGACGAATCATTAGATATTAACAACAATATCAAAATCTAGATGGTTTGGGTTGTTGTCTTAGATGATAAATGACCTATTTTGCTATTCAGACCAACACTTGTGCAGCCAGACTTTTTTCTTTAGTTTTAGGATCCTAATGACAAACTGTGGTTATGTATTTTATCTTTCCTACATCTGTCTAGACAGCCAGAACTGCTGCAACACTATAAGAGAAAATGTCTTTTATGAACATTTTTTGTCATGATAATAAAGATTACACTAAGCAAAATCATGTCCCTTTTACTTCTGTCTTTCTCGTTTTATGTCTCGCTGTCCCTTTTCCGAAACCAACTCTCTTTTTCTCACATTCTCTTCCCGTCTCCGAATCGGTTTGTTTTATCTTTGTGCTCTCTTTTTCTGAAGCTTTTTGTTTCTGTTTTCCCCAAACTCCCGCACTCTCTCCCTCACTCTTCTCTCGTCCTGAGTTATGTAACCATGTTTCTGTGCCTCCGTGCTCCACTTTCCTGAGTAATGTACGGAGCGTGTATGTTTAACAGTGCAGCTGAACACTGGGAGACAGTGCTGGGTTTATTGGTTATGGGAACTGGCGGTAACCCATGTTTTATGCCTTCACCGAGGACAAAGCAGCAATGAACGGTGTACACGAAGTGACTTTGTTTCCCGGAGCAAGAGCTGAACTCTGGAGTGCTTGGTTCACATCAGTCACTGCAAAACTCGACTGAACAGCCTTAACATAAAGTGCTCATTTGTTGCCATTATACCTGAGTGGATAGTGAGGTTACTACTGCTAGCGTTCCCATAATCACATCAGAAAATGTCCTAAAGGGTATAATGATTAAATGGATATGGGTGCACTGTATTTCACTTGGAGCAGAAATCTAAAAATGCAGAAAATAATTAAAATCATATGGTGATATTGATAAAACCTGAACTGCACTTGGGGACAGCACAACAATCTGCAAACACAACACTGACATATGATCATCATATTATGTTGATGGTCAACATATTACCATACGACTGTCTTTTTAAACCATGAAAATCTTGTACGCAGAAACATGGCAATGAAAATAAATGTTTGGCTAATGTTAATAACTTTTTGGTAAGTCACATTTCACATCAATTTTTTGTTTACATGCAATTTGTAATATGGCATTAGGCTGTAACCGTTAATAGCTGTGCAGATAGAGTAAAATATGTACTGTAAAAAGTTATTTATTTATTATCATCAATCATTATAATGATCAGAGTAGACTAAAGCAATATTTTAGTGCTTTTAGGGAATGTAGGCAGAAACAAGTTTGGAACAGATTCACTTTAAACTCATACAAAACATCTTCTTTGTGGCATCTATGATGTTTTCCCATTACAACTTGAAAACTCGTGAAAATGAGTCAAAGAAACAACCTCCAAAATTAGGACGTGGAAATATCCCAGGAGCACGTGAACGCAGCATAAAAGTATTGATTAGCGCAGCTTTAAAAACACTTTTTAAACCTGAAATCTGTCACTTGACACGTTTTTGCCTTTAAACTATAGTAAATCCAATTCAGCATATTATGACTCCATAAAATATCTTAGACCCAACTCATTTGTAAACCAACTGAGGCCAATTATTTTCTAACTAATTTTGTTTAAAATCTCACTCCTTCTCGGCGCGACAACAAATCTCAGCAAACAGACACAATGCACAGATTTTTTAAGATTCAATATAACTTACAATTCACGGTGATTCCATTTTCTCTCTGTCCATCGCCAGAAAAACGTCCATATATCCGACAGAAATCACAGTATAAAACGCTCCTTATAACTGCAGAACCGGAGAATCATCGCGTTTTTACGGTTTAGTCGGTATCACAGTAATCCAGTGACAGCTGCAAACACGAACTACTAACACTTTATTTGACATATTCTACTTTGAATTAGTCAAAATGGAAACAAATATCAGCTAAAAGTAAAACGGTCAAAGTTGCAGCCAACAGCATGAAACACGGAATCAACAGCGACAGATACTTCCTGTTTACTTCACCCAAAGCATTATAGGAATTGAAGTTCCAAAACTAACATAATTAACTCCCAAAGAAAGTAAGACAAAGGAGACTTTTCGTTGCACTATGAGAGGTTTTATTTTATTTTATTTTATCTTATTTTGTTTTGTTTTGTTTGGGCATTTATATTACCTGGAAGAAGGCTACATGGTTATAACATCTCTACAGGAAATTGGTGTTTCCAAAGGTTTAATGTATAAATATAATTTAAGATTAAAACAACAATGATTATGATTATAGTACTTTTTTAACTGTAAATTTAACTTAAAAAAAAATTAAAATTAAGCAAGTCTTTAAAGGTCAAATGTGTAGGTTTTAGGGTGATAAATTGGCAAAAACTGAATATAATATAATCAGTTTTCTTCAGTGTATAATCGCCTAATAAGAGTCAGTGTGTTACCTTAGAAATGAGCCATTTAAATAAACAAAGGGAGCCGATCCTCGTCTACGGAGATCGCTGTGTTGCTCCACCATGTTTCTACAGTCGATGCTTCTAGTTAGGGACATTCGCATTTTCGCATCAGCCACCATACAGCAGCCTCTCCTCGCCAAGAGCTTCAGAAAAACACTAATTTGTAACCTGAAACTGCTTTATTCAGTTTTTTTACTCATTTGAAACACTGGGTCTGTGTGTTTTGAAGAAGAGGAGACCCCTGTGGATAAGTAAGCTCCCGGTAAAAACCTCCAAATCAATAAGCAATCCTAACCAGGAGCAGTTTCAGCTGATTGCGATCTGCAATTCTTGCTGCTAGAAATCCTCCTAAATCTTATATACTCTTCTTTTAAATAAAGATGCCTTTTTTTCTCCTGAAAATAAATGAAAAATAGCATCCTCTAATCTGAAAAAACATTACCTCTGCTTTCCAAATGTCTCACTGGCACATCGTGTACGTCCCAGCCATGCTTTTTTTAAGATTACAGTATGTTCCCGTTCACCCCTCCTGTCCTCCAGTGTTGGCCTTTTAGATGTTAGTAAGCCATGAGCTACAGCAGAAAGAGCATTTAATATCTGTGTTTGCAGCCCTCAGAGCGACAGAGCCTGACGATGATCTGTTAGAGGGAGGTCTCTCTAATCACCGGGGTCATCAGTTTGGTCAGCTCTATACAGCCGGTTGAAGTATTTCATTTCGGCATTTATACGAGCAAACTGTATATTTTTAAAACATAAGGACGCAACATGGTGACTGAGTCAGAGGCACAGCGAGGTTGCAGCTGTATATTATTATTACTAAACAAAATCAGCACTCCTTAGTGTTGACATACCAACAAATAATGTGGATGAGGAAACCAGAGCAGTCAGGCAGGCTGGGGAGTTTATGAGGAAGACAGCGAAGGAAGGGATGAGGCAGAAATGTGGAAGAAGGTGATGGATGGAAAAAGAGATGACTGGAGAAAGGGAGGAGTGGACGATAAGGTGAGTTGTATTTTGACCATCATGGCTGTCATGTAGAAATGAGTAATCTCAGTTCCCCTGTCATTTTTCGTTGACTCTGTTATTTCGCAGCAGCCCGTTGGGAGTATTATATTGTTTTCACTGCGGCTCAAGGACAAGACATCAAGAATCTCCTTCCCTCTCTTTCTTCTCTCACTCCCTTGTCCATCTATTCCCCTCATCCGGCGTCAGTGTTGCATCACGCAGACATTTAAAACGTTGAAACCACGTCGGTATAATTAGGACACATATTGACTATTTCACTGCTGCCAATGTGAGTGTGTGTACGTGTGAGTATTTGTGCATGACTATTTATATTCAGACTGATGTCCTCTTTTGACTGGGATGGCAATCTCAATGCAAAAGTTTTTAGGATTTCTTACTTACAAGGTTAAATCTGTTGCTATTTTTGCATTCACAAAGGCTGTCATAAGTGTGTTAACACACCCATGGGTGTCTCACACTCATATTTGGTGTCAAAAAATATTTGCTGCAATAATTGCAAAACAAAAGTGCATGATTCACTTGTGTACAAAAAAAAACAATAAATGAAGACAGCACTTGGCACAGTACTGGCATCATTGTGACCAGCTGGGGAAAAAAAGTAAATATTGGAAAGAGTTGACAGTCAGAGTATTAGAAAACCGGGCATCCCTCCAGTGATGATGGGAGGCTTCCAAAGTACTTAGAAAGATGCAGGTAAAATACTGAATTCAATATTTGCTGCTGGCTCCACAGACAGTGCCGTGGCTCCTGCAGCACAGTAACTCCTGTGTACTATGACAGTGTCATCATGCGTTGTAACTGCAGGCCTGAATCCTGATTGATTTTCATTATAGCCCAGGCTCTGTGTTATTAATCCCCAGTGCAAAGAACAAATACAATCCTGTTTGGTGCACAGATAGTAGAGATATACTCTGCGGCTGCTTCGGGAAAGCATACAGGCTTCTGTGGCATGTTTTAACAATACTTACAGTGACACGCCTTTATGTGTTTGACTCTCGTCACTCTGGTTGTGAAAATGCAAAATCAGTCAAGTTTAAAGGGAAAATTTGCAACCTTTCATGTGGACGTGCAATCAGTGTTGATTAGAGCAATACTAGTGAAAAACTGACTAAGAGAGCTCATTTTTCAGCTGCAAAATTTGTTGTACTCTCTGCATCCAGAGGCGTCATTTGACATGATAGTGACATAGTTGGAAGCAGGAAGAACTACAGCTTGGGGCTGAGCTCTAGATGCTGTTAAAAAACAGTAGTTCCTTGTTTTCTTTGCTCTTAAACTAGCTACATTTCCAGCAGCAATATATCATCCTAAAATATGAGTGCAAAAGATAGATTTTACAGTGTTTTGGCTCAGTCAGATTTTCAGCCATATATATTATAAGTAAAATGATGAAGAAATGTTGCAGAGATTGGCTGTTGCAGAGGCTGCGTAAGAGGAAATGGCTGGCAGAGATGCTTCCACAAACTGAGTTGCAGAGAGTAAACACTGGCTGGTGGTGCCTTTGCTTAAATCTTCGATACCACCAGAAACCAACCCAATCACTTGAAATGATGTTGGCGTTGTACATTTCTGCAAACCTCATACTTTGCATTTTACCATTATTCCAACAATAGCAGTTTTTGTTGGATGCCATTCTGTGTGTTACTATGCATGAAAGTTTTACTCCTCACTTCCAGAGACAAAGGTATGCCCTCAGGATCCCCAAAATAAACTGGAAAAGACAACCACGACCAGCAGGGCAGAGAGGGCAGATGACCACTGAGTGAGCATTTTTGTTATTTTGGTTGGGTGTCAGAAGCTTGGGCACAATGCATTCTGGTCCATGTAGGCACTGCCAACACAGGTCTGTAAACGGGGGAATTCAGCTTAATCGTTCAATACAGTGCACAAAGAGGAATTTACTTCTTCATATGACTACATTTTCCATCAACACTGATTGAACATCCACATCAAAGGTGGCAAATTTTCCCTTTAAATTATGCCAATGATGTGTTGTCAACCAAAACAAACGGAGAGGAATAGGATTAGATGGACAAACACTTTTATGACAGTGAATAGCAAAACCCAACGGAAACTAATTAATTCTGCTTTTGCATAAAGAAAGAGCATGTTTTTGTGTTTGTGAGACGGGAAGCAGAAGAGGGCGAGTAAGAGTTAATCAGAAACATTGTTGTTTGTTATTTTGCAAAAGCATCTTTTCCCTGAAAACATCTCATACTCCTCCAGTCTGATTTGAACCAACTGCTGCCTTTTGTGTAACCAAAAACATATTATATCTGGAAACAGTAAAACATTAAGTGCGGCTGTGTGTTGTTGTGGATGTTACTGTATGTATATTCTTGTGAGTATGAGTGTGTGTGGACGGGGCTGGGGTTAAGGGGAGTCGAGCAAAAGACAAAATGATAAAGTGGCGGTATCGACTATAGACCCTGAACCCTCTGCAGTCTCATCAATCATACAACATGTTACACACCAACATACAGCGTAAACCCCCAATTAGCTGCAGTGGAACACCAATAACATACTGCAGGAAGGAAATACAGCCTGAACCAGATACACACGGTATAAAAACGCACATTTCATACCGATACAGTAAACACAAACATTAAAAAAAAGGGGACAAAGACAGTCAAATACAGGCTGAAGACAGCCAATATGCTCTGTGGGATACCCACACTGTAATACATTCAGCTGTTTAAATTAATTCAGTTTTGCATTCTGGGCCAGTTCTGTATAAGTTCAGCAACTATAGAGCGGTGTTTTGTTTCTGAATGCAACAACAAAGCGATCTGAATTCGGTAACACACTGATTCATGCTTCTGGCTGGCTTTCTCTTCTTCTGGTTGCTGAGGATTATGGGTGCTAATTAAGACACATTTGCATTAACAAACTGGGAGAATGTGAACAATTATTTTTTTCTCAAAGTTGTAATAAGGATCAGTAGTGGAAGAAGTACTCAGATCTTTTACTTAAGTAAAGTTGCGCAACCACAGTGTATAATGGTAGTGCATTACGTGCTGGGGGCAGATTGGCAAAACAGCCAAACAAACAAACCTTAAATACTTTGGACAAAAAGCCCCTGCACTATCATCACTGTAGGATACTGGAGAAATACAATTTAGTGAACTCTGATCATTTTATATTACTGATAGTGTCTTAATACACTAAGTATTGGTGCTAAAATAAGTGCGTAACATGGTTAACTGAGAGGACAAAACAGCTGGAAAACATATAACTTTCTTGTTCCAACTTCTTTAGTCTGTCTTCTTCTCTCCGTGTCTTTCTGCTGGTAAAGAGGAAGATGAATAACTGAGCTTTTCAATCCGAAGGTTGAGAAATGACTGCTGAGATTGTTCCCAACTTATATCGGCACTGCACTCTGCAGCCTGTCGCAACAAGTTTGTGTGTGTTATTGTGCGAATAGGTGAATATGTCTGTTTGCATTTGCTATTGTTTTCTGAGAAAAGTGTGGGTAAGCGGTTTTTAGGACCGACCCATGCATGAAAATTTCCACACCTAGAAATAATTTGACCGTTTTGAATGATGTTAATAAAACATGTCCATTAATCCTTTGAAGCCTGGAGCAACATCACTTTTCTTGCAGATTTCAGATGTCTTTTACATGCATTAAAACATCTGAACCCTAAGCAAAGTGGTGCAATTTCTTTCAATAACATGGGGATGAAGACAGTAAGCAACTTGGTGAGAGATGTTACACAAATTGTAAAAAATTTGGAAAAACTTCATTTTATAGAAAATTATCATAGATAGCCCTATATATTTAGAATAAAAATGAAATAAAATTTTAAGCATTATCTAATGTCATGTCCTTATTTATCTTTCTTTTTTTGGACATGAAATGTCCCACAAATTGCAAGATTTTTTTGAAAATTATTATTTTTTTTAAATCTAGGCAAAATAGCTATATTTAAAACTGTCATAATTAGATATTTAATGTTATTTTTAATGGTTATTATTCTTTAGGCCGTTTATTCAAGCAATTTTCTGTTTATTTTTTTATGTGTGTTGATTTTCAGGTAATTCTCTCGAACTGTTTTCATGCAAATTTTTTTTTCTTCTTGTGTTGCTCATTTCCTTCCACGCATGTTTTTAAAACAAACCAAGACAATTTGCTTTGGTTTCAAAGGGTTAATTTGGTTATCAGACGATGGCTGCATTACTGTTTCTGCATACCTTACTGACTTTATGCTGTACAGTGTATGTTACCTTATCATGCCAAAAAAAACTTTTGAAAAGAAATGGGGCTGAGAGGGAGAGAGAAAAGCGAGACGAAAGAAAGGATCAAGGGCGAAAAGGAAGCAAGACAGAAGCAAAGAGAGACCAACGGGGAATGAGACAAGCACAAGCTTACGAATATGAAAAGCAAACAGAACATGAACGAGGATGATGGTACGGGATGAAAGTAGAGAGCAAAGTAAAGAAGTGAATTCCTCCTCGCTGTGCCATCCTGTTCCTCCTCCCCAGTTCCCCCCCCTCATCCGCACTGTTGTTTCATCTCCATCCCTGCACAACGCTGCAGACGCACGGCGGTTTGGGCGATACCAGCTAGCAGGTAATTATTTTTTGGACTATAAAGAAATGGAATGGGGAGAGATAGAAGGATAGGGAGGGGTGTTGGAGGAAGAGATGAATGTCAAAGGGGATGGATGTCTTTCTCTTGTTTAATCTGTGTGTTAAGTTTAAGCCTTCCTGCAGGTGTGATGGTGTTTAAAGATAAGAGCTGAGAAGTGATTACTGAGAAGCCAGAGAGCCATGATGGGCAGAGGATGAGGGTGCAGAGATGGTAAAAAAAATTAAAAATGGAAGCAGGAGAGGGAGAAAAACACACCTGTGTGAAATTAATGTGCACACTAAATAGGAGCTGTATGTCCTCATTAGCTGCAGTGCTGTCATGATCTGCAGATATGATGATGAGAACAAAGATAAAAAAAGCTTCAGATGATTATTGCAGAAAGTGGTTAGCCAGGGATCATACAGGCTTTGTAATTACGATCACTTATGAAGGTCTCGTCCCATCAGAAATTAAATGGTGAAATTTGGCACCAAAATCTGTTTAGTGTAATGTATCAGTGAGTTTGCACCATAGCTATTATCAAAAATATTGGACATAGCCATTGTGACATCACCAATTGGTTTATAGAGCCCTGTTTTGAAGCCTAACGTTAAGCTTTAATAACATTTAAACAGGTGAATTATATAATAACCCCCACCAACACCATAAACAGGGAAATTAGCCAGAGAGAATAAAACCTTTTTGAGACAGCCCCAAGTGGACATTCAAGAAACTGCATTTGGGTTCCCTTAAAGTGCCTGAAACTGCTTGTGCAAGGGGAACTTTAAGGGAACCCAAAGCCAATGAGTCCACAATGGAGGAAGCTAACCTACAGTATGTTATTTGGTGTGTTCCATCATCCATGTTTATTACGTTTCCTCTGCAGTGTTATAAACTGCTTCAAAAATATGAAAAGCTGGCTGACAGTTATGTCACAGGAGTCAATGATGCAAATAATTTTGAATAAACTGTGAACTTAATATCTCATTAGCGACTATGGTAACAAGTTAACAAGTTAAAATTTGAGTTATTTTAAGGCAAGTCATCACTATGTATCTTTTCATAAACCTAACCTACGTATCTTTATTTTCTGCAACCTAATCTGCATTACTTTACTTGCCTAAAACTAAACACACCCATCCATGTTTCTTTCCCTAAACCTAAGCTACATTTTTTTACATAAAGTACACAACATGGGGCTCAAACTTGTTACATTTAACCCTTGTTTGAGGATACATCGATTATTCACACTTCCATAATACACAATTATGCCTAGTTAAGAAATAATTGTGAGACTGTTATTTTCATGATTGAGTGAATAAATTGTACAATATGCTATATTAGGTTTTTTTATGCTTTTACAAATCATAAAAAAATACGGTAAAAATAAATAATAAGGAATCCATTGTAAATGACTCCTAACGTATATCATATATGAGATCATTTACACAAATGCTTTATTTTAAATCAATACACATCAGCTTGCTACAACTAAGGTGTAGTTTATACTTTACTTTTTCAGGTAGCCTAACAGCATCTCTCCCTGAGTAAAATGTTTCAGTATTCTTCTCTCCTCTGACCGAAAGATATTAAAAAATGAGGGGGAAACCGGAGGTTGAAGGGCAGATTGCAAAGAAATGAAGATATGCATAACAGCTGAATGGTGAGATAGGGATGAATTAAAATGAGATAGATAGATAGATAGATAGATAGATAGATAGATAGATAGATATGGACAAGGACAAAGAGAGATGACCGGCTACAGTGCGCAGGGAGCGATAATGCTTGCTACTGAGCGCGCTTCAGCAAACAGCTACATGTAAGCAGTTGATTTTCTGTCAGGGCGACTTGGAGCCGGCGTCAATCCACACTGGGACAAGACCATTACCAGGATCACTGGAGTGAAAATGGAGCCCATGTCGGACGCCATGTTCCCAAACTCCATGTAGAATATACACACATAGAGTTATACACTTACAGAAGAGGCTGACACACAATAACACACACAGTCTCCAGCTCTGATGACTTATGGGAACACATTATTAGACTGAATATAGACGAGAATATATTTACACACTTTAACAATGGAGCCTCCCACAAACCTCCTACAGCGCCTTCAATTTACAAAGTCAAAAGTGACACAGATCGTTGTTAACAGCCCACAGCCCTGCGCAAAAATAAACCTCTCATTATGAAGCAATCACACTGCATTTATCTATATTTTGTCTTCTTTTCAAACATAAAGTGGCATATGCTGTTTTAGCTACTTATCTCATGATAAATATCTAGTCATTTGGGTGTGTGGGCTTTTATGAAAATCTGATAGAAATATCACTCGCAGAAGAAGTAGGGCGAGGAAGAGGAGTCATGACTTTTAAGATGTTTTTTTGGATGCTTTGGCAAGTAACTGAATTAAAGTCAAAGCAGAGAGGAGAGGAGAAGAGGCGACTGCCAGATGGGCTGCTGCAATTTTGATTCTTAATGTAAGTAGCTAGGATGAGAGGGAAGATGAGGGAAAAAGGTTAAAGAATCTGTTGTGCTGTTTGGTGAGGGGAAAGAAAAGACTGAATACATTTGAGCAGTGAAAATGAAACTTTTACTATGCTAGATGTTCGCAGCGTTTTTCTTTAAATACAGGAACCCGTGGTCCGAGTTTCATGCAAACATTTATGTTCAAATCTAGAAAACCTTCCAGTTTTCTCAAGTCGATACACTTTTGTCATTCAAAAAATCCCAATAATTAAAATAAGAGAGGCATAAGCCTTGTGTCTGTCAAAAGTAAACATAACTTTCTTTGTGCTTATCTGCCTGTCCTTTTTATTAATAGTTTTTTATTATGACCTATATGTATATATATTTTCAAACAATTGTATAACTGTTTTTTCTTATCAGTGATAAGAGACTATATGCAATGATTTATAGTTTCATGGGGAACCTCGCTTGTTAAGCCCCTTGGGGGTTTTCTGGGTTTCCCCTGCATGTCTTTGTTTACTGAAACGTATAACATTGCTGTTTGCTTGTTTTTTTTATATGTGCTAAATAAATCAAATCAACTAATAATGTAGCATATCATTCAGAAAACTACTATATTAAACTACTATTTGTTAAAAGTAACTTGTAACTAAATGTCAAATGAATGTTGGGAGGTAAAAATATTTGTTTCTAACATGTAGCTCAGTAGAGGTTTAAAATAACAGAAAATGGAAATACTCAAGTTACGTACAAGTACCTCAAAATGGTACTTAAGTGCAGCACTTGAGTGAGTACTCACTTTCCACCACTGGGTCGGACTGAGCGTTATTGAGCTGTTGAAATGTGCTTTACTAAGAGCAATTCACGACACTTACAATATGTACAAGTATCAGTATTTTGATGGTGTTCTTTTTCTTTATATTTCTCTCAATGCCTTTACGCATCATGTAAAACACTTTGTTGTCGAAAGGTGTTATATAAATTAACCTGCCTCACCATTTAAATTTTTATGTTTTTTTTTCAAGGGGTGGCTTTAATAATATGCATTATGTGCACGTGGGGATCATACTGTATGAATATTTAAAATCTCATGTTATTTTCTTTTTAAATCTGACCATCTGTCCTCCAAACTTTTCCGCCTGATATCTGCAACATGTTTTATCCATGAGGCCATACAAGAGAATGGGAAAAGCAGAGGATGGGGTGAAAAAAAAAGGTGAGAAAGATAGTAGATTACAGAATTAGATACTGGAAGACTGAAGGAGGAGAAAATTGCACAGGAGTAAGAGGGGAGTTGAAGACAGGATAGAGAAGGTGTTGTGGAGCCACTGCAGCAACAGTTGAGCTGAGGAACTTCCGGGCTCTGCAGCAATCTGTCTCTCGGAGCTCTGCTGCACTGAGGTGTGGTGTGGAGTTACAATCATAACACTACTGATGCAGCTGCCTCCATCGGACATGCATGTATAAAGAAACACCTCTGTCTATACAAGATACAAGTGTGCACAAAGCCAGTGGTGGAGGAAGTATTGACATCTTTTTAAATAAGTAAAAGTAGCCTCATTGTAAAAATACTTAGCAAGAAGAAGAAAGTCTTGCTGCATTCATAATTTGACTTAAGCTGAGGTAAAGAAGTATTAGCAGCCTGTCAGTGGATTATACTATACAACTGGATTATATTTGCCGTTGTAGTAAAAAAAATAGCAAGACCAAGCTATTTTTTTTTTATTCATGCAATGCATTTGAAGTCCAACCACTATGGTGCAATTATTCATGGTATTCACACCTGCGCTGCTGTAACAACAATATGACCTGACATCATCCAGTGTAGCAGTGCCTTTCTGAGCTGTTTACCTCAACTGTGCAGGTTAAAACCTTTTAAAACCTTTATTCGGATGAACAAGTTCCAACAACTAAGACACGTAAAGAAAAAAAACTTCAGGCTGGTTCACGGAGGCCCGCAGTCAGCTAAGAGCAAAGTGTGTTTTAGTGCTGAATATATGTGTTTTAATCACTTTTAGAGTCCACCTGCCAAAGATCGCAAAGTGTGGCATTAAGTGAACTTAGTAAAGACATGTTTATGGCACAAAAAAGGGTCCTGGTTGGAAATATTCACAATTAAACCTTTCCTAAATGTGTGCAGAGGCTAAGAAAAGGCAAACGCAATAATTTTCTTTTATTTGAATGCACTTTGGAGTTTAAGTCTATTTTTTTATGCTGCTGCAGCATCAAAGAGTTTATTTTGGGTCCAGATTAAGCGTAGAGGAGGAGGTTAACTCAACAAGCCTCGTCGCTTTTCTAAAACAACACAAGCTCATATTAATGCGCAGTGAGAACAGCTCCGACAATAGAGCACTAAAGCCTGAAGACAAGTTTTACATCAACGGTGAGTTTCTTTGTGAAGTCAGTTTGAAGAATTCTTTGATCCATTTTATATAATTTGCTTTATTATTTATTTGATATTTTAATTGATTTTTTTGCTCGTCACCTGAACAATTGTAGTCTAAATGAAAAAAGCAACTATCATGACTTTATTCTGCCCCACAGGCCTCGCCATAAAAGCTTAATTTAGAATACACACCTCACCATAAAATGTTACATTCGACTGGCCGCTGCTGAAACTGTTTGAGGAAAGCAGAGCGCCACACACACGTTTATCTCTCGGCTCTAAACACCTGTCACAGGCGATGATGGAGAGCGCCACTGCGGCTGAACAATAAAGGAAATAGAAAGCGCCGTTGATGAAACACAATACAGTAGAAGAGGAGAATAGCCGGTGGAAACGGTTGTTTGGATCCCCAGTGGGTCATTCAATCGCCTGTGCCCTTGAACACACGGCTCTTCAGTGGAATAACTTATGATAAGTGGTACTATGCTGTTAAAGGAGGTAAGTGCGTGTGTGTGTGTGTGATAGATTTAGGTATCAAGTGGGCACCAAACAAAAACACAAAAGGCACTTGAGCTGAGTGTCTCGCCACGATCACTGTGGCATTCTAAACATGATGCATCGTGTCAACAAGGCCGCTGATGAAGGTAACAAACGCAACATTTGTTATTATCCTCCTCTTCCAGCACTCGTCATTACATAACCATCACATGAATGGTAAATGGACGTGCATTTGTATTACTATACCATAATTTGGTGCAATTTCCGACCATTCAAATAGCTTTCAAAGTGCATGTCACAATTACCCATTAACTCACTTTCACACACTGCTGGCCGAGGTTACCATACATGTGCCACCCGTTTCTCAGTTAACCATTCACACGCAATTTTGGGCTCAATATTTTGCCCAAGGACACTTTGTCCTACGTCAGGTATTGAGCTGCTGACCCTCTGATTCGTGGGCCACCCTCTCTATATCTGGAGCTCTACAGGAGCAGTATTACTAGCATGAACTATGAGTATATGCTAATTTCTCTAGTTTCAAGAAAACATATTGTAAAAATAAACTATTTGTATTAACTAAAAATAGTTAGTGTCTGTTCGAGCTGCCTGAAAATTTTAAGTTGACTCAACATGAGAGGACAAGTTGAGATCATTTTGTAACAATTAAACTTGTCTTCTCAAATTCAGTCAACTTAGAAATTTAAGGTAGCCCAAAAAGTAAATTTACAGTAAAAGTACAGTGTACTTTTCTACATCAACTTGCAGACAGACACCACCAAGATGACAGAATGCCCTACAGTGGTGGAAGCGCATGTAACCATGTACTGTACTTGAGTACAAAGTAAAGGTACTTGCACTATGCCTGAGTATTATGTATTTTTTGCAGCTTTATACTTCATCTACTACCTCTCAGAGGCTAATTTACTGAAGGATGAAGTGTCCTTCTCCTACATCTTAAGCTACATAAACTTTTTTTTTTTTAATCTTTGTTTTGTAAATAGAGGGTTTTTCTAACATTTTGGACATATGTGGACACAGGACAGCAATGCCAGAGAAACTCAACTTGCTTTCCCCGGGGGGCACTTTTGCAAATCTGCAGGCCAGGGGCCAGTTAATAAATAAACATTAATAATTTTCATCAGATAAAATTAATAAAAATTAAAAATAAAGTCTAAACGAGGGCGAATTCATCATTTCAACCTTTCAATGTTTGCTGTTCTCTCTTATCACAGCCAAGAGGCAAATCAAGATGAAAAGTCTTGCACAGGTCAGATGTCAGCAGGGGCGTTTTTAGGATTTGAGGATATTTGGGGCTTAGCCCTGACTTCTGCCAGGGGGTCCCAGGGATCCTCTCCAGCACTTTTTTTTAAATAAACAATCTCTAATTTTACGATTTTGTGCACTCTGGCACAGAGGTTTCTCAGACTGAATCAATTTATTTTTATTGTGAACTAGAAAATGGTTGGCAGGCCACCTGGCACCCAATCATGGGCCAGATGTGGCTCACAGGGCGTAAGTTGAGTATCACTGCTATGAACATATTATTAATGTGGGTTTTGTTATGGTGCAATTTTACGTATGTTGTGCTCACTCATATGGGATGACTTGTCTTGTCTGTTTGTGTTTAATATTGTAGCAATGTTTAAAATGAGCACAACCTTAAACATCTACAGTAGAAAAATGTAACCTGCATATATGCAGGAGTGATATTAATCCAGCCACAAAACACTGACATGGGAACGTTTTATCGCACAATGAAAACCTTTACTTTTCATACTAAAAGTAAATTTTGCTGATAATACTCACACACTTTTACTAGATTTTGAATGTAGGATGTTAACTTGTATTGGAGTGCCTTAACAGTGTGATATTTGTATTTTGAATTAAGTAAAGGATCAGAGTATCTCTTCTTCCACTGCCTATTTATTATGTGGTGGCTGGACTTGAGTATGTGTAATTTAATAAATGTATATTTTGGTGCGTAAGAGTGTACAGATTTTCATTCTAAACAAAAGGCAAACACTTTTCCATCCTCTTGTTTGATGCTTAACCCGCTGACACTGACATTAATTCATACCTGGCATTTACATTATTTATGCTGTTGGATATGAAGTATTGTTTCATGGTCTTTAATGCACCAGGAGCTTTTGAGTTATGCTATTTGAACATATTTTGTTAGGCTGACGTTCCAAAGATTAATTGGTCGACACCTTAATTGCTCTGGCACGCATTATTACAGCCACAGAGTGTGTGGACGGGACATCACTTCTCTGTGCTTTCTGGCACCTTGTGGACATGTTGCTGAAGTCTACATATTTACCTCAATTATGCAAAATGTCAGCTTCAACATTTGCTGTAACCTTCACGTTTACAAGTACCTGAAAGGCCCTTGTGTGAGTATTTTTCTTTTTGACTACCTCTCTTTCCCCTCTTCACCTCCACTGAAGCTGCAGTCCATAATATGATGAGCTGAGCTTGATATGGCATATTAATTCCCCCAGCTGAATCACGTATCAAAGGATATGATTCATTTTTAATTTTGCTTTGCAGCAGTTTCCTCACAACAGACGCAGCAGCAGACAGACGGAGAGCAAAACAAAAAACACAAACAGCCGCTGGGAGGTGAGGAGCAGTGCAATAGAGGGGACACAGCAGGGGGAAGTGAGGGGGGGCGGTACAGTTATAATGAGGGGGGGCGTGTGTTATAATGAGAGGGTGTGTGTGTGTGTGTGTGTGTGTGTGTGTGTGTGTGTGTATGTGTGTCTGTGCGCACATGTGTGTTTTGTGCCATACATCATTGCACTGCTGCCTGTTGTGATTGCCTGACCCAGGGTTTCAGCACATTACCACCTTAACAGCTTTGTGGCTGGATTTATTCATCGAGTGCACACACACTGGCCACAAACACACACGCACACACACATGTTTACACACAGACCCACTGCTCTTTCTCACTCACAGCTGGGTGAAAGTGTCTCGCTGTCAAATGTATGCAGGTTGAGAATGAATTTTAAAATGCGATAAACAATTTCGCCGGGTCTCATCCAGTCTGCACAGACACACAGAGCGGCCTCACTATGGGTTTGTCTCTCACAGGTGCAATATCCAAAATCATGATGTCATATTTTATTACTCAGACCTAATGCAGTCGTTTACATTTTAGGCTATTAATTCAGGCATTTGGTTATTATTATTCAGAATAGTTTACAACCAACTCTTTTTTCTGGTATTTTCTTTCACACCATCTCCTTTTCTGTTCAGTATGTTCAGGAGAGGAAGTCTTAAAACTTAAGAGTCTCCTTTCGAAACATTTTCAGCTCCATTTGCTTTGTCTGTTTGCTTCCACCTGCGTCTTTGCCCTGACATCATGTGCAAAGTGCAGCCTCTAAAATGTGTGTTTAGCCTAAACACACGTGTGATGGGAATAAATGAGCAATGTGATCTCATCCTGAAACGTCATATTGCCGCTTGAGCAGAAGCCCCAGCATTACTAAAATGACGCCATGGGCAACACAACTGTTTGACGCCAAAAGCCACCTTCTGTGTCCAACTGGAACACAGCTGGATGGCGTCAGATGAGAGCGCACTCGGACAGAACCAGTGGTGTTGTTATTTTATGCCTGCGGCCGGCCGCACAGAACCGGGCACATCCGCACTGCAACGCTCATGGGCGGCATAACTTAAGAACGCAGCTGGATGGAACCAGTAATGTGAAACGCTTGAAATGCTGAAGGACAGCGTCAGGTAATACCACTGCCAGTAATGAAGTAATATAGAAGAGGGAAGGTGGATGGGTCCTACTAACAACTGACTTTTGTGCAGAAGTGCAGAGTTCGCTTCCCGTGTGGGTGAATCGTTTGTTTTCTACACCTTATCATGTGTCTCTTTTGCTTAAACCTCACCGTCCCTGACTTTGTGGCCTCATCCTAACCATCGTGACAGTCCGTGTTGATTGCCACATGCTGTTGTGTAAACATAATGACATGCTGCATCATCCCACCATGTGCATTAGTTGACATCACAGTAACAGCATCCCTGAGTGTAAACAGCTGACGCAAAAGGATACCTAAAACGTCACAGGTAGACGCAGAAGGTCTCTGACAGAGTGGAACCATGTGATGAGTTACGATGAGAACGATGAGCAGTGTGTTTTCACGCCCTGGGAGTTGGAGACCAGGCTGAGATAAGAGAAATATGACCTGCAGAGTAAATACTGTATAACTCTTCAATAAATAAAATAAGCATCTACCATGTTTGCCGCCTCTATGGAACTTATCTGTCCATTTATCAGACAATGCAAACATGTTGGGGCTTAACATTCGAGCTGAATAGGTATTAACTACCAGGCATGACAAGATCTGAATATCACCTGCATCATAATCTCACAATATCTCAGGGAGACCTGTTTTTCTCAAAACCTACAGTACACATGGATTTACCAAGCTCTTATCATCTGTGTGCAGTAAACAGGATGAAAACTTGCATCAACTGGTCAAAAAACCCTCAAAGCACCTTGAAATAAGAATGAACTCCATCGACACCTCAGCAGTTTAAGCAACATCAGCCCAGTTCCAAGTCGAGAGAAGTCAATATGTTTTAAAACAAGCACTCAGGAGTGAAAATGTCTTTAAAGCAAGTTTTGAAAGACTCGATCAGACAATTACTATCCATGCACAAAGCTAACCAGCCATCCACAGCTCTCAATGGCAAATCAGCAGAATTACAAGAGCTCAGCCCTTCACTCATCAGCACCTCCTTCTCTCCCTTCCTCCCTCTGTCCCTCCCCTCCTCATGCTCCAGAGGACTGTCCTTTAACACTAAGCTCTGGTCACATCCCTCCGGTGGTCAGCTCTGTCGTCATTTTCTCTGCTTCACCAACAGCCTTCCTCCATCTTTCTCTTCATCTCACACATTTTTATCTCCTTACGTAATCTTTGACCCGCATGTTTTGTAACAGCAATTTGTTTTTTGTTGAGCACCTGTAGTTTTTGATATAAAATGAGCTTTGGTATAATTTTTTCCAACTGGCGCACAGTAATGCAACATTAACTCTTCATGGTCCTCACCTGCAACTTGATTGGATGTTGTCGGTTTGGTTCAAACAAAGTGGATCACCTGGGGAATTAAGCGACAACTTGCTGCACTTAAATAGCATTTACGTTAGTTGATTCATGCAACACATTTTAAATTACATACTTTTTCATCTTTGGGCTAATGGGGGAGGTATCAAGTATTTCAAGTCGAAAGGGTCAAGTCCATATAAAGTCACGAGTCAGTGGCGTTATAGTTAGGTTGCAAGACTATATAGATTTTGACAAGTCACGTCTAAAGTCATCAAACTCGAGTCCAAGTCATCTAACTCAAGAAATTACTTAAACCTAATTTAGAAAACAAATAAAAAGCAATCAAAAGTAAATGTGTTTTTACCCATAAATGCACAATAGTAAGCTCTCTGATTCACTTTCATTATTTTCTCTCACTGAAGCTGTTTATTTGATTTCAATAGCCTGCTTTATTTATTTCCATGGGGGAAAAAAACAGTTTCCATTCAGGAAGGTCAAAGTAGACGGTCAAGCGAGCAGAGTTTCAGTGTCTTGCTCCAGGACGCTTCAGCAGGACGGACTCTTGCCAACATCTGTCCTGCTGATTGGAGGCATACACATGTCACTTCTGAGAAACTTCAAGACAAACGCTGGATATCTTTGGACAGTGTGACCTGCGTGTGGTGGAGACAGCCAAGCAGATCTCAGAAACATCTCCAAAACGATCCCTTGATTCAAGTATAAAGCTTCACACATAATTGTTTGATTCAGGGGAGAAAATGTGCCAAGAGCTGCCAGCTTTCATTGTGTTTTGGGTGGCTCGGCGCAGTATAACACTAATGAGTGCTGATGTCCACCGCTATACTCCTCTTCCTCCTCCTCCTCCTCTTCTCATCCTCCCCTGGAAGGTTGAGAGGAGATCCGGTAATGACAGGATTTTAAAGGAGCCCCCACGGCCCGACTCTTAACACCCGATAGGCTGGCCGGTCACACCCAGCACACACACACACGCACACACACTGTCTCCCTCTCTTCCTCTCCCTCCTCACACACACAACACAAACACACACAACACAAACACACACCCCTGTTCTCTGCACTAGAATTAGCCGTTGGCAGCACTCCAGTCAGATCCGCTCAATATTCCACCCTTCCAAAAAACCACCCTCTCTCTCCTCATTGTTCACTGGAGGCCACAGTCATAGTTGTGTCACAGCAATCAATCACCCATCAATGTGAAACGGCTACACCGATACAGAGAAAACACAACACAACTGCACTGTAATCCCCCCCCAAACTCCTCCCTTACTATCCCCTGACGTCCGTCCTTTGGAGACTCCATCCTGCTGCCTGACCTCCATCCGCTCCTCTTCCTCCTGCTCCACCGCTACGTCCATTGCTCCCTCATGGTTGCATACAGACATCACACCCATTATCACCTCTCTGTGATTCAGGCACTTGATTCATTACCCAGCTGGTGACCTTCTCACGCATATGCAGAAATTTGCAGACAGACACACGAGCCCAGAATTCACACATGCAGGCATTTACACTCGCAAACGTTCATGCATGTATAAAAACAACTGTGCTATACAACTGAATCTACGAGATTTTATATTTATGGATTGGGTGAAGGAGTCTCATTTACACAAGGCAGCAGTGAATAGTTACTACTTCCTGAAAATGTTGCACAAATTCAAGGAACCACAAGAGTGAATGACCAAATTACAAACTGGCTATGTAATCAAAACATTGCAATTTCCATAGCAGTGTTTTTGTGTCATATCCCGTCTCTTGCACTCTCTACCCTGGTGCCACCCCTCGTCTAAACTGTTTCTGACACAGATAAGAGGGTGCTCAAGGAAAAGGCTAAATCCTACAGTCTGGAAATAAGTTAGCATTTTAGCGTTCTTGGTTCTCTTGTCTTGGAGTTAATGGGTTTTTATGGTTTGTGGTTAACACAAGCTTAAGAGACTTTCACTTTTTGTTCTGCAATATGAAATAGCTCACTGAACTTTGATATCATGTTAGCAGTTGCCAACAAGCAGGTAATGAGACAACAGAACGTCATCATGCTGAACACGGCTTTACAGCCTTGTTGTGGTGGCGATGTTAGTTATGCAACCATGGTTTAGCTGGTTTTTAGCCTAATGTTTAGGATTATTGCATTTAGGAGTCAAAAATCATAAATGGTGTTCATTTGTGAAGAATAATAGCTGAATAGAACTTGTAAGTATCATAAACGTTTGTTTGCAACATAGTTTGTTTTCAATCAAGGCTTTTTAAGAGGTAACCAGGACAACAGGAACTTCTGCATTATAATGAGAGCTTGGAAAGCTTTCACAGGAAATATTTTGATACTATTTTAATACTAGACACTTGTTTTAATGTATTTTGTTTTATTGTCCTTTAAATCTTTATGGCTGTAATGTCTTGTTTTGGAATGCTGAATTATCTGTCTGTACAGAAAAATTTACCCTTGGGTACGAATCAAGAAACTTTGAACCTTGACACAATATGACATCCAGCTGGAAACAAACAATCTCTAATTACAGCTAAATAGAGCACTAAAATATGTGTTTGAAAACACTGGAGGTGAGAAATACAAAACAGGAAACCGTGTGGTACCTGCTTCCTGTTTACAAATTCTTGTGGTACAGCAAAACAGTGCACTAAAATATGTTTAAGAAAACACTAGACAATACAGTGACAGAAACTTGGTTAATATTTTATCAGCGTTGCCTAGTTTCACCCTGTGATCTGAGTTTGAGAGATAGGGGTGGGTCTCTCTTTGTCTTATACTCTGTGTCTGCGGTGGTGGGAATACAAAAATGCAGAAGTACAATATACAGTTTGGGCAACAACCCGAGACTCAGTGCCGGACGACGCGAATATGTATTTTCACAAAGAGTTGAGCAGGAAAATTTGAGTGCCGGTAAGATGGGGGGAAATTGTCCATAGATCATTTACACATACTACTGACATTGTTGTGATACTTGCTGTTTTTTTATGTGATCCTAGGAAATGTAAAAAAAATAAAATAAAAATGTATAGATAACTGTAACTGGAATAGAAAACTTATTGAGCATATTTTTAAAAGACCTGGTTAAACTCTCCAGTAACTAGGACTCTTCCTATCCATCCATCCATCCACCCATCCATCCGTCCATCCATCCATCCATCCATCCATACCTGGAGTTGGTCATGTCCGTCTGTCCTCCTTGACTCTTCTCCAGCCCGAGCTTGGTGAAAATCCCAACCAACACCATGATGGCCACCACTCCACAGATAATATACACGATCATGTGGGTCCGATCCTTGTCCGGCTCCTCCTGGACCTCCGTGACGGGTGCCGCCGGCCGCCCGGTGTTTGCCCAGACAGGCGTGTCATAGTTAGAACAGGAAGTCTGATCCAAACTGTGGATTTTGAACTGGCAGCAGAAGCGGTAGAAGCAGGAGCCGCAACAGAACAGGTAGATACCTGCGTTACAGTTGAAGGGTGGGTCCCACTGGCCCATGACATCATAGTAACCCCAGCAACGGTTGCCACTAGATGGGGCTGTTTTGTCCTCCACATCTGGCATGGGCGTTGCCAGCGCCGCCTCTGGAATCATAGACGGCTGTGTGGTCTGGTTGATGGTGGAGTCCTGGGCCAAAGCTTGACCTGACGGCCAAGAGCTCAGTCCACCCAGACATGTCAAACCAAGAAGAATGGCGAGGGGCAAGCTTATCAAGAGTGGATGCACGGAGGTGGCCATCTTTCTCCTGTACACTCAGTGCTGATGTGTAATGTTTAATGATAGTAAAGCTCCTGAGTTTAAAAAAAGGAACAGAAAGTATCTTTTTTATGTCCAGAGATTTATATTATCGCCACTGACTGAATCTGTGAGGTATTAGAAATGACTGAGATAACACTTTTGATAAATAGAGGGCAGTTAGCCTATATGTGCATGAAGCATAAAGAGCATTCACTTAGCGTTGTGGGAGTTATTACTGCGCACAATTACAGAAGGTTAAATTGTCGTCAAGGGGCCGAGGAACAAGTGAGTGAAAGAAATCAATCTCACATCTCAACAGGAGTGAATGAGTCCCTTGTGAGCCAGCACACACACATCCCTGGCAGTTTACTGTAAGTGTGTACTGTAGGTGTGTTTATTAGAGCAGATAAATATTCCCCAAATCAGGAAATGTCACCTTTCACAAAGCAGACAGCAGAGGCGGTTGTAGACAAATCCAAATCCAGTGGCTCGGAGGGAATCTAGTTTAGGAGGGCGTGTTACCTACGAATGAACTTGCCTCTGGCATTTCCTGCAATGAGCTCCCCTGCTGAGTGGATGAATAATCCGTGAAGAAAGTGAGAACTCTTGGTTCAAGACAGCGCTCGCGGGAAAGAAAAAAAAGAGATTCCTCTCAAACTCGGAGATAGTCACGGGCTCCCACATGAAAGGCTCCTCACTCCGGAGCTGGACTCATATTCCTGAGTGGATAACAACTCTAATGCTCAACGCTGGAGTCAAATCAGTTCTGATGTCCTGGAAAAACTCTGACCAGAGTGCAGTGTTTCCCACTTGTCAGATTTTAACTTGCATCCATCATCCCCCTGCTTTCAGTGTCACTGTTCAAAAGAAGCTTTTTTATTTTTGTGGTGGGCATCTTTTCGCTGGTCCACTTTGCGCTCCTTGAGATGTGCAGATCCAGTCTTTATGAGTGAAGCTTTTATTTTGTAAAGTGTCCTTGCTATTTCCAGAGCCAACAGGTAACAGCAGCTGTGTGATATTCTTTAAAACTCCAGGCTCTCGTCAAGCTGAAATCCTTTGATGATTACAGTCCAAAAGCTCTTGCACCTGAGGCGTGTTTTCTCTCATGCACACTCACACACAGTCATGCATGCATGCACACACACACACACACACACTCACTCACACACACACTCACTCACTCACTCACTCACACACACACAAATCCCCCTGGTGAGAGTGCTCTGTCAGAGTCAGTCTGTAGCTTTTAAGCGACACACAAGGAGTCCAAAGCCTCTTTGTTCTCAGCGTGCGCGGGGCTCCTGTTGCTGCTGGAACCCCTCCTCTCCGTGGATCCCGGGGTCTCTAACAGACCCAGGACACCAGCTGGGTGCTCTGTCTGTCAGCCCCGCTCACTCCTGCCCTACAAGTGCTGAGGGGAGAGGAGGAGAACAAGAGAGGGGAGGGGGGGATGATGTTGTGATACTGAATCTCTGATCTTAATGTCTTAGCGCTGCTGCATCCAGGAGAAGCTGTAAAAAGAGACGCTGGATTGACTTGACCAGAGTGGAGTGTCCCACATAATGGATCTTGGTTTTGATGGCTTTGTCTCTCCTTTTTTGGTCAGTTTTTGATTATGTTTTAATTCCCCTTTATCCTGTCTTTTGATATTTTTGCCTTCTTTCTCTCCCCAACAACTCACCTCACCCTAAGCCCGAGCCGGGCTGCAGGAAATATCAGCGTGGGGGTCAGAGAGCCCACAGACTGCCCTCTGCACTTTCACTGTCGCGCTTGTGCAAGCCTCACCGGAATAATACTCCCCCAGCCCATTCGGACGACAGAGACAAGTGGAGATGCGACAGCAGCACAGGCGTGTGGCAATGAGGGCAGATCAAAGAAAAAAAAATCCTGTTTTCAAAAGAAGCCCTCTTGGAGATATAGGACTGTGCAGCAGAAGCTCTTTCAACAGCTTTTTCCCATTTGCATCAAATTTTTGTCTTTTTTTTTTTGGAGCAAAAAACAGACAAAAAAACCCTCAAAGCATCAATATGCAACAGTTTTTAAGCAACTGCTGCATATTTCTCCCAATTTTTTTTTTCGTGCAATTGAGTTTTTGCTGTCAATTCAGTCCTTGTCCGGCAGCTTCTTTGAAAACAGGCATAATTTGATATATATGTATAGGAATTTTATATATATATCATATGTATGTGTTTTCACTGGTGCTCTGCTTGTGGGATGCTCCAAACAGAAGTAGCAAAGGAGAAGCAATTTTTTTATTATTCCATCCTCTCCCTTTGTTGGTGCCTCTTCATCAGTGTGTATTCCCTTATTTCCTCGCCGCCCCGGCAGTGCGTCTGTATCCCGTCCGCTGGTGATGCTCGCGCCGCTGCTACTGCTGCTGCTCTCTGCCAGGACTGGATGACAATGTCTCACAAACACACACACTCTCTCTCTTTCTCCTCCCTCTCCAACTCACTCCTCCCTCTCTCGCTCACTCCTCCCCTCTCTCTCGCTCACACACACACACACACACTTATGTCTTTTGTGCGTAAATGAGCTCTGCTGACTCTCCCTCTCACTCCCTCTCTCATTATGTGTCACTGACACTCTCTTCTCCTACTTTTGTCCCACATTTTTTTCTCTTTTTTTCTCCTTAATGTTCCTTCCATCCCTGGCATCTGTTCTTTTATCATACATTCATCTCTGTGTGCCTCCTGTCCGTCTAACCTTCCAGCCTGCACGTGTGGTGCATGTTTGTGCCTGTGCGTAATGACTGCGCTAATACCCGCTTTTGTGAGCACGCCTGGAACATGTCTGCAGTCTATAAGGGATGATTTAGGGAAAGAGAGGGAGAGGGAACGAGAAAGCGAGAGTGAGATAAACAGAAAGGAAGAGGGAGTAAAGGGAGGGGAGGAGAGGACAGCGGAGCGGCTGCCAAAGCGAGGGCTTCAGAGAGAGAGAGGAGCAGGGAAGGGAAAGAGGAGAGGAATTATCGTGGGGAGAGGGGAGGGGGGATTAGGAAACATGGGGGAGAAACTGGAATAGGAACTGACAGAGGGATAGTGGGAGGGAGAGATATAGATAGGTGGGGAGTGCAGACAGGTAGGAGATAAAAAAGGAGAGCTATCTCAAGGTAAAGTGACATATTAGACTTGGAGAAAATTTCAAAGAGAAGAGATGGTCAAAAAAATCCCAAGAAATCCACTGAAAAGAGATGGAGGAGAATTTTTTTTTTTTTTTAATAACCTCTGATTTAATGTTGAATGTGAATTAGAGTTGGAAGAGCGGGAAGAGGAGGTGGACTGTAACTAAGTACATTTACTCAGTTACTCCACTTAAGTATGAATATGAGGTACTTGTACTTCACTCTTTACTCAACCATATTTATCTGAACACTTTAGTTACTTTACAGATAAAGATTGTTGCATAAAAACCAGAAGAAGAGTTCATAAAACATAATGTTTTCTTATAAATTAAATTACCAAACAGTTTATACAAGTCCAGCTGCAAAGATCAGCTGATTAATCAGTTGATTCACAGAAAATTAAGAATAACTATTCTGAGTTTCAGGGTGTGTTTTTGTGATTTTGAGATTTTTATGTTTTTTCTCATTTCTTTTAAAAATATTTTTAAATTTGTGTTTTTTCTTCCTCCTTTTTTGAAATAATTTTTAGTTTTTTGAGGGGTGTTTTCTTGCTGCACTGGGTGCTTTTACTTTTAAAAATTTAAGTTGATTTTCCCGATTATACTTACATTCACTCAAGTATGATTTTCAAAGCAGGACTTTACCTGTAACAGGGTGGTATTAGTACTTAAGTAAAAGAACTAAAAACGTCTTCCACCACTGGAGAAGAAGTAGTTCCTTTGGGTCTGAGCATGAACCAGGCATCAGAAAACACAGTGGAGGGGAAGAAAAACAGCAAAAGAAACGTTGCTTAATATTTCATTCTGTTTTTAAGTGGCTAACATTATATTCATCTTAAATATTCATTCTTCAAACTTTTTACATAAAAGCTTAAAGGCTTTCTTTAATTTCCCTGTCACCCTCTCTTATCTTTTTATCTCTGCACGCGCTCTCCACAGACTCTCATGCATTTCAGCCGCACTGTCCTTTTTTGTGTTTGTTGTTGTTTTTGCTGAAACAACCTCCAGCTCATCTTCGCTCGCTGTTTGTACTCTGTCCAAACCTCTCGGCCTAAATTCGCTTAAAATCTTTGGCAGAGTGCATCAGGAGTTATGTCAAGAAACAGGACACACACAAACATTGCATGCCGACACAAACACTCCCATGACTTCACACTACTGTGATGTGCCACAAATCGGCTAATCTTCCTCCTTCCTGCAGCCTGTCGTTAAAGTGTCCTCAGCACATTTTCGTTAATGGAAAGCAGGTCATTAATTAGGAAATAGGAATCAAAGTTGCGGTGAATAAAGGTTGGTTTGCCGCCATGTGAAACGCAGGACGCAGAGAGAGCGGGAGCGGGGGGTTTTGGCTGACAATCAAGACGGGAAGGAAAGAGGGATGAGATGGATGGAGAGGAGGAGTCCTCGAGGAGAGACGGAGGGCAGAGAGTACAGATTGAATGGGAGATCTGTCTTAAATCATTTCTCTCACTCTCTCTCTGCTTGGCTGTGGTCTAATAGCACATTTTCCATTCTCTGTTTCTGTCGTGTTCTTTCAGGCTTTCTGGCTCCTGCACATCTTGTGAAATCATAGGCGGAGATTCGGGGGGCATGCAGGGGGCACATCTCCCTCAATATTTAGAAGATGAGCATTTATCTCCTCTCAATAGAAACATGAAAATAGCAGAGCACTTGTACTTTGACAAAATAAAGACATTTAAACTAAACTTTACTTTAAACTGATGCAGAAAAAGCACAAATTGGTGCAATAAAATCACCAGAATAGAGAAAATAAAGTGTTTGACGCTCTAAATTTTCTGGCGGAGCAGCCCCCAAACCCGCTGTTTCATATTTTTTTACCTACCTCAGTATTAAAAAGAAATCTATGCTCTTGAATGCAGTAGTAGTTTCATATAAAAGTATTAGGGTTGCAACCTAACCCCATGTGATTCTATATATGTCACAAGGCTATCTGTTTTTATAATACCTGATTATAATACAGGAAGTGGGCAGGCCTACATTGTTACAAGTTCTCCTGATTACTTAAATTTTTTGTTATTCTTGTTTTCTGCTGCCATTATAGCTCTCTATAGCTCTCTATATGTATATATGTTTAATTTAGCAACCAAAAATATATAATTAATTTAATCTTTTATAAATAAATGATACTTTTTGGCATGATATTGTGCACACACTTGCACACTTACAAAATGCAAGCACAGATACAAGCGCTCCACTTAGGGATCTACATACTATATATATATATGGGTGAGGGGACAGCGGAAATTACTGCTAAATGAAAATGTTTTCCAATTTATTGAAAGTATGATTTATTTTGACACCTTTTACTGTATTCCATCTAAAAGCAGGTGGCTGTATTTGTTGGATTTTTTATGACAAATGCTGACAAACCCAATCAAGATGTTGCAGTCTGAGTCAGATCAACCCCTCACTCCTCCCTTTTGCTTAAATACGGTCATCTGGGGTCACTTCTGGCTCCAAAAATCCAAGATGGCAGCAGCCAAAATGTCAAACTCAAGAAAGTCCAGAAAGCAATTAGTTTGGATGACACATTTTTTATACAATCTATGGATATGACTCTGAGAAGTGCTGCAAGGTTTGTGTCAATCTTGTGACAGGTTGTTGGGGGTGAGGGGACAGCGGAAATTACTGCTAAATGAAAATGTTTTCCAATTTATTGAAAGTATGATTTATTTTGACACCTTTTACTGTATTCCATCTAAAAGCAGGTGGCTGTATTTGTTGGATTTTTTATGACAAATGCTGACAAACCCAATCAAGATGTTCTCTCTCCTCTGCTGTTCTTTTCTTCTGCTCTTTGTTAAGCACACGATATCCCCCTATCATTACAAATATGACAATATTCTGAATTTGATGCAGGTCAAAAAAACAGCATATTTCATTTAAATATACAAAATAAGGTCAAATTTAACATTTTCCTATTAAGACATGTGGGATACGCCAGTATTATTTGGGTTTTAGGAGCATTATTTAGGCAGCCAATTCAGAAAATGCTTCTCAACTGGGTTATTTACTGCAGTTTGCGACTCACCGCTTGCTGCCTGTTTACCGCCGGCTCTGTGTGTTGTCATGGATACGTTGTACACAAACCAACTCAAGAAGAGTTTGCAAGGCTGTGTGCTAGAGATGCATGCAACAGAAAATCCCACATTTCTGGTCCGAATGACAAACTTCGGTATCAGCATGTTTTTGGATATGTCTATTGCAGCACCGACCTTTTCAGGGAAGGTGAGGGACGAACAAAGGGAGTGAAACAAGTTCACCACTGATAGAAAGCAACAAAAAAAGACATCCTATTTTGATGCAAAGACACAAAATTACAAGCAGTTCGAGCTGTTTTACTTTTCCATATTTTGAGATGATAAATGACATGTTAGGGCACGTTACTCAGAGTATGCACGGCTGCATGTAAACAGGAATATTAGTGGATTATTCATTTTCATAAGACATGTGAACACTTTAGTAGGAATATTATCTTTTTTGGAGTAAGAGCAAAAAATTGCCAATTTTGTGCATGTTAACGTAATGATTGTTTCAACTTTAACTTTATATATTTTCTCATTACTTCCGTCCTCTCCTCTTTGTACATTCATCACCTCTCCACTTTTCCCTGGTACTTTTCTCTTTTCCTTTGTTTTATGTCCTTTGTTTCTCCTCTACTTTCTTCTCTTCTTCCACCTCTCTTCTTCACTTCCTTCTTCCTTCCTCCTTCATAAATCTTACAGAAAACTTGATGAACATGTTAAGTTCCCTCAAAGCCATCCTCGCTCTCCCTCCTCACCTCAGTCACCTGCTGCCTCTTCTGCCACTTCAAACCACATCCCGTCTCTACCTTCACTTTGTCCTTCCTTCAGTCTGTCTCCATCTCTCACCTCATCTCTCCATCCTCTCATCAAACTGTCTCCCATTGTCTCTTAAATTCTAGTGTATGTGCCACACCGCACCGCGCCTGTCACTCCCACTCCTTTTGTCTCGCTCTGTGTCACTTCCTTCCGCACACCAGAGCTGCGCATCATTCCTGTACTCTCTGACTGTCACTCAGCGTAGATTAGTTCAGGGTGGAGATCAGCACGGAGAAAACGGATGGCGTTATGTGAAGGTAACTCAGACAAGGCCACCAGAGTATACAGAGAGAGAGAAAATGAAGGCATCCAAAATAAGGAAAAGGCCTTGAAAACAAGTAATTTCAGAGAAAGTGATAGGCGGTGAAATAGTTACATACCAAAATAACAAATAAAGACAGAAGATAAACGGCCAACAAGGGAAAGAGAAAAAGACATAGATTAAGTGATTAGGTGATAGTGATGACATCTGCAGGGTGATGGATGTCTGCAGTTGTAGGAGTGTTTTTCTTTTCTTTTTCTTTTTTTTTTTTGATTCACTGCCCTGTTCAGCCCCGATGCCCTCCCACAGACTCGTCCTTGACTACCGGGGCCAGACATCGTATACCTGCCATTGATTCAGAGCAGGCACACACACACAAACACTCACATAAATTAATACTTTCCTACACACCTCAGCACACTCACAACAAAGATATCTTTTTCCCTCGAGGAGGATCAGGACAGAGTTTAACGGCACGGAATTTAATGTTTATGTACTGCGCCATAATTAGGAGTGTGCGTGTCTGTGTGTGTTTACTGCTGTATTTATATTGCTATTACCTCCCTGACCATGGCCGCGGTATTTTTCACTGCAGATAACAAAGCACTGCATTGAGATCACACATGCTGCTGACTCTCTTGAGATGCAGAAACACTGTACGGATTAAACAGGACTTTAGCTCACCTACTAATATAAGAATAAAGCTGAATGAACAGGTCTATTAGGGACAGACTCGTGGGGCCCCTCTGGATCTTCATATACAAAATGTAACTCAAATTAGCAACCAGAAAGATTCAGATTTGCCAAAAACAGAAACAAAAACACAACTAAGAGATGCAAAGGAACTGCAAAGCGACACAAAAAGACTACAAAAATGGGCAAAGCAACCACAAAGAGGCACAAAACAACAACAACAAGACCAACAAAGAGGCAAAACCATCACAAAGACATTGTACCTTGCACCAGTGTGTTTGATTCATTGCCCAAATAATAAACTATTTGGCTCTAAAAAAATTGT
Source organism: Plectropomus leopardus (assembly GCF_008729295.1). Lineage (NCBI taxonomy): Eukaryota > Metazoa > Chordata > Actinopteri > Perciformes > Serranidae > Plectropomus > Plectropomus leopardus. Next base: position 25,289,906 of record NC_056479.1, read on the forward strand.
GGTGGCCTTTTTTTTTGCAGTTTGAGCACTTTGATGGTCCCACATAGCTGCTGTCAAAATATATGTTATAAACTGTGGTGAGCTTGACTTAACTGTGCATCTTTCCAGTCACTGGTGGCTTCGTAGTAATAGGGGAATGCTTCTTACCTTTCATTTTGTCAGCGTTGTTTAGGTCGTTTTGGTTTCTTGTTTATGTTAAGTGTGAGCAGCCACATTATGATCGCTCAGTTGATCCATACAGAGTAACCTAGTCGTGAAAAAAGACAAATTAAAACGTGTAGTTTGACTTAACACAACACACAAAATTAATAAAATTGCAAAGTGTCTGCCCAGCTTGTATCACAAGGAGTACACTCAAAAGAGTAGCGCAACATTTTAGGAACAATGCTGTCTCATCCGTACGCATTATATTTCAATGCGTGGGCATAATTATAATGACACTAATGTTGGACTTTTGTGTTGTATCTTGACACTGTGGGTTGATGGTTAATAATATGAGGCAACAAAACTAATTGATTACAGTTTGGAAAAGATTGTGGTTACGTTAGTCAACTCATTTGACCAAAAACTGACAAAACAAAATAACTCAACACTGAGTTTTAGTTTCACACCAAACACAAACACCAGCCTCCTGGGTCAAAGTCCTGTGTTTGTTGGATCATTTCACCTTCACTTCAGCCTGCCCTTAGTGGACTTTCTGGCTCTTTGTATTACGTCCATTGCTTTGAATGTGTTACATTGATGCGCTTGGGTTTGCATTGGACTTTTTTGAGAGCCTGCTGCATCTTTTAGAGACGCTTAAGGGTATCGTCTGTGGGTTAATTTGTACAAAAACAAAATGTCAAAACTACAAGTTGTAGTTTTATGTATGGGTATATCACCAGGCTATTCTTTGGTTATGTATAGAGACTTTTTGAGCCTGGTCATCACTGACTGAAGTTCAATGATCATTCCTTTAAAACAAAACTACTGAAACTTGTACATGTTGCAGCAGTCCCTACACATCTGGGTAGGAATTAGCTGACAAAGTCTGGTGTAGAACTCCAGCCAGGTACAGACTTGTGTCTAATATTATCTCAAAGGTTAAAGATAAAAATAAAAAGTTCTTGAAAGTAACACTGTCTCATCAGGGGTTTAAAGCTGCTCCGAGGCTCTCACTTTCACAGCTCTCTTAAAATAAAAGTTTCATTTGCGGATGATTCCCCCCCAGATGGGCCAGCTGGGTCTAATTCCCAGCTGTGGCACTTCTTGTACTGTGATCCCTCTTTGTCTGTAACCCTCTCAGCTTTCCCTCTTCTTCAATCAAAAGAGTACACAAAGAGCTCTCCCTGTCTGTTCCTCGTGTCAGACAGAAAGAAAAAGAAAGGGCCTGTTGTGAAAGAAGAGCCCTGCTCTAAACTTTCTGTAAGACAATGTGGGTCAGTTTGATCCAAAAAAAAAAGAAAATCCATTGGGTGTCTTGAATTTCCTGATGCAGTTTTTTTTGTAATTCATTACTTTGAAGTGGGGTTTACACTAAAATCAGGTGCACAAATGCAGTGGTGGAATGTAACTAATGTAACTACATTTTTCAGCTTTTTGTAGTCGCTTAGAAGCTCTCTATAGTAGCGTTGAGGTCTTGTTTCGTATCTTTTTAATGTATTTTTGCATTTATGTACACATTTTCGTCTCTTTCATTGTTTTGTATTTATTTGTTTTGCATTTGGTGTCTCTTTGTGGTTATTTTAAATCTCTTTACAGTTGCTTTTTGCCTCTTAGTTGTAATTTTGCATTTTTAAGGTCTAGTTTTGCATCTTTTTGTTTTGTTTTACTTTGCATCTCTTAGTCATCATTCCTGTTGTCATTTTTTTTGGAATGCCTAACTTTGAAGTGGTGTTATACTCTTTATGTGAGTACGTATGTACTTCTCTGTATTTCCATATTACGTCTCTCTTTTCTTTTGTAATACACCCTCCTAAGAAAGACTATCCCACATGCCCTTCCATGGCTGGATCAATGTCTGCTGCTAATGTATTTAAGTATTGATGATCCTTTTCAGCCATTTGTTAACCAGTCTTGTCAGTCAGCTATCCAAACAGCCATCCACTTTGATGATGGCCAAGAACACACTCAATCTATCAGCCAAACTTTCAATTTAACCCATCGGGTATCGAGCCAAACTGTCAACAAATCTGACGACACAGCATAATGAAGGCTATCATTCATCAGTCATGGTCCAAACAAAAGTTGCTCCTTGCTATCAATTGCAGCACGCAATTCCTACATCGATGCTCTCCCTTCTTCTTCTAAACAGGAATGGTTGTCTTTGTATAATTGTTATTCCTCTAACATACTCCATGCAGCCCTGCAGTGAGTGCCGGGGTTCACTCCCACCCCATGCAGCCCTGTACAGGAAGGTAAAGGTGATGGATGAATGAAGATCAGCAAGCGTCAGCAGAGAGTTAACCGAAAGGAAGAGGCTGCTAGGCAGATAACTAGTCATGCAGTCCGCCAGCAGTCGTCAATACAGGATTATCCGACTGCGTCTCCGTGGGTGGTCCATTTCATTATTAGCTGTCTGTCTCAGTTTCATCCTGATGCAGTCTCGGTCCCCTGCAAAGCCATTTACTGTGTGTATGTGTGTTTGTGTGTGTCAACAGGGGCAGCCGCAGTAACCCAATCAGCCAGTCAGAGATGAGATCTGTCCTCAGCAAGAGGGACAGAGTGAAGAGAGATGTGGAAAAGGAGTGTGCGAGAGAGAAAGATGGACAGAAAGGTCACCCAAAGGTAAACAAAGAAAGACGGAGGTGGTGAGGGTGATATGGGGAGACAGTGAGGTAGGGAGGAAGCTGAAAGAAAGGAAAAATAAACAGAAGGTGAACAAATGAAAGACTTTGACGGATTATGAGATGATCTCTGGGCACAGTGATGTAAAAGTAAAATTGTTTAGCATTTATTTGTTGTTGCTTTGCATCTCTGTACTCATTTTGCATCTGTGCAATCATTTCATTTTATTTTTGCATTTTTTTCTCGTATTTTTACTCCTATGTATTTTTTATTATTTTTTGTCTCTTTTATTATTTTTCATATATTTGTATTTTTTTGTTTAGCAGTTATTGTTACTAGGCATATCTGTACTAATTTTCCATCTTTTTCTAATAATTTCAAGTTGTTTAGGTTTTTTTTGTGCAAATATTGTGGTTCTTCTGTGTCTCTGTGGCTGTTTTGGACCTCTTTGTTGTTACTTTGCATTTCTTAGTGGTAATTTAGCATTTCTTTGTAGTCATTTTGAGATCTTTTCACATCTTTTTGTGGTATTTTTGCATCTACATGAACACATTTTTGACACACATTGTATTGCTGTCTCTTTGCATTTCTCGAGTCACGTTGCATCTCCCTGTTATCATTTCAAGGTTTGGTTTTGCATTTTTGTGGTTACTCTGTGTCTCTTTTTGGTCGTTTTGCATGTCTTTGTTGTTGTTTGATTGGCTTTGCAATAAGAAATGTTAACAGTCACTTCAAACAAGCCAGGGGGCCCACGTCCCTTGAGCCTCAGGCCTGTGCTCGGTACGCCTGTTCAATAATCGATCCATGACGTCAGGACATGTTGAGGAGAAATAAATTGCGAGAACGATAAAACCCAGACAGAAAATGAGGTTTGCAGTAAAGAGACCTTGTTGATGCGGAAACACTCACGAACTTGCCCTCGCTCGCTCCTTCTCCCTCCTGCTAAAGTTTTGTGACACAAAGCGGATTTGTAAAATCCAGTCGACTTTTATTGCAGCTCAGTGATCTGTGCATGCACACGCATACATGGGAAGTGTGAAGCCTTTAAATTAACAGGTTTGGTAGCTTTACAGTGTAACCTCTATATTCACACATGTATTAGCACATGTTGTGGTCCATAATTTATCTCTTTTTCATTTTTAAAGATCTATGCAGGCACCACTTTGGTTTCAGTCTGTGCTTGTGTATGTGTGTGCACAGTGTGAATTTGTGGATTTCACTGGATTAGCCTAGTTTAGGGCTGATGTTTTCATCACCAAGGCTCCTAAACTTGTGGATGACTCATATTTGGTCCAGTACCGCTGATGACATCACCATACATCTCACAGTGCTTCTCCCTAGAGCTGTTTATCCAACTCTATATTTATCATCTTATCACACTTACAGAAACGCACTCCAACGTGTGCAGTCGATTACCTACGTGCCATGAAGAGCCCAGGAGCACCCTAAAGCTTTCATGAAGGCTGTAAACGAGAGAAATATCCCATATATTTTATAGCGTGTAAATACGTGACATATATTGGAAAGCAAATTGCCTCTGGGAGGATATTTTTCCTGATCTAATCTAAAATGTTCATGCTGAGATGGCAGTATCAAAGCTTCCTCTTTAATTTGATTCTTTAAACTTCTTCAAAGGGGAAGTCGAGTCAAGGAGGCTTATGGCAATGCCTGAGTTACTGAACCCTCTTTTACTCGAGAGGAGTGAAATTATGAGAATGTTTAATGGTTGATTTGTAATCTGAACACTGAAATATTCAAAATTAGCCAAAATTATTCATTGTATCCATTCAAATATTTATTCAGAGACGCTCGCCATTCATAATTCAGTTGGACAGTCCTGACTTACCCCATATGTGTGTAATTACAAATTTCGGGCTGCAAACTTTGCATGCATGTCGAGTCAGTGAGCAGCCAGAGCTGAAGAATGTCTGATTCTTATTGTTCAGAAATGATAAAGACCGCTTGTAGTCTCCGACAAAGTGCTGTGAGAGCACAAGTAACTCCTCCAGTCAGCTACTCCAGATTTCTCCTTTTATTGGCTTAAAAGGAGCACTTACTGCAAAAGATAACAGTCCAGGGTGGCAGCACATTGTGTGCATCAGAGATTTATTAATTCCACAAGTGATTTTGTGGTCCCAGTAAATCCCTGATGTTGACAACAAACTGCACCTTTTCCCTTTTTTTCCCACAGATAGCACACTTTAAAAATAGCAGACTTATCACAGTAAAACCACCTCGGGTCCAACCGAATTAAACTCCGACAAGCTGCAGCTTCCTTTTCTCTTTTATATTCCAAACTGGTTAGCCGTCAGCGCTCGCTTCGCACAGAAGCTCGGAACAACGACAGAAATGTTTTCTTCACCATCATCAAAGCCCGTCGCGCTGACCTCATTATCCCTTTCAAATTTCAAAGCACTTCGGAAATGGGTTCATCACAAAATCTGTCTCCACCAATCAAAAACAATCTAAATCAAAATGAGGATCTCCGGTGCAGCTACCGAGAATATCCGTATCCCTAGAAGAGGAAAATGGATGTTCAGTACTATTAGATTTGATTGCAGTCAATTTGTCTGCATACAGCAATATTCTCTGAGTAAATGTTACTGTCAGCCATGTGTTTTCAAACCGCACAAATGCAAACCAATTCAAATTATCATATTACATTTCAATGGTGAGAGGTTGGTTGGTGAGAGGCTGGCGATAATAAGGCAGCAACAGGGGACTCAATTGGTCATGAAAACAGGCTCCTGCTACGAGAATCCGCCAATAGCAAAATTCAATCACAATAGCCAGGTTGGGCTTTTGGGTATTCTGCACCCTCAGACTGGAATTTTTACTGAGAAACTTTCACTGAGTGTCGAATTAACCTGATCTACAGTAGACCTGCACATAGACATTTCAATCTGACCCAGTGGCTGTTGACCTCACACCTGGGGTTGTATAATGTTACATGCATGAGTTCATTTACACGGCACTGCCACAAAAACCAGGCTCAGTTATCAGGTTTCATTATTCTAGCAGCAATTGCTGCGGCATCAAAGCTCCTGATCAGAAGAGGATATATGCAGGTAGGATGGGCACATGAAAAGAACACATGATAGTTTGTGTGTTGGCAAGCCAACATTTGTTAATTAGCATGAAACACAAAGTACAGCTGAGGCTGATGGGGATATTGCTAGTTTTGCAGGTATTGGTAATAGGCTGAAGAATTGGATTAATAAAGTTACTTAATAAAAAGTAAAGGGATCATTAAAATTAGTGCAATTCATCCCTCTCTACAATCAGTTTTAGACCTATCTGTTTCCATTCTCTACATTGTGCCTTTTGAAAATAAACTTCCATAAACCTAAATGTTGTTAAAGCTAACAAACTACTATGAAATTTGGAGTCACATGACACAAATGGCAGTCTCTTGGGTGAAAGTCCTGTGTTTGTTTGACCAATCCATCCAATCATCTCCCTATGCAAACATCTTTGTTCTTTTAAGTATGTCAGATGCTCTGATAGTCTAATATTGCCACGAACGGGTGAACTGAAACACATGGGGCAAAAACACAACATGTCTAACACATTCTCATCCAAAGTCATTGCATGTTGCTGCTTTTCAGTGGACCTCGATGTCTACATATTACGTTCCAGGTATCCTTCTGCGTCTGCTGTTGACGTTCAGAGATACCGCTACTGATGCTGCAATGTCAACAAATGCTTATACGATTACGCTACAAAAGCACATGGTTATGTTTAGGCAACAAAAGCACATGGCAACCAATGCCAGGATGTCCACAAAAGCGTCAAGAAAGCATCACATTCAGACTGGAAGTAAACACGGATCTCCTGAAAGTCCAGGGTTTGTTGGATCCATCCAGTGCCCTGCCCACCTGCCCTATAAGTACCTTTGTACTCCTTGTATTATGTCATTACTGGCAGTGTTTCAACTGGTTTCAACGTTCTCAACTGATGCTGACCACCCACGTATCATGCTGCTGCTGCAAAATGTGGCTTTTGGCGTCAAGAGCTTGCGTCCAAATCACTACAAAAGCGGCAGTATTTGACGACTTTGGAGTGAGAATGGGCTGGGTTGCTGCCAGCTTAACTGTGCATGTTTTAAACCTCCATGGATCCAAAATTCATACATGAGGAAGTGATAATTGAACTTGTTTGCAGTTCAAGGTGTCAACTGTGTAACAGGCAACTCTTTAACAATGGGGAAAAAAATGTTTTTTTAGCCACAGGGGATTTTTTTCACAGCAGTACTGCTAGTGGCCACTTGGAAGAATTGAAAGCAAAGCTGAGTTGCTTTTTCTTGGGGGTTTGTAAATGACAGACACCTTTCTGTATAATGCACACTTCAGTTAGGGCACGGCCTTCTGAGCTCATGCACGTAGCTGCTGTAGGGATAGTGTAACCCCTTAATGCAGAAGTATAAATGAAGCTTAAAATCTCTAATTTACTTAATCCTTGTGGGACATAAGGCCACACTGAGCTCCCTGCCGTCATTCCTTATTCCTGGCAACATATCCAGCCCCCCCCTCGGCTAGCTCGTCCATCGCAGCTCTGAATCAGGCTATTTTTGGTCCTCCAGGTTTTCACTTTTTTTACTGGAGGAGTGGAAATTGTAAAGAGTATATCTAAAGGGTTAACTATTTAGGATAGTTTGTCCGATTGACGCCTCCCTTAAGGATTTTATCTTTTAAAAATAAATATAGTGAAAAACAATCGAGCACAAGCCACATCTGTCTCTCATAGGGGTCCTAAAGCAGATGTTTTACAGGCAGACTCTCATTCCTGACATGTCCCAGTGGATTTCCGTGCACACACATCACAAAGAGAGCAAACACTGAGATGTAATTTTTATCAGACCAGTCATAGAAATTCATTGCATTCAAGACAACGTAAAAGAAACCTCTGTTTGAGTAGACTGGGACAGTTTGTCTGAGGATCTGAAAGGATCTCAAAAGAAAAAAAACACTGTTGAAGGTCTTTATTTCACCTGTTACCAATTCAAACATGCTGCTCAGTATACTTTCAATGAAAAGACCATGTTATAAATAAAACTAGGGACATTTACAATAAAAAATATATAAAATTACCCTATAAGATTCATGTGACTTGATAAGATAAGACGTACTCAACACATCTTGAAATACCAGATCTAATTATGTGATCACACATACCTCTTGTCAGTTTTCACACTTACACACAGAGACACTCACACTACGTGACATTTCTATAAAGAATATGAATGTATATTTTCTATTAGAAAATATAGAAATTTAACTATGCTTCATTAATATTAATGTTAATGTTTTAAATAAATGTGTTTGGGGTTTTTTTCTAATCAAAACATAGCTTTTGTTGTGTTAAAAAAAAAGTGTTTTGGTCAAAAGATTTTACCATACACAAAAAGATTTTAAGCAACATTATTAAATCAGTAGAAATGTGATTTTTAGCTTTGCTTTTCTTTGAGATTGAGTGGTTAAATATGGAGTCCAGCCGGGATGTTGCAATTACAAAAATTCACGCAAATTCAGTCGATTCCCAGGAATTCCACACAACCTTGCAATTTTGTCACTACAACTAAACTGAGGCATTTCATGCCACAACAATCCCGAAAAAATATAAATATATGACAGAATTTTTAGTACCCCCATCAAGGTGGCAGTTGTAGCACTGACTTTTTTCTCTATATTTGAGATTATTGTCTTATGCTCATCTGTGACAATATATCAGTTTTATAATTACTTAATGCACATAATGTATGTTGAATATATCAAAAGACAACTTCCATATTTGTAAGTAATTTGAGTTATTTGCCCCCAGTCTGCCCACAGCGTGCATACACACAAACACACACACAAACACACACACAAACACACAAACACACACACACACACACACACACACACACACACACACACACACTCTCTCTCTCTCTTTGCATCCGGTTAACCCCTCGAGCCATACTGTCATGAATTCATGAATGACCCTTACAAGGTCATCGTGCTGTGATTATACTCGGCACACAGACAGGACTCAAACACACACACACACACACGCACACACACACACACACACACTTTCTCCTGTAGAGTGAGCCCTTAAATTCTACGCCACCACCGTAAAGGTTTATCTCAGCTGTAATCAATAGTGTATGACTTTCATTATCTTTGTCATTGGTAATATAATCACATCACACTGTAGCCGGAGAGAACTGCAGCACAATCTTTTATCATCATAATCATCCTCATAATTGTTATTGATGTAAGTGGATGGATATTTAAAGCGCAGGGAAGCACTGCACTCATCCTCGGGAAGATCATTTAGTTTGAAGATTGGTTGCAAGAGCTGTAAAACAGTTTCCAATTACATGGGTCAACAAACTATGCTGATGTTGTGTTTTATGTGTTCCTCAGGTCAAAGAGGTTAAACATATCAGAGCAACACGTAGATTCATTTGTGCACTTAAAGGTTTAATAAATTATTGGACCTGTCCATTTTCAAGTTCACTCATTTCACTGTTGATGACCCACATTATAAATTATAGTTACTATGTTCGCACTCAGTTTCCCCCTGTATTGATAGACTGCGTTAGACTAAACTAAAGGTTTCAGTCTGTCGGATTTTGTAGTAATGGGGTTCCATTATAAAAATCAACTGCAGAGTATTTAAAGGTATTTTACTTAAGTGAAAATAGCAATACTGGGGCTAGCATGTAATCAGATTTTCATTACATGATTATCATGGCCAACGAGAATTCATGATTAACAAATGTATTTAATTTTCTTGTATTTTTGATAAATGAATTATATTCAAAATGTGAGTGTGGGGAGGTGGAGAGGTAGAGAACGTGAGATATGGCAACAACCCCTGGTTACAGGTAAAAGATTTGTATTCAATGTAGTACTTAAGTAAAATAATAACTATTATCAGCTAATGTACTAATATAAGTATCAAATGTTACTTATGAGCAAATTTAAAGTGCTTTATAGATTTTTAATTGATTAATCAATGCAACTGTATCATGATAATAGTCAAAGTTATGCATGTACTTAAGCTACAAAACAACTATGATTGTCAAATAAATGTATTGTTGAAACATTAAACATTAACATTTTTTATCTTAATTATTTCTTAAATAATTCTTTTCTAGTATTTACAATTTAGCATTTAGCAGTGAAATTGATAACTGCAATCAACAGAAACTTTTCTCAGAAGCAAGTAGGAGAACCATTCGGGGCTACTATAGAAACGACATGGCGGACTCTGTGGATGAGAACCTGCTCTGTATGTAAACAAAAACAGTTTACAAAAAACATTTTTTTCTTAGTTTTAGGTGATAAAACCATAGTTATGAATATTATATTTCATTTCTACCAATGTATTCCTCTCAATCCCACAAATTGGACCTGCTATCATTTGCTGCATCATTACAAATGAAATGTTGTATGAGGATTTCCAAACTCCCAATTTTTGTCTTTTGCAGGAGCACTAAGGTATCTGTAGAGGAGCTGAGCTCCTCTTCAGCTCGCCTGAAATTCAGACACTGAGTAAGCATAAAATTGCATAAAATGGAATAAAGCGAAGTGCAAGTACTTCAAAGCAGTTCTTAGTTATGGGTTGTGTTCAACCACTGAGTTAAATAGTGTCAGCTGTGCCCAGCAGTGTCTCCAAAGCCTCTTGTGCTTTGACCTAGGCTGTAAAAAAGTGTAATTTCTCTTTTTTCCAAAAGTTTATTTTCCTGCCCCTCAGCACAACCAGAGAAGATATTTGATAGCTGATTATTCAGACTGTTCCTAATGCCAGTAAATAGCACACAACAGGACAAGAAGCTGTTAGAAATAATGGATCAAAGCAGTCAACTTGCCTTGACAGGGGGCCACAAATGACAGGCCAGGGGCCAGTAAATAAACAAACATTAATCTATAATATATAAATAATTTGCCCAGACCTCTGTCGAGGGGTCCTGCAGATTCTCCCCTGGCCCTTTTCTTTTGATAAACAAGCTGCACTTTTGATGCTTTTTATGCACTCAGGCACTTCATTTACATTAAAAATATAAAAAAAAAAAATGCCCCAGTGTGAATCAATTCATTTCACTGAACTAGAAAGTGGTCTGCAGGCCATCCAGCACCCTGATGTGGGCCAGAATTGGTCCATGGGCTGTAGGTTGAGTGCCCTGCATTAAAGGATACTTAAAGTATTTCACTGGAATTAAGAAGGCCCTCAAATAAAACTAGGTTGTCTCTGCAGTAGAAAGATGCAAATAGTTTTGAAATTGGGGCTACATACGCTGAAGAAACAGGGTGCTTTTGCTCAAGAGGTAGAAAACCTACAATTACCAGAACACAGCATGCTGTACCAGAACAATAAACATACCCACTGGTGGGTAACGTAATGTGGACTGGTTCGTGTAAAACAATGGCAGCCAGCCGAACCTTGTATTCCAGTTACACAATAAGAACATTGCTTCTTAGTTTTACCGTTTTATCTCAGTTTAATGCCCAATTCCTGTTCACAAACTTTTGCTGGCTGAACATGGTGCTAAAAATGTTTCTGAAAACATTTTAGGAGAGAAACAGAAGTGCAGTAATATAAATTTGATTTGTATCGATCAGCACTGCCTTGTTTTACCGTTTGATCAGATTTCAGTCTGACATTGAGAGAGAGACAGAGAGAGACAGAGAGAGACGGGTCTGTCTCTTGATCCAGCTCTATACTCTTTGTGATCGCGTCGACAGGCAACCGTCTGGTTAGATGGAGGAAAGTTTGCCACAGTTCATCTACACATACTACCAACATTGTCTTGACACAAAGTTGGTTAAAATCGGCGATGTGTCCCTGTCGCTACAATGACAGCAGTGCATGTAGATGCAGCAGTGTGTAGCTCCTCATCCTTGCTACTTTTTTGTTATATTTTGCTGTATTTTTCGATTTTTTTGATTCCATGGCCCCTTCAGCTGAAGCGCGACTTTTCTATGAAAGAGAAGCACTTATAAACATCAGAAAAAGTTGTGTGGAGTTTGGACTGAATGCAGCACACCACGAGAGGATCTCCACCAACGCCGAGCAGCCAGTCAGACCAGAGAAATGAAACCGAAAGCGCCAGACGAAGAGAGGGAGGAGAGCTGGCATCAGGGCGAGGCTGACTAGACTTGGACCGAGAGCTGTTCCTCTACCAAGCCTTCTTCTGGCTAATGTCTAGTCACAAGAGAATAAAGTGGATGACATGTGACTGAGACTCATTTAGCAAATGGAAAATCAGAGACTGCTCTGAGCACAGCCTCACAGAGACTTGGTTAACCCCTAACATCCCGGATCAAGTTGTTGCACTGGATATACGGACCTTGTTGGGAGCCATAAGGACACAAGACTGACGCAAATTCAAAAAAAATGCACTGCAGGAATTGAATGATGCCACCAGAAGCAACATTCCCAAAAAAAAAGATGGAATTTTAATAGTAGCTGCTGATTTTAATCAACTTATCCTTCAACTCCAAAGATGCAGCAGGATCAAGGACAAATGGAATTAATAAATCTACCTTCTACCTTAAACTTAAAACGCAGTGTATCTATGCCAATCGTGATGTGAACTGACAGTTAACCATGGGTTAATGTCTCTGAGTGAGCCAGCAGTTAACCCCGGTTTATAACCCCAGGCAACTGTATGTGAGACCGTATGAGGAGCTCCATGGCTGCTCATTATGTATCAGTGAGTAGACTAAACTACAGATATAATGAGGTCATTTCAATTATTATAAATGATACTAAGTCATTAATGGTTATCACGAAATCCATGTTATATTGGTGGATGATGTTATAATAAATTCTTTGACAGGCTGTCTGTTCAGCTGGTGAAGGTTTATACAATCTTGAACCATCATGCACTGTTATGCACAGTACTTCCCGTGTACATGTGAGGGATACAGTGCAAATACTTTATACTGATATCCTTACTAATACACTGAGAACAATATTTGGCTTTTTATACAGAGAAAAAGAATATCTGAATCATTTTTTAAATCTGTAGATAATGGGGATATCACGTATGGAAAAGCTGCCACCTCTACATTAAATTCACTGTATGCTGTTTAGCATTCAGTCCTAAGGTTCATAACTGGTGATCCTTACAGCACTCACCACTGCCATCTTTATCAAAAGGTCTGTAGGCCACATTTGGCTGTGAGGCGAGACCAGCATTGGCTTTTATCCATCTATGAAGCTTTGAAACAGAAGCTTCCTCCCTATATTATATCTCTTTTAACTCTAAACTCTCATAATCTTGGTACTCGCTGTTTAGCTTGTTGCTCCACATTCCCCAAAATCAGAACTGAACTCGGAAAAATGTCTATTACAGTGCACCTTATACATGGAACAATCTGCAAAGTAACTTAAACTTGAAAATTTTTCCTTCATTACGGCTGTTCAGATGCCTTATTTCAGATCTTGTTTTAATTGAGTGTAATGTTTTAATTATTTCTCTACACCATAATTTTTGTTTTGTGTGATTTTATTTCTATTTTAACTGGGTTTTTTTTTTACTTGGTTGCGTTTGTGGTTGTCAATGCTCAGGGTCACTGAAAATGAGGGTCTCCCTCAATTGATTTCCTGAGTCTTAAATAATGGTTTGAGCGAATGAATGGATATATTTTCATGATGAGGAGGTCAAGAGACCAGCGCCCGCACACAGGGAACTGAAGTGAGCTCGTCCAAGCGAGACAAAAATCACACAGCATCCCCATACATCTGCCTTCTTGTCATCATCAGTCAACATATGGCACAACAGCAAGCCGCACATCGAGGTTCAAGGCTGAGGAGATCACAGTGGACCTCTTTCTTTCTTCCCCCAGTTCAACCGCAGTGCACTGACACATTTCAGAGCGACACAATGCCCGACAAAATGATTACAGGCGTGAGAGTAAAGCACATTACTGATGGGTGAAAGTCGTGAGTCATCGGAAGACATTTTCTTCTAAAACAGCTGCGTTTTTCAAGCACAAAGATTAGCAGCATTTCTCATCATTAAGAAAAAATAACAAGTATTGCGTAATTTTGGGGGCCATTTGCTGTTGATTGTCTGTGTGGGAGACAGGAGGTTGAATCCTATCAGCTGAGTGAGGCGTTGGGATTTAGAGAGTGATTATATTTGACATCCTGCTAACAATCCCCCTGTTGGTGAAACCATTTAAAGGTACAAATAGCAAGATGTTTCACTTTTAGCTGGGGGCATATAACACAATAATAGCATCAGCTGTCAGCCGTGAAGACACTGTGGGGAGAGCGGGCGGATGAGCTGTTGAATCGAGGGGAAAAAAGCACAAAGATGGTGAAACTGTAAGGAGCTGAGGGACAGAGAGGACTGGGTGAAAAGAAGGTGCCTTTCAGTTTAATTAGCGGTGGCAAATTAATTAGCAGCAGGATGTGAATTAATTAGTGTTCCAAAGGCAGTTTAAAGGCTGTGCCATAAGGAACCGCTGTAGAGGTCCCATAAGGCTTTACAGTTTGTTGCAACCCAAACATTATCTTATTAATTAGCAATTAAATGTGTCGAGTCCAACTTTCTATCAATCTCTTGCTTTGATTTCCTTACTCTATGTATTCGTTTTATCTCTGCATTATCTCAATCATACCTTCAAGAGACAGATGTGCAACCCTCCCTGCTGATATTTACAGTCGGAAACCTCTTTGCAGCTGTATTATGCAATTGTGCGACTCACTAATTTTGTTTCTGTTTATCCACGCAGCATTGCAAACTGTCTCCCTAAGGGTCTTTTTTACACCAATAAAAAAGCTAACTCCAGTTTAGGAGATTCGAGGGTTTTTGTTTTTTTTTACATTTCTTTCTAAAGAATTGCAAGCGGCGGAGAAGCAGAGCTCTATTTGATATCCTCATTGATTTTTAAAAGCCGTCTCATTTCCCATGCTCTCACTCCAGCACTTTCTGCTGGCTGCTTTACAGCCAACATAACCAGGCTGCCGTGTAGGAACGGCTGAGTGCATAGGAGATTGGCTGGTTTAAAAAGTGGTACCTGCTTGGGTTTTCTCACGAAAAATGAATTAGGACCCGACTGTTGAGAGCACTGATGCAAGTGACTTAATACAATCAAATGAATCAAAATGGTGCGCTGAAGGAGCCTCGTGGGGTTTCTCATACAGACACTGTAGTTCAAATTGTGGCTTTTGCATCACATATAAGCGTCCCTTTCTCTTTCTTCTGCGATATGAAACAAACTGCAATTAATTCGAATTCCATTAGTTCTGTAGATACTTAGTCGCATTGCATGAATTTGCACTCTTCTGTTTTAGAGCACAAGTGCAGTTACTTTGCTCAGTGTCACCAGCTTTATCATGCTTTACTTGCCAAAAAGCTTTTTTTAAGCTTCAATAAAATCTGTTAACAGTTTTTCAGGCGAGAGAGAACCATTTAGTTTCCCAATATATAATTGCTTTTTTTTCAAATACTGCTTATTTGGAATTTGGTTCCCACATTGCTGTAGTGTGACACCTGCCGGCATATTATTACAAAAGTGCATGTGGACAGTGTTTTTATATCTACTCTCACTGCCAATAAATCAGTATCTGCTCTCACTGATTTAGTGGCATCTAGCTGTAACAGAAACTTCTGGCGCTTAAAAAAAAGGTTACGGTTTAACATTAATACTACTAATGATGACAATGATGCCATTTTCATTTGCCGTCTTCCCAGTCATCAATGGCTAATAGATGTGGTACTGTAAAACCATTTATGCTGCAGTGTAGCTGCTGAATGTTCCCAAATTCATTCCTTTACAATCGCAACTAGTGCTGCTAGCGCTTGAGTGGGAGAATGAAAACAAGTTCATCAGACTCGAGAAGAAGAAATGCATGGAGCGGCATAACGTGAAAACATATGAAATGAAAAAATATCTTTTTTAAGTAATGTAAATGCAGATATCCGTGGTTTGCAGAAATGTTCAACGCCAACATCTTATTCTGGCTATCGGACAGTTAGAATTCATTCACGTATTTCACTGCCGCAAAAGATGCTGTTACATAAAACTAGGCTGTCTATGCAGTGGAAAGACACAAATACTTTTAAAATTGGTGCTACATGACAGTGAAAGCAAGCAAACAAACAAACAAGAGGTAGAAAACCAGCCAGAATATACTGCACTACACAGGACCAATAATAATAATAATAATAATAAACCCTCACGCTGGTGGATAACAAATCAAGAAGCCAGGGAAACAGTATGGTTCCCAATTCCTGTTTAAAAACTCTTGTATTACAGCCAAAATGTGCACTAAAATATGTTTCAGGAGATATTTTAGGAACTAAACAGGATATACAATAAGAGAATATTGGTTTATCAGAACTGCCTAATTTGGCAGACTGACATGAGTTTGAGAGAGGGGGGGTCTCTCTCTCGGCCTGCTTCTATACTCTTTTTGTCTATAATGGCAGGCATAACAAAATGCTGAAATCTGTAGTCTGAGCATTAGTCCCTTTTTTTTGGAAAAATAACTATAATAATAATAATTTACATCTACTAATTTCTTGCAATTTGCAGGACATTTCTAAACAAGTTACTCATAACCTTTTTTCTGTGTTTTCAAAGGAAAATCAAACCAATTAGCTCAATTAGTTCAAATTTTTAAATACTCACATTTGAACGCAGCACAAGAAAAGTGATGTCGATCCAGGTTTCAAAGGGTTACTTGGGAATGAAGGGACACTGACAGAGTTGGAAAGCATAAACGATAATAAAAACTAAAGCAAGAAGAAAAAGAAACACCCACAGAGGATTAAAGGCAAAATATAAGTTTGGGATATTATGAAGCCACGGCCTTTATACTGAAACTGCTTTGAAGGAAGCTTTTTCTTTGAACATCAAACATGAGGGCGGGGTGATTATATAATAAGAGGTGTGTATCTCTAAATTGAATGAGCTGGTGCTTTTCCTCCATTAAAAAAAAAAAAACATTGACAATTCAGTGCAGAAACACAAGGTTTCATAGTCTGCGTGTGCAGATTGATTTTCTGTCATCTGTCACAAAGTACTGCTAGAAGAAGTGAATGCACGAGTCTGAGAAACTTATAGAAAATTGCAAGTTCACCTCACCGGCTGATATGATGCTCCATGCCATATTGATTTGCTCTCCAGTACAATTATGATAATAAAGTTTGAAGCCTCCGTTTGTAGCAACAAATAGAGGGAAAAAAAGTCGGCCTCTAACATTTTTTTATAGCAGCGGTTGTATCATATCTCACAATGTTTACATTATTTATTCTGTGTTCCAGCATCTGTAGGTCATTTCCAGATCCGCTTACTTAGCCTTTCCTCTTTTGCCTTTAGCTCTCTGCGCTGTCTCAGCCATGATAACTTTTTTTTTTTTTAAATCTTTCTTGATGATTATTGTCTTTGGCTCCACACGGCTGAAGCAACATCCATGTTGGGGTCAGAGAGTTGAATCTGACGTCATGTTTTTCTTCCTCCTTCTGCAACCTGAAGACACGATGCCGCTCTCTGCCCTTCATACAAAGACGTGATTGGTGGCCCTCAAGGAACGGTACTGTACAGTCATCTCCATGGAAACAAAGACCATATAAAGGGAAGAGGATGGGGCTTTTTTCAAAGGAAGAATTGGAGCTGTGAAACTATTGTTTACACACGGATGATTACTGAACGGGGGTCTAAAGTGTCAGAGCTGCCGTGGCCTTCACCTTCAAAATGTCACTCAAATCAACTCATACCGAATATGAAGAGACACACACAAAAAACACAAACAGAGACACACTAAGTAACTACAAAGTGGGAAAAACAACCATAAAGGACAATATGACCCCAAAGAGACACAAAATAACTACAAACCAGTGCAAAATGCCCAAAAAGGACACAAAACAACCACAAAGACACATTAAGTTACAACAAATGGGGCAAAACTACCGAGAACAGACACAAAATGACAAAAGAGAGACACAAACAAACAACAACAACCAAAATGAAAAAAGAAAATAAAAGACACACAACGTGACCAAAAAAGATGCAAAATGTGAGACAAAAATATGATTTAAAAAAAAAAAAAGGCAAAACAATCAGAAAGGGGCATAAAATGACTATAAGTGAGGAGCAAAATAAGCAGCAAAACAACAAAAAAAGTAAAATAAAATTATTGCGAAAAAGGCCAAAACATCCAAAAAGACATATCATGACTACAAAACTGAGCAATACAACCAAAAAAAGACATAAAATTACCAAAAACTGACTCAAAATTACCAAAAACTGACACAAAATTACCAAAAACTGACACAAAATTACCAAAAACAGACACAAAATTACCACAAAAAGTGTAAAAACAATCATGTGTTTATATGATCTTCAGTCATTTTGAGGCACATCTCTTATAAAATTTTACTTCAGTATTTTCTCATCTTTTACATTGTTATTTATGAGTAAAATAAAATCTTTAATGAAAAAAATAACAACAGTAACAAAACATTAAAGTTAAACTGAAGCAGACAAGCCACCTGTTGAAATTGCAATTTTTTTGTATTTTAAATTCACCAACAGCTTCTCCAGCTCACCTCGGGCTACAGGTTTTTCGCAGGCAGACAGCTCATCAAGATGAGAGACGAGCGGTGTGAACTAACCAAACGGAGCGTCAGGACTAACAATACACTTCCTGCCTCGAGGCATAAAGTTGCAGTATTGTAGTTTTTTAATTCTTAGTGTGTCAACTCTCTGCTGGCTTTAGGAGAAAGTGAAAAGCAGGCAGTTTGTGTTTATTTTTTTCTGTCTGGATCACACTCAATTTGTAAAAACTCAACAGGCTTCCTCCCTTACATTTCTGCAGCTTGTCAGCGAAGCGGTGTAATGGCTTACAGTGCTCCCTGTCTCTCTCCTGAGTTCTCAGATATCTGAGAGGAATACAAATATAGCAGAGTTAATGAGGATCAGTTGTCAGTCACTGCCTCATCAGCCAGCTCGGGAGTGAAACTTTGAGTCAGTGATTCAGTAAAAACCCTCCTGTGGCAACACTGAAGGCTTCCTCCAGGTCATCTCTCTCCCTCCGATGTTACGTAACATCAGGCTGCGGCTGACCATCGATTCTCAAAGCTGACCGTGTGGAGTCGTGGGTGGTGCCTCCCCGCCATCGACTACAGCACAATCGACACTAATGACACCGCATGTGCAATACAACTGCGACTTTTACCC
Source organism: Plectropomus leopardus (assembly GCF_008729295.1). Lineage (NCBI taxonomy): Eukaryota > Metazoa > Chordata > Actinopteri > Perciformes > Serranidae > Plectropomus > Plectropomus leopardus. The sequence goes on from NC_056479.1 coordinate 25,308,865, forward strand.
AACTTCCAGTTTTCATTTAGCACGAATAAACGTCAGTTTGAAAACAACAGGGTGATGATAGCTACTGCCTTCAGCGAAAAGAAATGCACACATCCACAAAAACGTTGTAGAGGGTGCTGGAACCACATTAAAGTGCAAACACTGAACAGAGGAAAGCTCAGCTTCAGCTCCTTTTACAGCTTTTTTTATATTGAGATACTGAGAAAGCAGTGACGTTTCAAGCTACATGCTCATCTTCAGACTTAACAAACAATATAAAGTTACCATCTTAAATACGCCCAAGGCCTCGGTCACATGACCGCATCACAGGATTGTGCATAAACCCAACAACTCCAATAGTATTTAAATATAAATGGATATACAATCATAAAATATATGACTTTTAGTAGTTAATGAGACCGATAATCAATATTTGGAGCAGATATGCGTTTCCAATAAAAATGAAAATCCAAATTCCCCAAAAATTTGGAATATAATAAACTCCAATACAAAACATTGTTTAAACGCCATTAGTAAATGTTTGAAACGTTCACATATACAGCAAGTTCAAGTCAAGTGAAAATTTAAATAAAAAATGAATAAATGAAAATATCTCCCTGAGGTTTTACTAAGTAAAAGTTCCTCCCATGCTGACACTTTGTTTGCACTTTTTAATAAATTTTGTAGGTGATCAAAAAAATAAAACGCTGATACAGAGAATCAGCAAAACGCCAAATATCTGCCCCAATAATCAGCCAGGCGACAGTCTGTCGACCCCTGGTTGATGCCTTTAAAGCTCTGAAAAATCTAACCTGGTCAGGGAAAAATAATTACGTTGCTTTTTGCGGTGTAATATAATATATATGTGAGGAAGTCCTCATGGCAAAAACACCAGTTCTAAAAAAATATATATTTGACATGCAAATGAAACATGAAAAATCTTCCCGGTGTAGCCTATAAAAGTCTTTACAATGATGTTTGTTTACAATAAAAACTCCACCTTTAACATTATATGACTGCGCTCGCAAACATGCTTCTCTCTGAGAGTGAATGTTTATGTGTCACAAACACACACCTTCTGCAGGCCTCCATCATGCTGTTTATACGCCGTCTCAAAATCCTCATTAAATAAGGCAGAGGCGACGCAGAGGTGCCCGGCCACCGAATCTGGCAGATTGGAGGGAATGATGATAATAATACTGTACTGGAGTCAGTGATAAATCACACACTGATAAGGTCAGCTCCTGAATAATGATCACAAGACTGTGATGAGCTCCAGCCATGAGCTGGCCGAGACGCTCACAGACACACACACATACACACATACACACACACACACACACACACACACACACACACACACACACAGTGGAAACATTCTTATATATGTATGTATGGGGGGGGGAGGGGCCGCTATAATTTGATTTGCATGGCTGAGTAATTGTGCACTTTGGATAGCTTTACTGAGAAAGCTCAGTTTTGGCAAGCTGACCGCCTTCTCCATCTCCCCCCAGCCAGAAAACAATAGCTCCTCTGCTAAATATAGAACGTCTGCATTTTACCTCGCTCTTCTTTCTCACTCTGTCCCACCTCTCTGTAACACACTCTCTTATCTCTCTAACTTGTTACGCAATTCTCCCTTTTTTTTTCCCTCGCAATGTCTCATCTTTTTGGCCGCGACAGAAAGAGGCGGCTCATGGGACGCCGATGTCGGTTAGTGTGTGAATTCAACACTTTGATCTTTAGTCTTTGGATTGGCGGGAAGGATTGGCACGAAGCGGACACCAGAGGATAAACTCCAAAAGACTCGCCGACTTATCGTCTCACTTATCCATCCTTTTGGCTCATGACATGATATCTACAATACTACTGCGTAGTAGTGCTGGATATCAATCATGCACAACGATTTATAATCACAATTCACTGGTTCCCAATTCTCAAATGTGACATTTGAGTTTCAAATCAAGTTTTTAAAGGAATGTTTCACCCCCCAAATGATTCGAAATTCTTGACAAATTGAATTCACTGGGGGCCATTGCAAAACTAGAATCAGAAAATCACTTTGCAAACTCACACAACTTGTGCAGTATCATCCAAGTCTCATTTATCCGGTCGTATGCACAGTACTTTTTAAACAGGCGGACCTCTGTGATGCAGAACTGAGCAGAAAAACAAAACTCATCTATGCTCTCTTTTAACCCTTTGAAACCGGAGCAAATGGGCTTGATATCTTTCAAAAACATGGGAAGAGGTCAGCAAAAGAAGAAATGACCCAAAAATGAGCAGAAATTAGCTAGAAGCGCAAGCAAACTACTAGAAAATTAGTTCCATAGAAAAAAAAAGGTAAAATAAAGTTTAAAAGATAAACAAACATGGAAGTGACCTGAAAAGTGCTTAAAAATTACAAATATTTTGTGACATAATTTTAGATATGTAAAATTAAGGTAAACTACTTGTTGCCGGCATAAACCATTATTTTATAGTGTCGATACAGTAAATAGTCTAAATTGACAGTCTGTGGGTTTACAGTGTAATTTTGTCTACGAAATGATCCAACATGATTTAAGGTGTTTTACCGCATTTTGGAAAAGCTTTACATGTACTGTTTGGCAATAATTTGGCAATATTTTCACAGTAATTTCACTGTTGCAAATGTTTCTGTAAAATGACAGTAGAGGGAGAGGTTTACAGTGTAATACAGGCTCCAAAAAGCATAAAGATTTGCAGTGTTTTACTGTATTTTTCCAAAAACTGTTGATTGCTGTTAAAATTTTGCCAAATTTTTACAGCAATTTGTTACAGTGTGTGAATTTTCCCAGCTGTTGGGATTATTTGTCCACCATTTACACAAGGTGAGTAACTGATACACAAATGGTCATTTGTGGGGTGAAGCATTCCTTTAAAGATGTTTTTTTAACTAAATGGTTTAAAACAATTGATTGTTTCACCAAAAAATACTTATAAATGAACTACCATCACATATCTTTTTATGCTTAACTCAAAAATTAGCCTCAGCAAGAGCCTTACGGCACGTCGATAGTGTTAGCGTGTTAACATGCTCTGTCCTCTGGTTGTTGTCACACACTGCTGTATAGTCCTGCCGTGCTCCGTTTGCTGTTGCAGAGTCACAATCAGCGCGAGCTCAGCTTGTCGTCATAAGAGCCAATGAGGTCACGCCGATGCTAATAGCCCTGATGAGCTTTCTCGGCGCTCTACACTCGGCCCCACTGCCCCATTATCACACTTCCCCCCTACCACATGCTGCGTCAGCATTTTCTCAGCCTGTGTGCCGCATTGGCATACGCAGGAGAAATGTGTGTGCGTGTCTGTGCACGCATGTGTGTGCAGTTTGTCGATGCGCATCGATTCGGCCGCATGCCATTTGCATTTTGCTTTGTGTCTGTTGTGTGGAAGTGTTAGTCTCAGTGCTGCATGACATGAGACACATGCAGAAATGAAAGGCAGCCAATTAAAAATAGTCTAAGTAGGACAGTCTCTCTCATCACTGGCATGAGCACAAGAATATGCTGATGGGATTTTTTCTTGAATTCCTCTCTGTAACGATTTCGTCTTGTTCCAGTTTAAGGTTTGAAAATAAGATAACGTTAACGAACACCCAATTTAATGTCCCTTTTCTCCACAGACAAGACTACAATCTTTAATTAAAAACCGTATCACAGAAATAATAGTCGGAACATTTATGGGTCCGTTTTTTTTTTTTATGCATTCACTGAGCATCTTCTTTTACAGAGATGAAACGGTGAATTCTGGTCACATGACAGCAGGTCTGTGAAAACTGTAGTTTTATGGATCTAAATGAAGATATTTGTGCTATGACAACAATAATTTAAGTCAATTCTAAAGTTTCTGGTTTTGTTGTATGAAGCACTTTGTGTTACAGTTTTGCTTGTATGAAAATTGCCACAGAAATAAACTCTGATTGCTTGATTGAGTTGTGCACTCATACAGACATTAACCCTTTAAAACTTAAGCAGATTCGTTTGATTTCTTAAAAAAAAAAAAAAGAAACTAGAGGGAAGCCACAATCAACTTAATAATACATGACCCAAACGTTCGCAAGAAAGTTGATAAAAATGTTATAAATAAAAAAATTAAATTAAATTAAACAAGAGAATGACCCATGAAAAGTGTTGAAAATATGTATTCTTAATATATTTTATGTACTTTTTTCTGTGAAACACTTTTATATTTCAAATTATTATAATTCTAAATTAGTTTTCTGGACATTTTTGCCTATTTATGGATTATTTTCTAATAATCCTCTCCTCTTTTTTAAAACTATTTTTTAGAAAACATTTACTGTAATTTTATGCCTTTTTTATTCATGTTTTCAACACCAATTTGCTCAGTTTTGGAAAGGTCAAAGAGCTTGTGAAAGCACAAGAAAACTGATGCCAATCCAGGTTTCAAAGGGTTAAAGGGAGCGTGTGCGTTGTCATCAGACATCAAGGGGGCGTGAAAAAGCGTCTAATCGGAATGAGATCAGCTTGGTAGTAAAAATAGAATTTAATTTACACATTTTAACCAAAAAAACTGAACATCATAAACTCAGTAGAGACATAATTTGATTTGAACAGATTGCACGCGCGTGTGTGAGAAAGTGGAATCACTACTTTCACTTGCTGATGAAACAACTGCTGAAGACAGATGAACTTCTGACCATCTAGAGCCGTTTAAAGTTAAACCTCCGAATTATACGTCTGCATTAAAGAGTCACTCAGCGCAGCAACAACTGTTGAGCGGAAGAAGATTATGCGAGAGGCGGTCTGCGAGGCTGCGGGAGGGCGGGAGGAGGCATCACAGAGATGATGGAAAGGAGGAAAATAAGAAGCGCGGCAAAACACACCCGTCTGTGAATCTCACACACTGTGTGTTTTTGTGTTTTCAACATCATCATCGCATCACTGTTTTACTTCTAAAATAACAGCAACTCTGCCAAAAAGCCAATTAGCAACAGCAAAGAGCTTTAACAACACAGTGTCTTATTAACAGAACAAAAAGAAACACAGTGTGAGCCATGAAACGAGCAGAGACGGCCTCCTGTTTGACAGGCGCCATTAAAATGTGATTTTTGTTGGGAACAAGGGTAGAGAAGGGTGGTCATTTATTTTCCTGTCAGGAGATTTTAAATGCGATTCATGCCGTCGACAGAGCATAACGGAAACTGAGGATATTCAGCCATCTGTCAATAACAACTGCCTCCTGTAAACACCACCTAGCTCTACATTCAACAATGTCTAAATATCAAACAGAGGGAAAAAAGGCAGAAAGATTTTGTCATGGCAATCTGTCTCATGTATTTTCACATTAATCAGAAAGAGATACATTGTGTGTAATGCTTTGGTTTGCTGACGGATCCTGTTTATTCATCCACTTTCATCTCTTTCCCTTGTGGGCAAAAACCTCCCTAATTTATAGCATGACAGCAGCAGTTTTCAGGCCAGTATTTGCAATATTTTGATGCTGTGGCGGTAATCAGGATAACAAGCAGGAGGATAGAGGAGAGGAAAATGCATCTGAGGCGAAACTTCAAACAAGCGAGGCACCGTGGAAGCAGAAAATAGCGTCTTAGAAAATATTTGTTTTTACTGCGACAACGAGCGTCACATCAGCTGATGACAATCCAAGGAGGCGATCAGGAAACAAATAATCTCCTATTATCAGTCATAATGATTCCCGAAACCTCAGGAACGTACTGTATGCAGTCCTGTGGGACACTACGCTCCTCCACAGAAAACAAAACACTGTTGCGTGTTTATTTGCAGCATCACTGCCAGCTCTGCATCCGCTCGCTCCTCTGTAGGTATCTGGTGGGCCTGACACTGCGCTCGCTGGTTAAACAGCATGCTGCCTGGCGCACATCCCCCCTCTGCTGACGCATGTAACGGAAATCGATTGTGTTCAGGCAAACTATACAGACATCCCCACACCAGGGCTGTCCAGTGTCCCTATTGCAGGTAAAGACTGCTCCTATAGAGAAGAGTCTGTGGACACAATACGAGACATCTGTGAAACCATGTGCATCACCGTCCCTGAATTTGGCTCAAGATGACGTCAGAAAAGAGGAAAAGTTAAAAAAAAAGTTTTCGCTTTACTTTCTTGAGCCAAGATTTGGCCTGAAGCAAATGAACATCGCACACAGAGAAATTATATAGCAGTATGAGTTAGTTTTTCTGGTCAGCACATTTTGTCTGAAAGGATAGGGCAGCAGATATTCTATAGTTTTCTTATTTCCAACAAATCCCAAGAAAACACCAAAGCCAACAACGCATTAGTCCAACTCTCATTATTTTCGGACTCCCGCAGTCTGTCTGTGGCACTCAGCAAGTTCACGGTTTTCTACTGAAGACGAAAAGCTACATTGTCTTTTTAAAAGGCTAAATAATTCCCTAAAATGCTGCACAAATAGGAGTAAATAGTGTATTTGTTGGGGACTACTTTCACAGTGCACTAGTGAGTATTTACAGCAGCAGGACAGTATACGAGGGAATAATTGCAACAAACTAAATTAAAGTGTTCTTGTTCACTGTGTTAACCCTTTGAAAGTAGCAGTAGTGGTGGCAGTAATAGTAGCGGCAGTAGTAGTAGTAGTAGTAGTAATAGTAGTAGTGGCAGTAGTAGTAGTAGTGGTGGTAGTAGTGGCAGTAGTAGTAGTAGTGGTGGTAGTGGTGGCAGCAGATGAAGTAGTAGTAGTAGTAGTAGTGGTAGCAGTAGTAGTAGTAGTAGTAGTGGTAGCAGTAGTGGTGGCAGTAATAGTAGTGGCAGTAATAGTAGCGGCAGTAGTAGTAGTAGTAGTAATAGTAGTAGTGGCAGTAGTAGTAGTAGTGGTGGTAGTAGTGGCAGTGGTAGTAGTAGTGGTAGTAGTGGTGGCAGCAGATGGAGTAGTAGTAGTAGTGGTAGCAGTAGTAGTAGTAGTAGTAGTAGTGGTAGCAGTAGAAGTGGTGGCAGTAGAAGTAGTAGTAGTAGTAGAAGTAGTAGTGGTGGCAGTGTAGTAGTAGTAGCAGTAGTAGTAGTAGTAGTAGTGGTGGCTGTAGAAGTAGTAGCAGTAGTAGTAGTGGTAGTAGTAGTAGTATTGGTGGCACGAGTACTAGTAGTAGTAGTGGTAGCAAAAGAAGTAGTAGTGGTGGCAGTAGTAGTAGTAGTAGTAGTAGTAGTAGTAGTAGTGGTGGTGGTAGCAGAAGAAGTAGTAGTGGTGGCAGTAGAAGTAGTAGAAGTAGTAGCAGTAGAAGTAGTAGTAGTAGTAGTAGTTGTTGTAGCAGAAGAAGTAGTAGTAGTAGTTGTAGCAGAAGAAGTAGTAGTAGTAGTAGTAGCAGTAGCAGTAGTAATGTACATTAGTGTGTGTGTGTAGCACACAGATCTAGTTTACTTCTTCACAGGTTTACTTCAGTTTGACTTGATTTGTTGTAATTTCTGATTCTTTGTACTCACCCGTGCTGAAGTTGCTGCTGTTGCTGGTGGTTGCTGCTGGTGGTTGCTGCTTCTGGTTGCTGCTGGTTGCTGCTGCTGGTTGCTGCTGGTTGCTGCTGCTGGTTGCTGCTGCTGCTGGTTGCTGCTGCTGGTTGCTGCTGGTTGCTGCTGGTTGCTGCTGCTGCTGGTTGCTGCTGGTTGCTGCTGCCGCTGCTGCTGGTTGCTGCTGGTTGCTGCTGGTTGCTGCTGCTGGTTGCTGCTGCTGCTGGTTGCTGCTGGTTGCTGCTGGTTGAGGGCCATCTTGTCAGGCCTGAGCAAAAGTTGCACCCTGAGAGAGCAGAGATTTAAAAAACAGGAAGTGTCCTGTCAGAATGTACCAAATGCCATGACATCATGGGGGGATTGAGACTTCAAAGTTAGAGATTTTATTTCTTTAAAGTGTATAATTAAAATATCCATACATATAGAATAATTGTCATGTTTGTTTGTTATTTATCTGTAGTTTGGGAGTTGTGGTACTTTTGGTGTAACCCCCTTTGTTTCAGAAATGGTTTGATCCATCATAATATCCCATTTGTGTTCAGTTTTTTGGATAAGTTTAGTCTCAGTTTTATTCAGTTAATGTTAAGTTTGCACTGCTTAAATTTAGTCACCATTTTTTATGGGTCCAGAACTTTTTGCATATTTTATAAATTTCATTTTTGGGGGTAAATAGCTTAACTTTATTCAAAATTTCACAATAACCTACTTTTTTAAAAATCCACTCGTGGCTCTTCATGTCTGCCAGCTCGGTCCCTCACACACCACAGGTGGATGTTCAATTACTGGAAATTTGGTCCAAGATCAAATGAAATATTATATTATATATAGTTAGTGAACATTTTTTTCTGATACATTCAGTACAAACAGATTAATATTAAGACTCATCAGTAGTGTCAATTAACATTTCCTCATTAGAAAGAGTAATCTGCCTGCCATGACGGGCCCATCAAAACATATTTGCTGTTGCAAATTAGTTGTAAATGTAATTTCCAGGAGACAGTGTTGGAACAGAGGAGGCATTCTCTGCTCATGTTTAGCCACTGAAATTAAAACAAAAAAAAAAATGAAATTAAAGCTGGGGTGGGCAGAAAAAAAAGACAATTTGAAAATACACCCTCCTTCTGCAGATACCCTCACTATCCTAAGCTCCTCCACTCAGACGACCAAAGACATGCACCCCCTTCATACAATTTAGTCTTTCACTGATTTATTTAACCTTAAAAATAAACATGTGCAGCGTGTTGACATCACTGTGGTGGGCAGCATCCCTGAACACTGAAGTCCGCTGCAAAGATGCAATATGTGACGACATGGGATGAGAACGTGTTGCGCGTGCACGTGCATTTTTAGCACAACCTATAGGAATGTCCTCCCTCTGAAATGACCTGTGATTGGCCAAAGTCTCCTGAAACGGCCTAGATTTTCTAAAACCATGAAAAAGTAAAGAGGAGGTGCAGAAGTCTAATTTTCCTGCAGACCAACTGAATTATGATATGCCAAAAGAATATTATGTGATTTTTGAAGGCAAAAATAATTTTTTTAAAAAATCAATAAATCAAAACTCAGTTAAGCACAGGATATCTGTTGCGCACATTGAGCCTTCCCACAATCTTTGGGGCCGTTTAAATGGCAACGGTAAAATATAATAATAAAAATCACATGTACAGATCTGTGTACACTGGGATCCTTCTCACAATGTTATCACATGAACACCGATTTTTTTTTTAAAACACAAAGGAAAGGGCCGTTCTCATCTAAACATGGCCTTTGACTCTCCGTGTCCTTGAATTACATGACCGCATCACTCACTGACCTGATTACTCATTATTGGCATGTCAGCACAGACATGCAAAAACTGACAAAGCACGAAAAGGTCAATCTCTGTGTGTGTACAAGAGGTCTCTGTCCGCAAAGAACAACCTCAAATTTTCCCCCGTCTCTAATTAAATGATTCTCTCTCAACAAAAACTCAATTTCCTGATAAGTGATATCACCACGCTCCCTCTGACACGAACAAGCGCCACGACACGGACCCCGCTGACGCTCCCGCCCTCCTCAAATCAACTGTTCTTTCCCAGCACCGGCAGTACTCCGTCTTATCTCCAACAAAGGGATTTAAATAGGCTACACTGAGCGGGACTTTCTGTTAACATCAGATGCGATCGTCTCCAATTGTGCTAAAAAAAGGAGCGGTGGGAAAAGAAAAGAATCATTTGCGGGATGACAGTTTCACAACTGATGCAGACATTAAAGACGACTTGCAAAACTATCCGAACTGTCATCCGGATGCAGTGTAATGAGAACAAGTGCTTTGGAAATTTGTTGTAGTGTCAACAAAATATTAAGTATCAACTCATGCAAAACCACCCATGGTTTGTGCAGAGGGGAGCTTTGATCCGTGTGTGTGCTTGCGTCTTCAGTCTTTCTTGTAACGAGGGGAAAAGATGCTGCCTTAAGAAGAGTTATGTCATTTGTTTCTCATTTCTGCAACTTGTACCATCTTCTTTTTCCATATTCTTTCGCCTCTTTCTAAAATCCTCACCGTGTATTGTTTTGGAAGTGTTGGAAGGTGTTAGATGTGAACTTGTAAAAAAAAAAAATGTGTTTTTTTTAGAAATAGAAATAGATGCTGGGTGTTGAGAGAGTGAACAAAGGGAAATGAGGGCAGAGGTTGTGAGCTGGAAATATGAGGCAGACAGAGAGAACATGAGGTAAAGAGATGAATAATGACTGAGATATAAATGAAGGTGAATGCACCAGAAATGTTGAAATATGCCAGTGGTGTCTTGGTTCTGCAGGTGTATAATGTGCACTTTTACTCCACATCTGACAGCTACTGACGCATGCAGTGAAATCCAGCTACAAAGGAAGGAGGTTTCAAACACAGACAAACACAAAGAAAATAGGCAGGTAGAATAAAGGGAAAATATATGAAAATGAACAAAAAAAAGAGCGTCAGGTGACTCAGACAGGTATGACAGTCTGAGGACATTTAGTGAATGGAGGGAGATTTAGCTGGGGACAGGGACTCAGGGGCAAAAACAAAAATAAACTGGACCGGGGCACAGCAGGGTCTCTGGGTGCTCCAGCCCAGTCCTGAATCTATGCTAGTCCATAAAGAACAACTGAGTACAAATATTAATAATATATAATATACTATAATTTAGTAAATTTGCCTCCATTAACCCAGTGTGTCAAGGCCCCCCCTGGCTGTCACCTGCAAAATGTCACTGAAAATTAACATTTACCAACGAGGAAGAGTTGCAAAGTAACTTTTTTTAAAAATGGGAATAACGACCAGAGAGACAAACAAAATATATATAAAGCAACACAAACTGACCAAAAAAGACACAAAACAACCCCCAAGAGTGACAAAGGGACTACAAAGTGACACAAAACCACAAAAAGATGCTTTTGTCAAGAGTCCTGAATCTTTAGTAGTCCATAAAGAAATTTAATATAAGTGAATAAAATTTCCTTTGTTATTTCCTACATAATATAACTTTACTTCTTTTTAGGTGGCAGGAGTTAAAATGAGTCATCCTCAACATTTGTTGCGTTATTGTTTCAGAATGATGGAGACAGTTGGTGAACATTTAGAAACAAAAGACTGCAATGATGATTATTTTTCCCCCCTTGGCATCTATCATGTTTTCCCGAATCACATACAGACTTTCAGACATGTATTATCTCAAATGGCTTTAAAAAATGATGTGTATTGCTGCCGGAAACGGGGTAAAAGGTTTTGCTGACCACAGAATTTTTACAATGTCTGCCTCCACCTCTGGAGAAACATTTTCTGACAGCTGTGGTTACTACAACCCACACAGATGTGGATTTGACACAGGGCCTTCACTGAGTAAAAGTTGCATAAAGTCTTTGACGTCTCTGAAGAGAGCTGCATAAAACCGGACTCTCGCTTCAGTCAGCGCCGTTGCAGTTGAAAACTACAAGTTTAACAGAACAAAACAAAAAAAAGAAAATTTGAGTGTGTGGAGTTAAAAAGAAGTGAGCTTACCAGACGTCTGCGGCCAGCTCCTTCATCTCTGCTTGAGGCTGATGGCTCAGGGCTACTTTGACTGCTACTAGCATAACACACCAGAATCTGGTTGACTGGTTGCATTGTGGGTAATGTAGGCACCTTTTACAAGGGAAAAAAATTGAGTGGGATAATAAAAATGAAAAGATCTCTGGTTCTGCTACATCAATTCTGAGGCTTTTTCCTTAAAAACTGTCTTTCCAGTGTTGGAGGAGTGCAATGTCTAAACGCTGTTTTACTGTTTTAAAGGTAAAAGTCAAGAAACACAAGTCTCATTACAGATTTCTCGACAAATTTGAACATGCCTGCAGTCTCAACAAGGTGGACAATGACAGAGATCTCTGAACCTCTACAGCTCTGCAGTCATGCATTTCACTGTAACGCTGCTGTTGTGCATAACTTCATATATTAGTTTACAACATCTAACAGGCGATTACATCAGACACACAGTGTGATACTTTTCGCCTCAAGGTAAAGTCAGAGAGAGCAGAGTTTGTATGAAAGTTCAGAGATGAGAACAAGCAGTGGTGTGCATTGTGTGCCTCTGATTGTTTCAGTCACAGCCTCTAATCTTTGAAAAGCACTTCCTGTACCACAATCCTCTGTGACCCATGTGTGGAAACAGGTTTAGATGTGGAGTCAGGATGAGACGCAGTGAGACAGAAAGAGGAAATTAGGAGGAGGTCTGAAATGTGAATGGGACAAAGAGGAACTGAGAGGGATGAGTGTGTGATCAAGGACAGATACAAAGAAGGTTTGAAGGTAAAGGCTGAAGATAAAGAGCAGAAAGATGAAGACGTGTCTACGTATAGTGATCACAGAGTGTGTCCTCCTGAGATAGTAAAGCAACACACACACAGAAAAAGGAAACAAAAAATATTACAAAAAGACAATCACAGATGGATTGGTAAAAATCCAATTTTTGCATGCTTCTGTATCCATAGCAGCCTCCAGAAGAAAATGTTGGAATTGCAAGTTTCTGCAAACTACGGATACATTTGTAATATTCATACGTATCATATCAGTGTTTCTAAAGTGATGTAATATATGAGCTAAATCTATCATCATGAGGTGAAGGAAACTGTGGATGGTGTGGCGTCCAGGGGGCACACCTGTCAAGCTGTAGAACACCGTTTGAGACCTACAAATAACCATACTGGCTGTTTTTTTATTTAGTCATTGCTGTTTTTTTAGCAGCTTTTTAACCTTTAAATGTGGGTGTTTATGGCAACCTGTCACTGTTTTTTCCACAGGGGTAAGTGCTACGAAAAGCGGTTGTTTTAACATTTCTGCATTTCTAGTCAGGACTGTACCACAAAAGTTTTTTTTTAATTGAGACCTTGCTGCATTTCTATCCAAGAAAGCACCTGTTTTTTGTATTTATTCATCTTTATTTTTTATCAAAACATTGATAAGGATTGAGGACTGTGCCACAGAAAGCAGCTGTTTTTCATCGAGACTAATGCATTTTCTGCCACATGGTGCCACAGAAAGCGACTGCTTTTTACTAAGAAATCGCTGAATTTCCTTTCAGGATAGTGCCACGAAAACAGGTTTTGTACACCAAAACAGGATCTTTTTCCAAGTCATAACCAGTGTATTTTGTGCATTAACCTAACCACATTTCCCCAGCATTGTTGAAACATTGAGAAGGTTTTTGCATATCCACTTGAAAATAACATACAAATGCAATGGTTTGCAAATATCAACTTTTATTCTGATGAGTGGGTTGTATGTAGTGTACTTTCAGCATTTAATACCCACACAACACTACATTTTGTATCAGCTAACACAAACAGACTGGGAGACAAAGGCTAAACAGGCCCCTCAAACTATACTGTATGTGCTTATACAGTCTGCATGGAAAACACGGGAACAGAAACAGCTTTAATAGCAGCAACCACAGTAGTTAAACAACCAGCTGTACTACAGGCAGGACACAAAAGTTTGGCCTGTAGGAGAAAGAAGAGATCAGAGGGAGAATAATAAGATTTAAACTCTACCTTCCATCGGCTGTCACGGGAAATGTGCAGTTGCCGAACAGGAGGTGGATAAGCTCTTAGCCTTGATCTTCACTCCTTGGGAATATCACAAATGCCTCTTAATATGCTTGACTAAGAATACAGGGGGAAATGACTGAGTCATTGATTATGCCGGAGGGTTTTCAGAGAGTGTGGGCAGACTGAGGGTAAAACAGAAACTCTTATCATAATGTGGTTTGGCTTCAGAGAGTGTACTGTGAGGAAGCAGTGAAGATGTTTGCTGTGCAAGAGAGAAATGTGGACAGCAAGATATTAAGATAATAATAATCATAAAAAACAAGTAAGTAATTAAATAAATATAGCACCTTTTAAAACAGAGTTTTTTCAAAGTGCAATGCAGCGTCAGAACACCAAAGAGTCCCAATGAACAAACGCAAGACGAAACTAGAGTATAGTTAGAATAAAATAAAAACAAGAGGACAAATAATGATAAAGATGGAGGACACAAAATGTCAACGTAAAATAATGCAATCATATACACAAACAAAAGCAATAAAAGCAATACAAAAAATAAAAACAAGTCTATAAAAAAGATAGAACGTTAATGTGTTTACATCCACAACACATTGTAGTAATTTGCTGGTATTTTCCACTTTTTCCTCACCTGTCCTCCTCCGGCTTGTTGTAATTTTGGGGGCGCGTTCCACTTAAAAGAAGGCAGGTCAGGTAACACCTGCATGTGAGTCATGCATCTTACAACCTGTCGGCACATGACAAATTGGGTGGAGAGAACATAGTGGCTCTTACAAAGATAAAATGGAAAGAGGAAGCAGGAATAATGCATATCTGCATAATCTAATAAAGTTTGGGGTTACACCAATTTATGACAAACTTTAAATCTAAAACTGCTTCAGGCAAGATTTCTGTTTAAAAATACACTTTTCTTATCATCATGAATCACAAAGCGGAGATCCAATAAAAAGGAACATCCAAAAAATGGTTGCACTGTAGATCTGATGTGCCTGTTTATTAATAATTATCTAATCTTTAGTTTATTGTCAGGAATGCTCCATGGAACAAAATGGGTTCATTTAAATTTCAGAGTGCAAAACTGGCTCTTAAACCAGCCACTAACAGGTTCACTATGTGACAGTGGCTGAATGGTTGCTATATTCGGACTCTCTGTCAGGGCTTTCACAAGCGCAGGTTCAACATTGCACTGAACAAGACCATTATTTCCACTGCAGAGAACGGCTGTGCTCTCCCAGGCACATGACGAGTCATGTAACGTCGAGCACAACACTGATTTTCCCCTCGGCTTTGCGGCCAAAGTTCAACTAAAGTGAGGTGAAAAACAAAAAACAACAACAAAACCTGTATAATGACTGTCTAAAAAGGAAGGAGCATTTGCCAGTTTTACAGCATAGACCTTATCCCAAAGCTCCAAAAGAAGAGTGCATATCATTGCCAAAACATCAGCCACAGAATAGCCAGTCTATGCTGCATGACACTTCCTCTGAGCACACAGCAAGTGTGCAAACCCAGATGGAAGGAAAGAATTGTCCAAATATATTTCAAGAACATTTTTTTTTCAGCGGCGTTATGAATTCTTCCTCTGCAAGTGAGTAAATGTCATTAAGTTTTTCATTCAGAACTGACGTAATCTTCTTAAACTGTAATCATTTCATCAACCTTTTAACTGTCCTCGTGAGTCTTCATACATGTTGAAATTTATGAAAATTAAAAATGGAAATGTCATGACATCAGCATTGATTTTAACCATAAACTGTATATAAAGACAGTATGTAAATGGGCCGACACTTTTATAGTGCTTTTCTCGTCTTTGGACCACTCGAAACACTTTTACACTACTTGTCACATCACCCATTCACACACACTCCTTCAAACACCAGCAGCTGAGGATACCAATGACGGTGCCACCTGCTTCTCTTAGCTTAAACATTCACATGCACTCAAAATTTGAAGTAATTTGGGATTCAGTATCTCACCCAAGGAGACTGGAGGAGCTGGGGATCAAATCAACAAGATTTCAGTTCATGGATAACCTGCTCTACTTCATGAGCCACTGCCACCCCAATAAATGTATATCTTTATATACAGTCATTTCTACTAATAAATTCACCACATCTTCGCTTTACGGTGCAGTCTCTCTCTCCATCTGTGCCGCTGCCTGCATGACTGCATCTTTCTGTACCAAAGAGTAACGCGAAAGTCAAGAGCACTCACTCCGCAGCAAAATCTGGGGACAAAAATGTCCCTAGAAGTACATTGCACAGAAAAAAATGACTGCATGATTTGAAGTTCTTAGCCTGATGATTCAATCCTCCAACTTTCAACGGGCAGCTGTACTATTCACTCTTGCAGATTTGGTCTGAAATTGGACAGCATGAGGCAGTTTCTTCAGCATCCACTGTGCAGTATGAATCATCTACTGTGTCAGCCACAAGTGGAAAACTGAGAAGCCCAATTTTCACTTTGCCAAGCAGGGCCATTGATTATACAATTGCACCAGATGGGAAACAAGAATGTTTGAAATGAAAATTTGATTGGAAAAGACTGGAGAAACATTTGGCTGTGGTTTAGCTTGTTGGCCAAGTTTTCTCAGCTTTTTTGAGGGGACAATGAAAGAATGACCGTAACTTGTTGCACATAGTGTAAGCACACATTACATTAAGAACAAGACAAAGATGTCAGCTGATGAGATTTCTGGAAGTTGAAGTGTACAATGCAGCATTAAAGAGGATGCAAACAAGAAATGTAGTTGTACATCATAACTGCATAGGTAAGTATGAAGCCACTTACTCCACCACCAAAGGACAGAATGACATAAACAAAGGGAGACGGATGCACCGACTAATGAGATCAAACATATAAACCTGACAGAGACCCTGACAAGAAAAACTGCATCACCATAAACAGATGGGAAGGCTGGATGCAGAGCTGTCTGTGTGTGTCTCTGTCTGGCAAAGGTTCAGCAGTTTTGTTGAGCAGAGGGAGAAAGTATGGAAGCTGTCAGGGGCCATATGATGCTGCCTCTGCAGTTTACACATGGAAAGAGAGATTGATGGCAAGGACATAGAGACATCCCAGAGGACGAGAAAACTTATACATATAGGTTTGAAGGTAAATATTAACCTTTTAAAACCTGGATCAACATCAGTTTAAGTGCTGCATTCAAACACCTTTTAAAGGCCTTTCAGACTCTGAAACCTTTGAAAATTGGTTTGATTTCTTTTGAAAACATGGGGGAAGGATGCAATGAGCAACTTGGCAAAAAATTACAGTAGATTAGATTTCACTTTATTGTGAGAAATAATTTTATAGCAATATAGCAATAAATGCTACAAATAATAACAGACATTACAATAAGTGGATGTCATGCAAACTGAAAAAAAAAGTAGTAGAAGGTGACAAGAAAATGACCTGAAATTGGTGAGGGTGGGGGGTTTATTAGATATTAGATAGATTAGATATTATTAGAATAAAAAATGGGCAAAAAACTAAATAAACAACACATATAATTATTATCATTATTTTTTACTTATTTTATTTTCAGCACTTTCTGAGGCCATTTTTCTTTTTTCTTTTACTCCTTTACTTGTCTTTTTAATTGATTATTATCAGGTCATTTTCATGTAACTTTTTACTAATTTCTTGCAAATTTTTTTGGCCACTCCTTGTGAATTTGCTCATTGCCTTCTTCTCAGGCTTTTGAAAGCAATCAACCCAATTTGCTCAGGCTTCATTAAATATACAAGTGATGTATTTTTGTGTGCTTCTTCCTCATACCTGTAGTTTTTGTCAGGTAATGTGTGTCGTGTCGTGTGCAGTAAAGGTCAGTACTGTCTCCACCACTTGGCTGACCTACATTCAAAAGGCCCTTTGTGTGTTTGCATGATGGTGTGCACATTTGCGTGTGTTTTGTGTGTGTGTGATTGTGAGTGGGTGGGTGGCCTGCCACTGTCTCTGTATAATCCCCCTGGTAGCATTTGGTTTCAAGCATAAGTCAGAGAACAGTCAGGGACTCAGTTTGCAATACGCCTGACCTACATCGGCTGCTCGCAGCGTGCTTAAGACGACACATGAAGTCACACTTACTATATCCTCCTGCAGAATGTCTGCTTGCATTGGTGTGTTTGTATGTGTGTGTGTACATGGGATGCTTAAACACACACATACACACACACGCACACACCAAGGCTCAACAGTTTAGTAATGATGGTAGTTTCGCAGAAAATGCTGCTGTCACATTAAGGCAAGGATTAAATTCTCCTTAAGCTTCTCTCACCAGGCTGCCTCTCTCCAGGTGGTTAACAGGAGAGGTATAATCTTCACACACACCACACAGACACACTGAGACACACACACACACACACACACACACAGAGAGAGAATTACAGGAGCTGAAACATAGCAACTCAACATGCAGAAACTGTCTCGTAAAAGTGCAAAAATGGAGGAAAACATATTCTGTACATGAATATAGATACTGTACTCAAACACATCTCCAAGCACACACACACACACACACACACACACACACACACACACACACTTCCCTCATTGTGTGCTATTTGGAGCGATGTGGCAGCAGTAATTAGGGGTGCGACAGCCAGACAGGTAGAGGTGATGATAATGGGCCGCAGCTATTTCTGTTCCCCACTCTCTGCACCTCTCTGTCTTCTCTCTCTTAGTCTCTCCTGCTCACATATTTTCTCACCGTCAAATACTTAACTTCTGTTCCTGCACGCATGCGTACACGCACACATCACACACCTCCTCCCTCTATTCCCTCATTCCCCCTTCACCTCATCTATTCTCTCACTTCTCTCTCACAATTTTCTTTGTTCGCTTTTAATTGACGTGATGTCAGCGTGTCCTGAGGCTTCATTACGTTCTTCAGTCAGTTCCTCTGTGTAGCGGGGGGGTTAACATAGGTTCTGTCCATCAGTGTGTTTGGACATATCTTCCCTGAAGGTGACGTCACAGCCTGACAGGCAGAAAAAAAGCCATTCTCTGTCCTCCAAATAGATGCATTAATATGAAGGACAAAGTAGGTAGCACGAAAAAATCTAGGCCTAAGGCATATGATGTGTAACAAACACAAAATCACAAAAAAAAATGGATAACCAGTTGAAAGACCCATGATGAAGAAACAAGAAGTACCATTGTTTTGGCAAAACCAAAGTCCAAAGTCTGGTTTAAAATGATTTATTTGTAAATGTTGAGTTTCATATTTCATGGAGTTAAACCTGTGTCAGCTGACCTGTGTCAACCTGAGTTGCGTGCCGAAAAACCAAAAACAGGGTCTCAAAAGATGACTTTCTTGTGTATCACTGAAGTTATAGTAAAGCCTGCAGCTATATGTGCCATTCCAACTGATTATGAAACAACCAAGCCTAACTGTAAAATAGGCATCTGAACCTATATTGATACTGTATGGGCGACAGATGCAGAAACATCAGTAGCTACCTGCTGATTATAAAAATGGTTTAGTTTTTATTTCTTTTCCATTACCTCTGCAGTTTTTATTCAGTTTATTGCCTTAATGTAGGCGTCACATTCATGTAACTCCCGTATGTTATGATTGTTTCCATGTGGTTCCATAACTAAAGTGAGACAGGCGGCCAGTGGGTGGAAATCAGGCCCATTTAATAACTGATTCATTAAAAAACAATGAATCAGCTGTTCTTATTTATGACCACAGTGCATTGCTCCTTTTAATATGGCATGTAGCTCTAAATTGTGACGCAAATTATGCCCTGAATTTTCGTTTCATCAGCTTTACATTCACTATACAAGAACATCTTTTGTCTGTGCCTGTGTGTGTCTGAAAGCTTGCTGCCATGTTTTACGTATGTGCACGTGTATCTGACATCCTCTGTCAGCATTTTTATCTGTGCATGCAGCTCGAGCTTAAATCAGCCACTTCTGTGTGTGTTTGCGTGTGTGTGTGTGTGTGTCGGTATGAACATGTCATCACAGCAGGTTTCTACTGGAGCGCCTCAGATTATCCGTCATCTGGAGGGAGACTGCTTTGACCTTGAGGATCTTACCAAGAATACATGTTGGACAGTATGAAAGGAAAATGCTTCAGTAGGCAGATATTCTTCAGCCCTCATGCTAACCACGAATTAATTTCACTCTCATCCACCTTGAGATGTCGTGACATTTGGTCTGAGATAACCTGAGCTTTTAAGGACTGTCATGTATAATCAAGAAAAACAGCAGCATTTTCTGACTTCAGGGGCTTTTAGATCATTCGTTTGGTTGGCTTAGTCATCACCAAATGTGGAAAATATAATTTTCAGGTGGACTTAGTATCTTTGGTCATGGTTTAGAAACAATAGGAATTCTGACTCTTGTCCGTCAGGAGCAAAGAAGGAATTACTGTTGCCATGAGAGGTTGCCACCTGAAACTAAGCGTAAATATGGGTCGTAAAAAACTGCGCGCACAGACAAACTATATGGATGTTATTAAAAGTAGGCCAGTCTGTAGAGGTTGGAGGTCAGGGCTGGTTTCTTTAAACCATTAACTATAATCATTTTCTAACAGTAACCAAGTGCTAATTAGTGTAACCATGGCAATGAAGGTCCCCTAACTTTTATCAAATACACATTTTCACCCAAACTTTTCCCAAGCTATAGCAATCAGTAAATGGTTACATTTTTAAAATGGCAATGTTGCCCCTCAAATCGTTCTCAAGAGAATTGGCCAACAATGCATTTTGCCGTTCAGTGCAAAATTCAATTTATAGACTTTCTCAAGATTTTGATCATATCTCCTTTTTTACGGGATAAGCCAACAAAGATGAGAGGTCGATACAGGAAAAAGAGAAGACTGAACACCTAGTTTCCAATTCCAACAACTGATAAAGACCATGAAGGCCAATATGATCAAGAGCCCCAGAGCAGCTACAACAGACCTTGTGGTGAGATTAGATACAAGTTTAAATATTCATCATGACTACACAAACTCCAAATGTATAATCAGAAAACTAAAAACAATCAGCATTAGTGCATTTTAGAATTATTTTCCTTCCTTAAAAAGTATTTATTCCTTAACCACACGCACAGAGTATGTGCTCGATCCTGAAGATTGAACCGCTTTTCCCCTGCAGGAGTTATGTAAATGCACATGTATGTATTTATGCACACCTGTGTTTAAAAAATAAATACCTGTTTACGTTTTGTGTATATCTGCAGATGCATGTGTTTCTGTGTGTGTGTGTGAGTGTGTGTTAGCAAATACTAACACACTTCCACATCACAAGCAGACCCCCCACTGTGGTGCTCTCATGCATCAAAGTATCTGCAGAGTTACTTCAGGCTGCCCAACGGCTAGACTTCCTCTAAGCCCTGTCCAACATGAGGTGTGTGTGTTAATAAATGTGTGTGTGTGTGTATGTGTGTGTGGACCTCTGGGTAGCCAAAATCTTAGACTTCTGGCTAGCAAATACAAGAATGTTTGTGTTAACGTATTTGTGTATCTCTGCATAACCCAATCTTATAGAAAAGCTGTGACAATACTTGTTTTGAGATGCCCAAGTACAAGTACAAGTACATTAAAAATAAGTAGGTATTTTAAATAACAGTTTTCTCAATATTTTAAAGATGAAGTTATTTTTTTAAATTTCAGGGGTGTAATTCATATATTTCTACAATGTTTGAAAAGTATGGTCTGTAAAATGTATGCACTTTGTGAGGTCCTGAGAAGGTTGCAAATGCAAGAATATATGTGTGGTAATGAATTTGTGGACATCTGAGTGGCCCCAATCTTTGACTTCCACACATGACACGTTATTAATGCTGGAGAAAGTGTAACAAGACTAAGCAGAGCAGGTTCCAATTTCTTTGAATTCAAGTTTTTTTTTTATGCCTCTCATAAATGTCTGCAGAAAAGGAGCCAGCACTTCATTTTTCAGATTTTTGTGCTTCCACCATTTTTAGGAACAACTTGGAGTGCTGAACTCCTATCGTACTTCACTGCTGTGTAGCTTCTGTTGGTAAAACTTGAAGGTGGATGAGAGGAAGTGGGGGAAAAAGTGGGAGCACCAAGGGGTGATAAAGGAACAACAGAGGTGAAGAACAACCAGCATGATCCACATCTACAAATCTGCTTTCCAGGGAAATAAAGCTATTTGGGGCTTTCAAATTCACATAACAATATTCTCAACAGTTGTTGTGCATGATTGTGCAAAAATTTATATTTGGGGGCTTTTTATTTACACTCACGCACACTCTTTTGTTATGGGCTTCAGTGGGAGGCCTGGGATGCCCACTGTGGAATAGATATTAGCCTGGCCTCCTCTGCTCACCTCCATTAGTAGCTAGAAAGTTGTTATCGGCATCATCTGCCTCCCTCACATGCCCACCCATATCCTGGCCTGGCAAGTGTGGTTGTGCTTTTTGTTTTCATATGTGGAAACACAGTTATGGTTTTATTTGTGTGTCTATGTGTCTTCTCTGAGCTGTTTTCCGCCCTCTTTTGACTCCCTTTTCACAACACACAGTTCTGTCATCCTAAGCACATTTTAACCACCGAAGTGTGTGCGCGTCTTTGTGATGGAGGCTCGTGCATGTGCGTATTGTTCTGTAGTGACGGCACGTGCATGAAGACAGCGTTGCATCGCTTGCTCTCACATAAGCTTAGAGTGTTGTGAGCTTGCCTGTTTCTGTGTTTGTGATTTTTGGCGTCTTTAGAGATAAGCTGCGAGGCTTGTGGGTGTGAAGATAAAACATAACTGCACATATGAGCATGCAATTATGTTCAGCGATGTAGTTCAATGCCCTCTAATATCACAGCATGTCACGGAACAAACAAACAATGCCTCATGCACAAATTCATTTGTTCTGGTTCTCGTAAATCATCTCGTGTTGTTGTCTGACGGCTCCAAGATGTAAACGTAAGTGTTTATCAAAACATGTGAAAACTGCATCTGCCAGACAGCCAACCAGTAATGATCGAGAAACATGAGTTCCCTCTAACAGTAAACAACTGCTTCCAATATGAAAACTGTCTAATTTAAGGAAGTTCTGTAACTACAGAGACAAAAACCCAAAATAGCACTATTTAGGTGTGCTGTGGAGTAAAAATGACCAGAAACGATTTCTAAATACCTCTGCTGTTAACATCTGTGTCTGCTGGGTAAGTTTGTACAAAATGCCATTTGTTTCCAGCAGTTACCTTGCATCTGTTTCTTATGCATGCAGAGAAAACAACAGGCAATTTGTTTAGCAGTTGAGTGAGTCACATAGGAATGTGCAGTGAAATAAATTCCTCAACATTTTGGGAAATACTATAATTCCAACCAAGAATTAGATGAGAAGACTGGCACCACTCTTGAAATCAAAAAGCAAACAGCCTGTTTGCTTATCTTAGCATAAAGA
The DNA here is from genome assembly GCF_008729295.1 of Plectropomus leopardus. NCBI lineage: Eukaryota > Metazoa > Chordata > Actinopteri > Perciformes > Serranidae > Plectropomus > Plectropomus leopardus. The sequence continues at coordinate 25,331,746 of NC_056479.1, forward strand.
CTGGAAACAGGTGGAAACAGCTAGCCTAGTCAACAGCAACAAAATAACCCTCTCAGCACCCCTAAAGCTCACTTATTAACCCATTTAATCTCTTATGGCAAATTTGTGCAAAAGTAAAGGGTAAAAATGTCTATTTGCCATTTTGCAATGTGGTTATGTGCCAGTAACATTTTCATAAAGTAAAGTCTTTGCTGGTTTGCTTGTAACTGACTCCTGGATGAAGCTTCATATACCAACCATATATAACTTATTACTGAAATAGTCGGCACTTAATTATCCTTTCTTTTATTAACAAATATTTTGTTTTTAGAAAAAAAAAACCCAAAGCATAATTAAAGCTCAAACAATTTGCCCAAATCGTCCGATGAATATTTGCGAATGCTTTCACAATCATTTACACAAAGCGGCTCAACATGTACAGGAATAATAACAGCAGAAAACAGACTCTTATTATTCAAAGACAGAGTCATGCCAGGCAGTCAAAACCCTTCAATCACATAATGAGTGAGTGAATCAGGCACATGTGATTTTACATGAGTTTGTAGTATTTCACCAAGGTTTGGCTAACGATGCATGACTATTTACTGGATACTCCATTAAAAAATTATTTTTATTATTATTAAATAGTAGTATTACTGGGGCGGCCTCTGGCTCACGTGCCAGAGTGTGCGCCTCATATGCTGAGGCCTTTGCAGCGGCCCAGGTTCGATTGCAGCCTGTGGCCCTTTGCTGCAATTCCCCCTCTCTCTCCCACGTTTCCTGTCATTCTACAGCTGTAGTAGTATAACTAAAAAATGAATAAATCTGTTTTGGTTTGCATTTGTATTAATTAACTGATGAGTTTTGTTACTGTTCTCATTTTTCACATGACTTTCATTGAAAGGCACACTTCAATAAACAGTATCAACAAAGGGAGATTGAAACCTGTGAACCTTTAAGCAGCTAGATTATAAGAGCACAGATGGAAAATCGAGGAGATTCCACTGAACAAACAAAAAAACCTGACGTATGTTGAAGTATTTCTACAGAGACAAATGCATAAAATGAAAAATGATGTCAAAAAGATTGCATGAATGAAAAATGAACTTGTGTTGATGTGTCTGTGTTTGCAGTAAGATTCCAATTTTTTCTCAGGAGATATTTTGGATTTAAAATACCGACGTTTTGTCAGAAATAGTCACAGTACACACAAACCTGTTTTACCAGAGTGTTCCACAGCTAAAAAAACCCTGAAAAAAACCCTATACAAATAAATGCATCTTATTATACATTTCAGTTCCCAAACGGATATCAAATCTCAAAAAGGGAAAGGATAAAAATCCCCATTGGCAAAAGTACTGATGCAGTACAGGAGAGCCAAATATCACCATAAAGAGCGACAAACAAAATATTACAAAAATCCTAATGAAGGAGGCATTCGTAAAGAATCTATAAAGCTGCCGGAGTTTCTCTCTCCTTTCATATTGTGCATTAAAACGAGTTCAAATAGAAAGAGAGTGAAACCACAATAGGGCAGGTTTCAAGACTAAAGTGTTCAAAGCATTGTCGTTCACGTAAGACGCATCAACAAAATCTGTTTACATTCAGAAGATATCATACCAAAGATATTCACCAAAGCTATAAAGCTGCATTTTGTCAAAGAAACAAACATGAAGACACTCGGATTCACATGTTAAGTATTCACAGTGCAATTCTATTTAAAAAAAATGCAAAAATATCAAATATTTCTTTAATATCAAGCCTTTGTCCCAGATAAATTGGACCATTGTACTGCATGCTTCCCCCTGCGCAGTGATACCGTTGCTGGGTGTAGTTTGGTAGAAAGAAAATAGTTCCTACATGAAACTGCTCACAACAAGGTCAGTGGATTATCTTGAGTAATCGGATCATGATTTCTGAAAAAAGACATTGCTGTTGAGTTTTTTTTTAAATGTTGCCATCAAGTCTCATTATACTAGAGAGAAGGCAGGCATCTCTATGACATATCTCTAACACTCTTTTATCTTTTAAAATTATCTGCGATAAGTCATATTAATACACTCTCATACATTCTAACAAAGAAACATCGTGTGCTTTTCTGTCACCGCAGCATCCTGAGTACACAGTCATTAACACTGACTGCTGCGAAGTGCTCAGTATTTTTTTTTAACTGAGGAGAATTCATGATACTTCTTGCAAATCTCTTTCTCAAACATGATAAAACTACAAATTAAAGTGTTGTCAATATATTTGTCCTTACCCACTTATATCCACATTAAGATCTTACTATAGTATATCCAGATCATCTATCAAAAATCTCATGGTGTAAATAATGAGATTAATTGTGAGAGCACCGATAGTCAACCTTACATCATCGTTGAAATATCAATAGATATTTAGCCCACAACATTTTGGTATTAGATTTTCTCATATCAGATATTCAAAAATATTGAGATATATATTGCATATCGAGATATAGCCTAAAAATATCGCAAAATCATTTTCAGCCCATGTCACTCATTAATGGTATCGGTATCACCTTGTCAATGGCATTGGTATCATAACTTTTTAAATGATACAGTTGTACTGTAATGTCCCATAGGATACAAACTCTAGTAAAACTTCCAGTGCTGTAACCTGCACAAGAACCAAAATTATGTCTAAAACATGGACACTGTCACAATGTTTCGAAAAACAGAATCAGAAAAAAACACCTCAAATTACGTCTTTCAAAATATGGCCACGTCAGTGGGCAGCTTGTCTGCAAACATCTCTAGTTCATCCTATAACTATGATGTTACTAGAAAATCATTGTCTTTACCTTAACTTTTGTTATTGATTAGTTGTAGTGGTAAACTATTGATTATCGTTACAACAAAGGGCAACTAAGGAGTTGCAGTCCTAATTAGACAAAGGTCACAGAAAACAATCTACTCCTTCATTGTAACGTGGAGTCAAGAAAAAAATTAAATTAATGTATACGTATGTAAGCAACAAGTTCATGGCTCAGTTAAAATGTCACATCAGCTATCAGGTCCAAATCCACATCAGTCCCTCTAACATGTCATCAAACTGTTGCTGAAGAAGCCAGAACAGATTTAGGAACCTGCCTAATAAGTGTCTGCACAAAGAATCAATACACCAGAGTGTCAATTAAATAAATAAAGGTCAAAGTGCCTGAAGATTCAATACACCAGAGTGTGAGAAGACAGAGAAAGAGTGCTCTAATCAGATACTGAAGCCTCAGCAGTCAATGTTTTTGTACATGTGTGTAACTAGCGAAGTGCAACCGAGTCCTGTGTTCGACTACAAGCAGGAGTCCCAGTGTATCTGCAGGTCAGAACTGTCCAGGAAGTCAGTGGAAAAGACACTAGAGGGTGTTTGGGGGCAGAGTGGGGCCAGTGTGGGGGTTTCCTCTCCACTCGCTCCAACCAGTTCAATACCGTCCAACCAGTCCATACCGTCCAGCCCTTGCTCCCCCTCCGCTGCCATGTCGAAGGTATCCATGGGAGACAAGGGATGGTCCAGGATGCTGGGGGTGCACAGCATTTGACTGTGGAGGTCATCAATTAACGTCAACAGGCCTCCAGGCTCCACCCCCAGGAGAGGCTTACCGGTGGTGCTTTCGAGAAAGTCCTCTAGGCGTCCACTTCCGGCGCTGCTGATGTGTTGTTTCTCCTCTGTCGGGTCGGCCAGAGTCTGAGGCTCAGACTGCATCGACGGGGCCGACTTTGGGGTGTCACACCTGGGTGGGATGGCGGGTGATAGCAACAGCTGGAGTGGGGAGGGAGGAAGAGACGAGTGTGGATTTAGATGGTCCGGAGAAGGGTCTGGTGCTGGTTTGAAGGTGGTGGACATTTCTGAAAAAAAAAACAAAAAAAAACAACAACACAGGATTTAAAAACATTAAATATTACCTTGGGGGCAACAAAGAGAAGAGACAATGTTACTGCCTCTTACCTCCTGTCTGCAAAATGATGTCAATAAAATCATCTTCATGCTCTGTATCCTGAGGGGACACACACACACACACACACACACACACACACACACACAGAGGAAACATATTATCCTCAAAACTGGATGTAAAGTTCACAAAACTATGTGACACAAGCTCTGAAGGTGAAATGTGAAATTTTGTTAAATAACAATATCCAACTGGGATGCGGAGTAACATAGCTTGGCTTAAATGGAGAGTTTACCCAAAAAATAAATGCATATTTTTCTTCTTACCTGTAGTGCTATCTTTCAGTCTAGATTGTTTTGGTGTGAGTTGTCGAGTGTTGGAGATATCAGCCGTCTGTCTTCTCTTCAGTATAATAGAACTAGATGGCACTCGGCTTGTGGTGCTCAAAGCTCTAAAAAAATACATCGAAAACTCAACATTTCTTTACAAAAATCATGACCTGGTCGCTCAAGATAATCCAAAGACCGAGCAATTTCAGCTGTTTCCTTTTTCTGCCAAACGATACCTGCAGACCATATCACCGAGCGGAAGGGAGCTTCTACTGTTCACTTAGCATCACGGAGCTAGATAACGTTACAGCTCAGCCGAGGAGGAAGCAAATATTGTTTACATCTCGCGCTGTCAGCTGTCTCTTGTCCATGAGTAGATGCACACTTCCTTTTGCACATTGACACTGTTGGTAAGTGTAGTTTGATAGAGAGAAAATAGTTCTTCATAAAATTCATAAAAAGGTCTGCGGATTATCTTGGGTAACTGGGTCACTATTTCTGCGAAGCAACATTGTTGTTGAGTTTTACAAATGTATTTTTTAGGCGCTTTGAGCAACACAAGCTGAGTGCCGTCTGGTTCCATTATATTGGAGAAAAGACAGACATCTCTCCAGCTGATATCTCCAACACATGACAACTCACATCAAAATAATACAGATTGATAAACAGCACAGGTCAGAGGAAATATAAATATATATATATATATTTTTAATCTTAGGAGCAACGGCCCCTTTAACATAGGTTATAATATAATATAATTTGGATTAGGAAAATTTCAATCAATTTGCGCACTGACACAGATATGCAGTGTGTCATACTTTGTTATCAGGCGATGAAGCAGCTGTCTTAATGGAAGCTGGAGATAGAGGACTAAACAAGACATCAAGACTCGGACACAACTCCTGGAGGAGAAGAGAATGAAGTGAAAGAGCGAAAAATTATCACAAAAACCTTTAAAAATGATCATTGAAACCATTAAGGTGACTTGTATCATCCAGTCATATTGTAAAGATGATCCGTGTCATCAGGAGATTACTCACAGTTTGAGGTGATGGTGAGGGAGCAGTCTCCTGGTCCTTGAAGAAAGGCTGCAGGCTGGGAGGTGCTGACAAACACTGAGCAACGTCCTGCTGAGGTGTGTCTGTAGATACTTGAGGTCCCTCATTCTGCGGTTTTAAGTCATTAAAAAGAGTGAAAAGATGAGTTCTCCTTACAGAGGAGCTGTTCTCACAGGCAGCAGTGCCAGTTATTTCAGTAACCGTGAATTTCATTATGCGAAAAGAGGGGTGCAAAGATCAGGAAAGACTGCTGATGACAGCAATATGTGCAATCTGCACACAGCGCTCCACCAAATCTTGACACTTTGCAGCACACCTGCACGCCCTGAGAGATACTGCCCATCTCAATTAGAAATATGCGACGGCGTTTTTGTTCGCCCTCTGTTAAACAACATACATCATAGTAATGAAGATGTCGTTAGAGTAATTAGCCGAGCAATAATAATCAGCATCGGGCTGGTGTCAGACACTCTTATCAAAGACTGCTGTCACTGTTTCCAGCAGCATACATCATTAATTTCTGCTGCTATTGGACTCACTGGAGCACTTGTCTCTTACTCTCATGTCTCTCTCTCTTTATGGAGCATTAACAGACTGTTGTGTTATTGCTGCAGTGACTGCAGGGGCTCAGGGGCTTCGGGGCTTGTTTGAAAATGAAAAAGTGTGTATGTAGTATGATAAGGGTCCATGATATGTGTAAAAGAGATGTTTTAAGGCTTCGCATTTGCTGCTGAGTGGCAGAAATGCTCAATATAGAAACTTTCTGTTGAGCTAGATAGAAAAAACAAACTTTTTCTCACTTCTTCTCATGGTTAGATGAGCAGATAGTTTTGGGTTTCAGATACTGATTTATCAGTTACACTACCAACCAAATACAATGTTGGTGAATGTAACTTTGTTTATTGCACTAAAACCATAAAAAAAACCTTGAAACCTGAAAAATTGTCTTGATTTCCTTTAAAAACATTGACGGCAATGAGCAACTTAAGAAATGACCAAAAAATCTGCATGAAAAATTAAAAGAAAATTGCCTAAAAAGAAAATTTAAAAAGTAATATTATTATTATCATTATATAATTTTTATATATTTTATTTCCTTTATCAGGTTTTTAATTAAATTTAATTAATAAAAACAAGCAAGAAAATGACCTGTAAAAAGTCTTAAAAAGCAAACTTTCAGGTAATTTTCTTGTCATCTTTTACATATTTCTTGCACTTTGTAGGACATTTCATGCCAATTTGCTTATTGATTTTTCCATCATGTTTTCTAAAAAAAATCAAACCAATCTGTTCAGGTATTAAAGGTTTAAACGCATGAAGGCGTCTGAAAACAGCACAAGAAAAGTTATGTGGATCCAGGTTTCAAGGGCCAAGAAACAATGTCCTTACTACAGACAATCACTGTGGATGCTCTTCATGAAACTGCTACTATACTTTGCTACAGAAGAAGTTCTTCCAATGCAAACAGTTTTAGCATGGTTAAATGTTTAAAGCTCACCTTTGTCTCTCGTTTCATAAATCCCATGTGCGTGCTCTGTTTGGTTTGATTATCAGCTTTAGGCAGCTGAACAGGTTTGTGGCTCGGGAGCTTGGCCGGAGTCGACTGTAGTCGCTGATGAAAAATGTAAACATTGTTGTTAGTACTGTAAAGTGCTGAATATAATAATAAAAATGGTGCGTTAGCAGAAATTTGCTTTTTTATGAATCATTCTTTGTATTCACACACAACTGTACTTCTGATCCATAATACTGGAATTGGTGATTTGTAGACCATGTACCTCCTATTTGGTCATGGATTAACCTGTGATTATACTTAAACATTATCAGAGGTATGTTCAAAACACACATTCTTATATATGCTAAATTCTTCAAAAATATGGATTTTTTAAACTCTGGGGCAGGCATAAAAAGAAAAAAAAAAAGAGGCAGAATTTGAAAATTAAAACTGTAATGCAGCTCCATCTCTCTGTCTTTAGCCTCTCCAAGCTGACCATTTTTTGCACTTTAATTACAAAATGCTAATACATTTTTATGGTATTTTTGCCCAATAAGGCCAAAATAAAACTGCCTACCCCAGCTTTAAATGTACTGCTGAAAGTGAGTCAGGTACCTGGAGTGTGATTTGACTGGTTGCTTTGTTCCCAGGTGCATCAGTTCTTTGGTTCTCAGTGATGTGATTGGTCAGTGCAATCAAGAAGTGGTTGCCGTTGCAGTCGGAGACCAGAGTTGGTGTGGAGTCGCTCTTGAGATGATCCCGAGGGAAAGAGGGAGCTGAGGCTGACTGCTGGCTGAGGTGTGCTTGAGACACCTGGACAATAACCCATAGTAGGTTTTATAAAAAGAAATTTTGCTTCATATTGCATATCAGCATGTTCAACAATGCAGTTTATCTTGTGATTTAACTAATCCAATGCTGGTCTATCTCTCTCGTTATATTCTCTGTATTATAATAAGAACAAAAGACTGTGTTGTGTGAATGACATAATAAAACTCATTCCTGACCTGTGCTGTCTGCTGCTGCACCTGTTGTTGCTGCAGATGTATCTTGGTCTGAATCTGGATTTGCTGCAGTTGTTTATTCTGCTGTTGCTCCTGTGAAAACGATTTCTGTTGCTTCAGTAGAATCTGTTGCTTCAGCTGCATCTGCTGCTGATGTTGTTTTGACTGTTGGTGCTGCTGTTGTGACTGCAACAGTTGCTGCTGCTGCTGCTGGAGTTGTTTGAGCTGCTGTTTGTGAGATTTCTTCTTCCTCTGCTGAGAAAGGGTCCGCAGGTTCTCTGCCGTCTGACAGTTTTGAATCGTCTGCTGCTGGTTGTGAATGTTGTGCTGCTGTTGGAGCAAAAGTTTCTGTATGGCCTGATGCTGTCTCAGCTGCAGAGCAGTTTGTTGCAGACACACATGTTGTTGTTTTGTCTGTGTGTTCGTCTGCTCCGGTTTCATTTGGACGTGAATCTGCTGCTGTGTCTCCTGAGTTTGGGTCAAAGATTGCGGTAATCTATGATTGTCTAGTAATCGCACTGTTGCCTCACTCGCAACTTCCTCTGCCTCCATGGCTTCCTGTTTGACAGTTACCTTGATAACATCCATCTCACGCGAAATGGATGGTGGAGGAGTCGGGAATGAGACAGGGACGCTGGGCTTATCAGGGGGTTCTTGTTTAACTCTTAGAAGAACCAGCGGCTCTGGCGCTCCTCTGTTCCCGTGCTCCAGCTGCATCCTCAACACGTCCACCAGCCTCTGCTTCTGCCTCAGCATCCGGGTCAGCTCTTCTATCTGCTCGTCTTTCTCCTGCAGCATCCTGTCTTTGTCTACTGGAGCTGATGTTGTAGTGGTTAGTGATGAGACCGGGCAGTGTTTCTGCAGAGAGGCTGGCTGTGAAGAGAATTGACAAGGTGCTGGGGTCGAACACTTCGGCTCCTCTTTAATGTTGGCTGCAAGCTGAGCAGCTGTACGTGGCTGGAGGCTCAGAGGGGATCTCATCTGAACAACAAAATTATAATAGACAAACATACAGTAAGAAACTCTGACAGGAGAAACAATTGTGCAAGATTTTGTGACTATAAAAATCACATCCCTTAGTACATAAAAACAAGACTAATGGGCAAATTAACAAAGGATTGTGCGGCTTTTGCAGCCGCTAAGTGTGCAAAAATAAGACAAAAAGGAGCTGTGTAATTCTTAAAGCACCCATAAAGGGTCAAACGCACCCTTAACTGCACTGCCAACCAATTGGGTCTTGGTGCTCCTGTGCTAAGTAAATAAATTTTATAATGCGCTACATCTGAGACAAAATGAAAAAAAAAGTATACATGAACTTGATTTTAATATTCCTTTTTTTAAAGTGTGTAATTGATGCATAAATATATGTCAGAGGTATCACGGTAAGACTTTCAAGTGGGGCACTGACTGACATTTTTCTTTTGTCCTCATCTTTACCAATAATATGTTGGACTCATGTTAATGTGTATTTTCAGACATAATTCAATTTTGAAAAACAAAACATAACAAATTTAATTTGAATTTAAATTCCCTAGAATCGCAGACCCCCTGTTGAAGACCCAGGGTCTAATTAATTGGCAAAAAAGTCCTCCATTATTAGAAAAAAAATATTTAAATACACTTAATTACAACTTAATTGTGTCTCAGAATGCAATAATTATATTTTTGTAAATTAGTATGTCAAATATTCATTAGTGAAAATGGAGGTACATTTAGTACACACAAATAAGTTTAATTAGGTGGACGTTTGTGTACCTGGAAGTGTTGAATATTTTATGTCCCTACTTTAGCATGAAGATCATTCAACATGCAGAATCAGAAACACTGTTAATTATCCTACTTTAATGTGTTGGATGGGGTTATCTAAGTCAATGGATTACAACAATAACCCAACAAAAATTCTGACCAATTCTCCCAAGGGGTCGCTGTTAAAGCCGGTATCTTCTGGGCTCATGACGCCTGGTGAGCGGTCAGAGGGGGTGAGCGAGACAGCTGGGGTGGAGGCGGTGCCACCATGTGTCATGAGCTGCTGAGGAGTGGTCACGCTGCTACCTGCATCAGCTATACAGAAGTTAAAAAAAGAGTGTTACGAAATTGGTCAGAAAGTACAAGAAAATAAATTATTGACATTGTTTTCTAGCTCTATTTTATTTTTAAACACTTGAATAAACAGTCCTGTGAGGCGAGGTGATTGAGGAAGTGTTCTGTTCTGTTCGACTGACCGGTCAGTGATGACGTCTGACAGCACTGAAACTGTTGCTGTTGTTGTGATGTGTTGTTGGTGGTTGCACCAGATTTGGAGGATCTCCCTGCTCCTTCGGCCCCTGGCCCTGTGGTACCCCCTGCTGTCGGAGAGGAGGAAGTGTCGCTGCCTCCATTCAGCTCCTGGTAGGTCCTCAGCCTCTCAATTAGGTCGTTTTTGGTGCCGGAGACTGGCAAGCTGCGCAGCTTCAACTCGGACTTCAGTTCTACGACCTGACAGAAGACGGAGTAACAGAGAAATTGAGACTGACGGACAAGAGCGAGGAAAAGCAAAGAGATGAGGATAAATACCAGAAGAAAACTGAAATGGATCAAAGGGAAAAAGATGAGGGAAAACAAAAAGACAGAATAATCCATCAATGTCCCTCTCTTTGTCAGCTCGGAGCTGGCAGGCCGCTTTTCTGGGACAGAGTTTTGTTAACAGAGAATCTTTTACATATGCCAGCTTCCATCCACCAGTTACTCCATTGAGTCAGAGCATGTAGACAGCCGAGAGAGCTGTTGCTCTTCACTGCACTGAGAAAATAAGACATAAGATATGGATCATGACCTACTCATGCAGTTTTCTTTTGGATTCAGTGTTTACAAAAGCAACATAAAAAATAGAATATATGTGTGGCTGCAGCTGATGGCAATTTTGCGGATCTGTGAATGCAATGCAGGCAAAACACTTACTTTTTCTCCTCAGCAGCAGTTTGAGGAATTTGAATCGCGAGGTGGATGAATCTGTTGATCCAGGTCTACTCTAAATGGACTGCTAATGACTCTTGAACTAGGCTTGGAAAAATTAAAATATTTCCTACCCTTTGCACCTTCCTGAAATTTCACAGCAGTATATGGTATATGATAAGTGTTCTACTTACTTCATGCTTTTTAGACTAATAAAAACACAATAGAAGCCCACTTATTTTCCTTATTAAACAGAAAAACAATTGTACACCTTTTGAATCCAACTTTTTCTCAGTCACAGAGGACTGACGAGGTTTAATTGAATCGTTAACTCATCATAAAACACTTTATATTCAAACGTCCAGCAATCAGCAGCTCTGGTTTGGTCAAAATAAATCCATAATTCAGATTTAGATGTAAAAAAACATGTTATTCTCCATGGTCTCTCTCTGCCAGCTGGCCACTGGCTGTTTTTCCTTCACCACTAGGTTTCATGGTCTCTTTCAGCTCAGCTGATCTCTGGGATTTGTATTATGTTGTGCAGCTAACCTTCATTTCATCCAGGTTTGGAGGAAGAGACATTGGTTTTGTGCCACCTAAAGGAGCTGAACTCTGACGGTTGTGACCACCCTGGTTGGAGGGAGCTGTTGAAGGAGCAGCGACAAGTTGACCAGGGGAGGAGGTGCTTGTAGAATTGGAGGAGGAAGAAGAAGGTGGCTGCTGATCAGTCTGAGGTCTGTTGGAAAGAACGGGATCAGGATAGTGATCTCTAAAGTCTTGAGATTGTTAAATGTGTCAACACATGCACCCACTAAGTTTTGAATTCTGATTTTCCCAGGTGTTGCTAATCACTAAAAGCTTGACCAAAGACGAAAAAAAAAACATACTTGGGTGGTGCAGGCAGGATGGCGTGGTAGTTATAGTGCTGCTGCTGCTGACTGAGGATCTGGAGCTGCAGGAAGAGCTGCTGCTGCTGGAGGATTTTGGCATAAGATGAGTCCAGATGGGGAGGAGGCTCTTTATCTCCCTTCTGGTCGGGAGGGATGTACTGATGGTATTTTAACTTTTTAATCTAGAAGGCAACACATTAGCAACATAACACATTTTTATTGCTGCTTCTGTGACTCATGTGTTTTCTCTGAGGTTCATATGTGGGTTTAGTTTTAGCATCAGTGTTGTCCACATGTCTAAAAACAGAAGCAGAAATCTACCTTTGGCTTGTTGTCTTTTGGTTTCTTGTGTTTCTGCGCTGAGCGGTCAGAGTTTAGTTTCAGCTGGGGCTGAAAAAAAGACGAGAAATGTTGGTAAGTGCTTACTGCAAACTTTTCAACGACAATAGAAATCAATGCAAGACGAGTATTTAACCTCTTTACCAACTTCTGGGTTTTTTTTTTTTTGCTGCTAAATGCAAGTCGAATCTGCAAGCTCATGTTTTATTTGCTTTGGCTGATGGTTCTAATCCCTTTATCATTCAGACATATTTCCAACTGACCTAGCAGGGCGGGCCTATCACAGTCGTTTATCTAACATAGGGCGTGCTTCATATGATAACCAGCAACTTGACTCTTGGCTCAGGTACATGATTCTTTCTTAATATAAAATTATTGATATGAGCAAATTTAAATCAGAACATCAAGCACAGTTTGCACGTTTTCTTTCACAAATTATGAGACACGTAATGTTTGGCTGACCTTGACAAAGGTCACTTACTTTTATCTGTAAAGTCACCCCTGTCCTCTGGATCGATGAGGCTGCTGTCCCATTGGTCAGCTTGAATGAGGGGGAGGGGCCAGAGATTGGGGGGAAGGGAGGTGCAGGAGGGGAGACCTAGTGGATAAGATGGAAAACATAAGGAACGCTTTGCTGATTTTCAACCAGCTTTGTATCATAACGATGTGGGTAGTTTGTGTAAATGATCTGTGGTGAACTTCATCTTCCATCTAACCAGTGCCTAGATCTCCCTGTTTCCACCTCAGTAAAACTCCTTCCATAGATGCAAAACATGTCATCCAGAAAAGTTTCAGTGGCTCTTGGGCTGTTGCTCAGACTACAGGCTCTACTTCCCCACCTAATTACCCACCACCATCATCACCATCACACAGAGCATGAAAAATGTCTCAAGAGACAGACCCGCCCCTCTCTTTGAACTCTGATAAAACGATAAAACTAGGAAGTATTGATCAGTATTTATTTTAAGGTTCTGTTTGTATTGCGTAGTTATCTTCTAAAATAGTATAAGAAACATATATCAATGCCTTGTTTAGCTGTAATATCGGGAGTTTTGAACTAAGCAGCGCTGACCAAATACAAACAAAGATACTTTAACTACATTGCCTATTTCTCACCTAAAATGTTTACAGAAACATATTTTAGCTTACTGTTTAAATGCAATACAAACGGTTTGCATTACGTCAGCTACCAGCAGGAGCATGTATTGGTCCACTGTGGTGCAGTGCATTCTGGTAGTTGTAGGTTTTCTACCTCTTGAGCAAAAGCAAATGCCACAGTCCTTTTTATGTGTTTTCTCTGTGGCATCAATTTCAGAAGCATCTGCATCTGTCTACTGCAGCCTGGTTTTATGAAAAGGCCATATTTCCAGCAGTGAAATAATTCTTTAAGTGAGCAAAAATGACCACTGATGGTTACATCATTGACTTATTTAGAGCTAGACTAATAAATCAGCCAGGGCAATATATCCCCCCAAAGTAGTCTAGAGAAGATAAATCAAAATTCCTGTGTCAGAGTGTTGATGTGAAAAGAAAGATGCTATATAACAGTTATCTGTTGTAATGTTGTAACTTTGTACTCATCTTTTACAATCTTGCATGTCTGATGCACAACATGCTACTCTCACTGTGTATCGTACTTGTGTTGGTGATGGGATGCTGCTCCCAGCCTGCGTCTCTGGTGGAGAGGGCAGAGGTAACAGGCTCAGAGGAGACTCCTGGCTCATCGGCTGCTCTGGAGACAAACTGTAATTGCTGTCTTCATCACATGACGAGTTATCACCTGAAGGCTTTGGAAACCGTGTCTCTGAAAGGGAGAGGAGAGAGAACAATTTTTATATTTATAGGCACATGAAATGTATAAATGCAACTTGTGTTTTTTCCTATGTGACAAAAAAGCTTTACCACCACCTGCTTGTCTCGCTTGTGTACATTCCTACAATGACAGTGAGCTTTTATCACCCGAAGTCAGGCAAAATTATCAAAAGTGTGTCATCCACGAGTATCAGCAAACACACCATTGCCTGTGGGTGTCAAGGCCTGTAAAATGCTACAAAAAACAAGCTTCCTCTGCGATGTCTGCTGTAAAACCGCCAGTTTATGTGATGCATTGTAACCTAAATGTTTGTCCTCTCTTGTCCACAGCGTGGTAACGAGTCAAGCGTTCTCCCAGTGATAGTTTTCATTCATTAAAGTTCACTGTCAGAGCAGCCACATAAGGTCGGCCACCTCATCCACACTGGTTTTTAAGTGACAGATGGCGTCTCTCTGAGGGATAACGTTAGGCTGAGAATTCTGGCCGATCAGTTGCGCAATTCGTGCTACCAATGCATGAACTGTTTATGGGAGGGCTCCTCCTGTTTATGCCAGCCTTCTGTGCTGCTAATGATATTCTCATTACAAAATGTTTTCCAGGCTACAAATGGACTTAGTTTAATAATACAAAACATAAATCAGGCAAAGTTTGCAAACTAGAATTCACAGCGTACGGTGTACGCCTCCACAAACCAGCAAGGTTGCAGTTGAAGTTGACATGCATATCTGTGAAAATGTGGATGCTTCACACACATCTTTCCCCTGGCAGCACAGAAGATCTATACAAGTCCGTGTGGACGTGTGTACCAAATTTAAAGATATTCCCTCAAGGTGTTTTTGAGATATTACGTTCACGTGAATGAGCAAATCAGTTCATCCTATACTCAAAGGGGATGTTTGGGCCAAATTTGACAAAAATCCCTGAAGGTCTTTTGAGATATGATGATCAGCACGAAAAAGACAGACGAGGCCACAGTGATCTTGACCTCTGACAACCAAATTCTAATCCGTTCATTGCTAAGACTAAAGGGACGTTTGTGCAAAATTTGAGGGAGGAATAAAATAAACCTGCATAAAAACTTAAAGGACACAAAACACACAAAAGGATACATTTTTCCATATCAGTCAGCATCACCATCAGGTCGAAACGACCTTCAGCACAGGAATAGATCCAAGCTGTAGTCCTTTTTGCTCCCTCTGGGATATCAGACTTTTGAGTCATTACAAGGACTTAATGTATAAAGGTAGCTGGTAATATCTGGACCAGGATAGAGGCTTTTCTTTTGCTGGTGGATTTGTGCTATTTAATTACAGGGACTGCTTTGGGCTGCAAGTTATGTAAAATACTCTGCTGGTCATTAATCTAGCATCAGCAGGCAATGATGAAAAGACAACATGGGGTTGATTTAACACCCTCTGATCCAATAATGTGATGACTTCTCTACTGCTGTGCTGGGCCAGCGTGTGTCTGTGCATCGTGCTTTGCATGTTTGTATCTTTGCATGTCAACTCTGTGTAACTCCTGCGTTCCCAGTGCTCCCACAATAAGTGGCAGCAATGCAATTGTGTTTATTGTGTGGCGGGGACAGAGACGGATATTCCACTGACACTGTATGTTATTGAATCTCAGCGTTCTTTCCTCCGCACATCAATCAGGCAGCTGCTGGACCCACTGTCTCTGATCTCATCATCTAACGTCTGACAGCGCTGGACTAAAATAAAAATTAGACAGTACTGCTCTTTTGTTTCGTTTATTTTTGATGCCATAATGAAAAAGGGTGAAATTGGGGTCATTGTATCCGTCACTGTCCCCAAATTGCAACTGATTAAAATCGCATTTATTCATTTGAAGTTCTACTTCTTCACTCAGTATATAATTCAATTACTAAAAGATAATGGGCTTTAATAACAGACACTATGGCCATTTAAAGCTGACAGCAGAGACAGAAGAGTCCTCACTTCCTGTCTCTTTTAAGAAGGGATGCGAGGACATACCATGAATTACTGTATCCTAATTTAAACGGACAGTTCACACCAAAATCAAAAATACATTACGTTTTGTCTCTTACCTGTAGTGCTATTTATCAGTCTAGATTGTTTGGGTGTGAAATGCCGAGTGTTCGAGATTTCGGCCGTAGAAATGTCTGCCCTTTTACAAATATAATGGAAATATATGAGACTCGGCCTGTGGTGCTCTAAATGTCAAAAATGTGTTAGAAAAACTCAACAATAATGTCTCTTTCCAGAAATCATGACCCGGTCACTCAATATAACCCACAGACCTTGTTGTGAGAAGTTTAAAGTAAGAACTATTTTCTTTCTGCCAAACTACACCTGCCAACCGTATCACCACGCAGAAAGAAGTGTGCATCTACTCGTGCACAAGATGCTGGTAACAGCACGAGATGTAAACATTAATGGCGTCCTCCTCAGCTGAGCTGTAACGTAAACTAACAATGGTGCAAGGCGAGCTAGCAATAGATGCAGGGTGGGTGTAGTTTGGTAGAAAGAAAATAGTTCCACATGAAACTGTTCACAACAAGGTCTTACCCAGGTCATAATTTCTGAAGGAGACACCGATGTTGAGCTGTTGAGTTTTTTAAATATGTTTTTTTTATTGTGCTTTGAGCACCACAAGCTGAGTGCCATCTATTTCCATTATATTGGAGAGAAAAATATGTATTTTTGATTTTGGTGTGACTGTCTCTTTAACAATTGTGGCTTTTGAGGCATGAATACTCAGGTGGGAGAATTTGTGTATAACGCAGTTATTATGTACATATTGGATGTAAATGTGTGTTTGTCTCAAGTGTTACATCTGGCATCTGTGTGTGTTTGTTTGTATGTGTGTGCGTGTGTGTGTGTGTGTGGCAAGCACAGCTGAGGCATCTGAGAGGGAGCATCAGTGTGTTTGTGATATCCGGAGGAGGGGCCCAGGAGGGACATCCTGTCAGGAGCTTTAAACTGTGGGTGTGTTGTGATATATTACACTTTTACATTTATATTACACCTGCCTCCTCCACACATATGCTAGGCATATTGTATTTAAAGGTGTATTCAATATTTTGTGGCTCTAGGGGGTAAGGAAACAATAAATCAAGCAAAGAGACGTAGAGCCACGATGACATAAAGGCTTATAAAGTGTAGCTTGATCCTGCCACATTGTTGGTTTTGCTGGCGTTCAGGGTAAGGCTTAGTCAAACATAAATGATTTAACACTTAAATGATTCAACACTTAAATCAAAGATATAGATCCTCCACCAGTCAGAGGTAACTGTGAGGGGAGTCAATTAGTTCAGCTAAAGATGGCAAAAGTCCAAAAAACAGTTTATTTGGGGGAAAAAGAATTGTAGAGACACTGAATTGTCTTGGACGGACTCGATTTGTCATTTCTGGCCCGGCTTACCTATAATGGCCTGCTTAATGCTGGAGTGAACAGGCAGGATATTTTTGTGGATCAGCTCCATGGGCCCCGGCCGGTGGGAGATCTTATCGTTCAAATCATCGGCAAGGCGAGCTCTCTTCAGCTGCAGCTGCTTGGCCTGAAGTGACGGCTCCGCTGACGTCTCTGAAAGTACACAGAAAACAAATGATGGAAAAAAAATAAAATTGCCAGTGTGCCGGGGTCCTCAGACGTTATTTGTCTGACTTACAGAGTCCAGACAGGCCGGACACTTTATGTGGCACTCACCCTCAAGGATGTGCATCCTGATTAGTTCAGAGCGCTCCGGTCGACTCTTGATCTTCCTCTTGAGATAGTCCTCAGTCTGGAGGAGGAGAGAGGAAGAAAATGAGACAATCACTCACTCATGGATTTATACTTTAAACAGTTTTTGTTTATCCATTCATTTCAGCTGTTTTTTAATCATTTATTACATATATTTGAATTGTTCCTTATTTTCAGATCTTCATTTCTACATTACTTTAAGCAAAGAGTCACAACTTTCTGGCTGATCAGTTTATTTTGGCTAACTTTTACTTACGATTCATCTATGACGTTTAGCTAATGAACTATTTTTCTGGTACTTAAGTTTATGTTTATCTATTACATTTACTTCAAACATTTGCTTATTAATTTTACTGAAATATAAACATTTTTCTATTAGCCTACTTTTAGCTAACTATCTTAAACACTTATCCATTATTTTTAGCAACATTTATCTATACTTTTAGCATACGTGTATCCATTGTTTTTGCCAGCAATTTTAAACATGTATCCGTTACCTTCAGCTAATTATTTTTAACATTAATCCAATATTTTTAGCTAACTAGTTTACACAACTATCCATTACATTTAGCTATCTATTGCATTTAGCTTACTATTTAAACATTTATGTATTACTTTTAGCTTATTATGTTTTAACATTTATCCACTATTTTTAGCTTAGTATTTTTAACATGTATCCATTATTTTTAGTTAACTATTTATAATGATTGTCCATTATACTTTGGAGATTAATTTGATACTTTTAGCTTACTATTTCGACCAGGTATCAATTATTTTCCGTTAACTATTTTAAATGATTGTCCATTAATTTTAGCTATGTATTTTAAATATATATTTAATACTTTTAGCTATTTTTTTTAAAACATTTTTTAGTTACTTAACATTTTTTAGTTAAGTATCTAGACTTTTCTGCACTTGCTCATTAGTTTTCAAACACGCTCAATGCGTAGCTTTAAGCGGGTGTACAGCTGACTCAATATGTGGAAATATATTTTCATGCAAATTAGAATTTATATTTTGCTTTTAAATTGAGCTCCTCCACAGTCTTTCCACATACTCCCCTAGAAACTGCAGACAAACCCTGCGGGATACATGTACCCGGGGACTGGGAAATGCTGGCATTGCACCTTATTAAGAATATACATTATCTGTGCAGATGGCCTTATCTCAGCACTTATTTGTCATTTCCAGCCCTTCTGTGTTACATTATTATTTAAGAGTTGCTGTAATGATGTCAGATGTTGCAAAGCACAGAGAGATTAAATGTCGGTTGAAACAAGCCAGGTTTGACTCCAGTGACTGATTCAAGGGTGACATACTCACTCGCGCTCGCTCCAAGCTGCGTCTCTGTTCGTGGAAGGAAGCTGAACTTTTCAGGGCTTAAGGGAAAAGAGAGAGAAAGAGGGAGAGGGAGAGAGAGGGGGGGGTTGACATTAACATGGCAGTGTGTACATTCATGCCACTAAGGGGAAATGGGAAGCAAAATGGCTTTAAATGGCTCTGTGCTTCTACAGTTCAGTTCCAGTTCAGTCTGAATGGGTTTACTGATGATGAAGATTATTGCTCTTACATTGCCAAAGCTTTTCCTTTCGCACATCCTGAACGCCATGTCAGCATAATAAATGCCTGGTCTCACTGTGCAGACTCACATATTTATGCACCATGACAGAACAAAATGCATAATAGCCCGGGCAGCGGTCCCATTAACAGGTAAAGGGAGACATGTAATGGGATGGACTCTGAGGGTTCCAGTTCAACGAACCTCTTTACAGCAGAGGAATTTATGGAGTCTGCTCAGCATTTACAAATGAGTCAAGCAAGACTTGCTGTGGGCCTGTGATTATGCAAAAACCCGAGGATTAGTGGTGCTAGACACCTAAAAGCCTAAAGGGCTGTGATGACACCAAAATGCTGACTTAAATGTAGTGTATCAGTACAGGAATTATGATTTTGCTACTAAAACAAAAATCTAAACCTCACACTATTTAATTATTTCATATTCTGGGGAAGATTAAATACACAGGCAGCTTATTGTGTAGCGATGTACACAAATTGAGCATGATGGAAATTAATGTGAAGGTCACACAAGAAACATGCATTCTGATAAAAAAAGGGAATAATTCAATGCACAACTTAAAGGAGCTGCCAGGAACACATTTCACTGGAAATGTACCTTATATGATGTGTGACAAATAGATGATTGATTGATTGACATGTTAACCACGTTTTGTGGTTGGATTAAACAGCGAACCGCTTAGGTGACAGGCTGCAAGCACTGCTGTCTCTAAGGCATGAATCAAGCTTCCAAGTAACACTCAAACTTGACATCTCAAGGTGTTAGGAAATGCCTTTAGTTGCTACGCATTTGTTCTTTCTTTGAATGCCATCCATGCCTCTGACAGGTCTAATCATTCTTCATAGCAGAGGGGAAACACTGCGGCACAATATAATAGCACTTTTGAAGCCATTGAGCTAAAATTATAAAAGGTGGTGTACGTTGAAACCATTCTTTTGGGATAGGACGTACAATAATCCTTATCCTTACCCTATAATTTAAAAAAGTTAGAACATGTGCATTCAACTCATTTGTTTGTCATATTGCCTATTTATGCATGGCTGATAAAATGATAATCAGAGTTCCAGACGAACAAAGCCAGCTATCTCAGAGCGCCACACAAACACACATGCAGGATGTGCACACTGCTGTGTAGAGTGAAATGTTTTTCATTGTTCTGGCTCTCCGTCTGCATGCTGGAATTGAAATGGAACAGTGACCGAGAGGTTAATGAGGGTGTCTGCATCCATATTGGGTGGGCACTGCAGTGTATGATTTGTTACCTTCTGAATCATAGTTTCACAACTTTAGGACAATAGAGTTGTCTTGTTTGTCCCAAACATACAGACAATGAACCAAGAGGTTTTAAATGGCCAAACAGTCTGATATTTGTCACTGGCCAAGTCAGTCACCAATGGCTGCAGTGCACGCCTGTCCGAGGAAGATACCCAGGGTTTTTACACATTTTTTACAATAAATTGACTTTTCCATGACTTTGAGGCAAATTCTGCATTCTCTGAAACACCCATCAATACTTCTTATTGGTTCTTTTCCATAACTATCAAATAGTTTTATAACATATACTTTATTTAAAAGATTAAACTACATATTTAAATATAACTTAGGAACTGTTCATTATTTATGAGAGGGGGGAGGCTACAAAAAGGGGGTGGCATGTCAAAGAATTTTTTAAGCACTGGAGAGGGACTTATACATTTTATCTTTAAAGGGGCATACATCTTTAAATGGCTGTATTTTGCATTTATTTTACTGCCAATTTTAAAAGAAAACATGCCTTCGAAACCCACAGGCCTGCGAGTTTGGAAGTTTGGAATTTTTAGAGAAAGAATTTTGGCTTTTTTCTTGTTTTTCTTATACTTTTTTTTGTGATTTCAAAAGAAAAAACTTTTCCAAAACTTTCAGGACATATTTAGTTTTACAAAGCTTTTCCAGGCCTGGAAATTTCTATCTGCAAATTCCATGACTTTTCCATTTTTTTCACAACTGTATGAACCCTCGATACCACATGCATGGAAGTAAAAACCCTCAAATGAAAGCGAGAGTTATCACTTTTTCATTTTCTCATCATGGTTTCATTTGAAATCCAATGCGCTGGAGCTAACACAATGGAAAATTTGTCGCTGTCCTAATACTCTGTGACTTTACACACACGAGTGGTGTGACCAGATTAGCGTCCCTGGGGCAAGACTGCTGGTACCTGCTCAAGCCTGAGTTCACGTCGCTGAGCACTGTCACACTGCTGGTACACACTCGCTCTTGCACACCCCCGGGACATCAGCGCTCTCAGACCTCTCACCCATCCACAGGGGGGGTTTGAACCTGCCTGTCAATCAGCTACATGGGAAATGAGAGGTGGGATGGAGGGATGGATGGATGGATGAGCACAAAATGAGGGTTTGAATGCGGGGGCGAATGTGAAAGTGGTAGGAGTAGATTGAGAGAAGACGGCGTATCGGGAAAACTGAATGTAGGGAGACAGGGGAGAGGAGATAAATGGAGGGAGGCAGCTGGAAGAAAAATGGAACAACAGACCCAAGGGCAAATGAAGAGGAGGAAATAGAGAGTGGTGGGATGAGGTCAGAGAGAAAAGACCCTATTATGTGCATGAGTGGCTGCATCATGGTTTCTCGCCGCCCTGCTAAAGCTAACCAGCATTCCTGGTCTTTAAACTTTGAGAACATGGAGGAGCATCGGCTCCTCTGAGGGCGTTTCTGTTTTTATGTTTAGTCTGCTGCTGATCGCTGCTTTGTTTTTTCTTATGTGTTAACCACATGGCTTGTGGTTTAAAGAGGAATGAAACCCCCCAATTTTGGCTTGGGTGCCTCCTTTCTGGGATGTGAAAAAACATCTCAAAAATGGGCAAGGACACCCTAGTCACCCGAATGTACCGCTCCTGTATACTAAACCCCACCACGGAGAGCAGCGCTGGGATTTATGTTGTACTGCTGTGAAAACATTAACACATTTCTCCTTTAAAAAGCTGTATTTATTCAAGTTTCTCACCAAAAACTTATTTTTACAAGATTACATGGAACATATCATGAGAACTTTATCTTTGTTTTTCATGCAGTTGTCATTTTTACTGAATATACCTTGAACGCACCATAATGTAACAAGCAGCAGCACGAGGGCAAACACTGGCTAATGTTTGCTAAATTCCAGCTGCCTGTACCAGAGAGCAGAGCAGTGTGTAAGCAAGGAGCGCTCACTCTGCATTTTAATCTGGGGGCTGAAACGTCTCCAGAGGTACACTGAATGACAACAACGCTCCCGACCTCTGCTCTTCTTATTGCTCTCACCAACAAATATTTGGAAAAGGCCTCAACAGCGCATAAAGTTTTAGCTCAACTAACCCGATAAACACGTGTAGATGAGCACGAACTGAGAGACATTTTTATACATCTGAGAAGTGTATAAATAACGTACTGGGGAGGGTATCACACTTGGGGCTTATTATAGCACTGAGTCAAATGAACACACACTCCACAGCCCCACAGCTTACAGAGGAAAGTTTTCTCTACACAAAGAGGGCGTTTGAATAATTGTTTTTGGGTGTTTGAGGGGTGGATAGAGAGACAGTGATAAAGAGATAGACTACAGAAGGTGAGCACAATGAGAAGGAGAACCAGCACTACGAGAGGCCAAGTGGCTCTTGGTGAAGACTATTGACCCAGAACAAGAGAGGACGGCTTCCTCTGAGCTCCAATCTAATGTTTTATGAAACTGACTGAAGGATTGAGATAAGAGATGAGGGTATTTGGGGAAGAAGGGCAGATTGTAAGCATGTGGACTGTCAATGAGAAGAGAAGCAGAGCAACACAGACGTGATCTGCAGTGTATATTGTGGCTCTTCTAACGGTCCTCTGTCTCCACGTGAGACTCCAGGGACAATAATGATAAAGGTCAGGTGACAAAGGAAGGTAGCTGAAATGTCAGTGGTTAATTGTTCTGCCATGTGCTTACAGTGAAAAGCCATACCTGAACTTAACCATTTCTAAACATGGTCGAGTGGTATTCAAACCTTTGGTCAATGACAACACAACATAGGACAACATTGTCTCGTCCATTGTCGTACCATGTCTCCGCTGCCAGGGAAGCTAATTTGAAAGCAACACTAGCACTAAAACAAAGCTATCCCAGAAAGAAATCTAGTTTGGTTAACTAAAGCTACTTAGAAAAAGTAGATCAAACTACTTTGTAAAAAAAATAAAGAAAACCAGATATGTGGTTGTATGCCTCTGTGCACCAGTCAAGTTGCAAGTTTACAAAATAAAAGTTCCTCCCATGCTGACACTTACTTTGCATGTATTGCAGATTGCCTTCCCTGGTGTTGTTGGAATACGCACACTTTTTCATAAATTATTTTTAGCGGTGCTCATTAAAAACCGATACAAATAATTGAGAAAATGCCGAATATCGGCCCCAATAATCTGTCGACCCCTATTAAAAAGCGTGGGTTTATTAGCTGAGAATAATTGTACAAAACAGTTTGATCCTTGTCCCCACTGGGTTTTTTTTGGTTTTTTTTTACAAAGAAACGTGTGAAGACAGACGAGAGATGTGAAAAACCAACTTTTTTGGTCACACTCGGCCTGTTTACAGCCTGATTGTTTCTCTCTCTTACAGACACTTATATACGCTCACTCGACAGACAATAAGAAACTCAACAGCACAGTTTGTCCCCTCATTTGTAACAATGGTAAATTTAAATTCTTTCCATTTTAAAGCAGCTCTCCATCAGATGAGCCCTGAGCCGTGCTCATTATTATTGCTCTGTCCACAAAGATAACAACTGGTTATTGTATTTTAATGGCTTTCTATAGTAAAGGGGAAATTGTGTGTTTTTTGTGATGCAGAGCAGAATATACTCCTGCAACAGCAAGGTGAATACGTAAAATAGTTTACAAGCAGCTAATTCAAGCACTCACCAGATAAGAGGAAATACTAGCAGAATAGACTCACAGCACAATACACTTCCTGTGTGGCAATGTGTGAGATGGCGATCAAAGGAACCGAGAGACATTTGTACACAGTAGAAACTTGGGGCAGATTAAATGTCAAAGACAGAGGATGAACTTCAATATTTGTCAAAATAAGCTGTACTTGTGTACTTATAAGAGCTGCTGCAAGCTTAAAACGCAATATGATCATTTGCATTGATCTGCTGGACATTTAGGTAATTCTAATATAGAAATGTATGTTCCTGATGTTTTTTAATATCAGAACAAGATGTTCTTGTTCTTCTCAGCGTATTTACTGAAAACAGCTGTTTACTTCAGACAACAGAAACATGCACTGAAAGGATCTGAAAGAGGAGCCAGGAGTATATAAGCTAAAGTATCTAAACATTTTGAGCGTGATGGCGCAAGGGAAAATTTCTCAATCAGATAAAAGGCAGTGAACGGATGTTCATGACAGCAGTTGAAGTTGACATTGATTCACCTTTCAGTGAAGACTGAAACTGCTGTCTGCCAGGAGATGATGGCAAAGTCTTAACCACAACCTAAATCACTTCAGAGAACTGCTGCATAACAAAAAATGAAGCTAAAGCTACAAGACAGATTCTCACAGGCAGTGATTGAATGGAAAAACTTCAGCAATAAACTAAGTTACTTTTATAAAAAGGAACAGATAGTCAGTTGATTGTTTTGTTAGATACACTCAGCTAAAAACTAATGCAGTTTAATAAAAGAGCTCAGAAATAAATCCTACCTTTAGGAAGAATGTTCATTTTTTTGTTCAAACTGTAAATACAGGCGCTGATTAAACTTATTTGTCATATCAGATAATGTTAAATTGTGTTTCATTGTGATGATAGGTGCTTCTAGTATTTAGTCTACTTGCATTAGGCTGGAAATGATGAATTTATGTGTTTTTTCCCCATCTTGCCACATTTGTTCTGTATATTACTTGTGTTATAAGACAGGTACCATTTTTGGGACTTTTTTTTCTTGCTTTTGTTTTTATTCTGGAATAGCCTTTGTTTTTATTGACTGCGTGTTTTATTGTATTCTGTGATACACTTTGTGAATTTTATTGCTGTCAAAGGTCCTATATCAAAAAATGTGTTGTTGTTGTATTCCATGCTTTTCTGCTGCTTTTAATGTTTTGGTGAGACAAAGACAATTTTCCACTCTGGTGGAAAATAAAGTGATATTCTACGTTTATCTAACACCAAACACACACCTAGAAGTAGCTGCAAACTGCTGTCATGGAAGGTCTATGGAAATCTGCAATGGCTGCGTCGAGCTCAGTGAGATGCAGCCATTTGAGTCGGCGGCGAAGTTCAGCCGAACTTAATGTTCATTCATTCATTCATTCATTCATTCATTCATTCATTCATTCAATTTAAACCCTCAGAAAACACACTGACGAAGAACCCTTGTTTTCAGTTGTGCCAAGGTTCATACTGCAAACACAACTTAAAACAAATAGCAATACGAGAAGAATACATAGCCTTATCATTTTAGAAACAGATCAACAATCAACAGACAATTGCCATTAATAAGATTAACAGTTACACCTTGGAATTCTCTCAGCAGTTTGAATGAGGTTAAAGTTTTGTGGGAGTGTATTCAATGAATATAAGGTGCAGTAAGAAAAGGCTGATCAGGGGATAGTTGGAGATAGTTTAAATTGAAATTTAAGGGGCGAGTCCTCGACTCCAATCATATGTTGACCTATGAATAATTTCTTCCTGACAGAAACACATAAACACGCCTCCCGGCTGCAGAAAAATGCAATTATTGTGGTAAGCAGCACTTCCCTGCTGCTTGGTGTGTTTTCAGCGTAATCAACTAGTTTATCAAAGGGAAATGAATCTGTATAATTATTTTGTCACTTTATCATGAAAAATGTTGCTCATTTTTCTTAAACATGATGATTTGATAAGTTTGCTTTGTCATAGTTAACTGGATGCCCTTGGGAGATGGGACTGTTGATTGAATGAAACAAGCTATTTGAATACATCTTCTTGGGCTGTTGGAAATTACAGGCATTTTTAATAACAGATTAATAAGCAAGAAAAATTATCACTGCTGACAACTGAATCTCTAGTCAGTATGTGACAGGTTGGAAAAGCAAACTTTGCATATAATCATACCATCTTTTGACATTAATGTGCTAAACAATTAGGACTGCACATATAGTTTTTTTTAATTGTCATTGCCATAAACACATGGCAAAATACTGCAGTATTGCACTCAGGGATTTTTAAGTTAATAAGTCAATAAAAACTGCACTTTAAAATTAAACTAGAATTCCTTTTGCTTTTGTGTCACTTTATTTTTTTTAAACAAAAAGCAATTTGTTGTATTTTAGCAGAAAGCAGCAGGAAGTACCACTTAAGTATCTGCAATATTCAACTATGTTGTTGCAAACTGCATATTTTCTTCATATCCCTCCCTAAGAACAAACAATACAATAATATTTTTCCATATAGAGTTTAACCCTGTGGCTGCATGATGCAAAAAAATGATCTTAAAATGGAGTAAACTCCTTAAACCACATCCTAATCAGTCATAGTTAAGTTTATCGACAGGCTTGCTTGTACTACTATATTATCACACTGATTAGAAAACACTGAAAACCTTTACATAACCCATAAATAAACAGTTGGGGTTTTCTAGTAACGTACACTAAACGTGATTTTAAAAGTTGCATCAGCAGTTCAATAATCACTTAATAGTTTGAGATAGTGATTAACTAATAGTGCGAATGTAGTCTTTTTCAGCACACGGACCAAACTTTTTTTTAATAATTGTTATCTACTTACGCGGCATGATCCCTTGGTTGACTAACTCTGCTCTGGACCTTCTCTGTTGTAGCTTCAGCTGCAGAACTGAACACAAAGACAGAGACAGACAAACAGTCATTCACTACAGAGTGATCAGAGAGCATCGTCTAACCAACCATATATCATCTCTACTTCACTTCCCGGACACAGAAAACCACAACGGTAGTGACATTACTCACAACTTTGGTGCGAGTAAAGCAAACATGAAGCATTAAATAAGAATGCTTTCTGTGTAGGTTTTTATTAATCCTGTTTGCTGCTGATGATCAAAATTAATTATTTGTGGTCTTCTGCGAGAAGACGTGCAAAGGTTTTCACACACTACAGAGGCAGAGGAAACACAAACATGAACACACATACGCACCAAAACCACCACGCAGACACACCAACAGCTTCCTGTTTCAAGTATTTGATAAAATAGCAGCATACACACTTTGCTGCTGCATGTGTCACATCTCATCACCGCAGAGAAGCGGGGTGTGTAACACAGATAAAGAGGTTTACATACATGTGTTTAATGTACCTTAAAGGTCATAAATGCAATTTTTTACATGTATTAATCATGTTTAATTGTGGATGGGTGAATGGATTGCCTATAACAGCCTGTGCATAGCTTTCTATGTAAAGGACTCGGGACAAATTCTCCAGGAAAATCCGAAGGATATGAAGTTTTGCGTGTTCCTGCGTGTTTTAATTCTCTTCAGCTCCACAACAACTACTGATGTATTAAGAGACCTGGATACAGCATTGGAGGCAGTGCTCAGTGGTATATAAAAAAATGAAGAAACATTGCTTACATTGGCCTAATGTTATTCTAAATATGATTGTATTTATTTTCCAAAATTTTATCAACATGATGCCGATCAGTCTTTTGTACGTCACGTCACTTTTTTGGCTGATGACCAGGTGCTTGCTCACGCTTTGATGGGATTTTGACTGCAGTTCATCTAACGGCCTCAAAGAAAAGTGTCCTGAATAACAAGAATTTTCTAAAAGTTACATACAGAACCTTAAATTTATCCTGACTTTTGATATTTTGTATTATTTCACCTACGCGTGTGATTCATACACCTATTCAGGTGTATGAAGGCTTAGATACCATTAAATGTTAACATTGAACCATCATTAAAATTTGCATATTGGGGCCATGACTTCATGTTCAGACACTCAGATAAGCTATGAAACTTGTTCTGACTCATCACGTTCTGAGCAAACCGCGCAAAAATGATCAGCAAAAAGTTTGAGGGCCGAACTTCCAGAATGAAAATATAAATTGTCAGGAAATGATCTTCTGCAGATCGGCAGCTGCTGGATATCTGGGTCATGAAATCAGCATGAAAGTGTAACAAAATATGGCATCTGGAAACATTTTTGGTTGAGGGCTCTTTTCTCCCCCACACCCTGACTATCTGCAGTTATGATATCAGCTCACACCTCAGCACTGCAGATCTGTGGTTGAGGTATTGCAAAGTCATATGTTGTGGCAACTTACAGCAACAAGAACACATGACCTTGCGTACACTATAAACTATACGATGTTGATATTAAATTACATACCAGGTCCTGATTTCATTAACCTCTTCATAATTCTCTTCCTCCTCTGATGTGAGGAACATACTGTTTTTAAGTCTCGCGTATTGTGCCCACAAACCCTCACTGCTGCGTCATTCAGTTTGATCAGAGCTCATCTGAAAGGACGAATCCATAAAGTCGAAATTTACTGCTGCCCCTTCTGGACTGAAGCCAATCACCCCGATGACATTCAAAGTGTAGCTCAACTTTCCTCAGCACAGCGTTTCTACACCACAAGCTGAGATCCCACACGGGGTCATTTGATCAGCAGTCAGGTTAAAGTCAGAGTGCAGGACTTTTACATTTTACAATGAACGTTCGTTACATTCCAGTCCGAGCGAAACAAGTTCACACAATGCTGATTAATATCGCCAACATGTTTCCTCTTTGTATTTCTCAGTATGTGAGATTTTGATGTCTGTGGTGACTTTCAAGCGCAGGCACACTGAAGTTGATGTTTTATGTCAACCAGCCAAAGCACACAAGAGGGACACAAGATTAATTTATTTATTTTAGGTTAGATTTTTTTACTGTTGTACTGCTTTTTATTTTGCTTTTTTTTATTTTTACAATGTTTCATCTGCATGTGACTTCTTCTGACACTATGCATGTTGACAGTTTGAAATAAATACAGGAAAGGTGGCGAGACCAGCGACGTAATGATGATTAGAATTTAAATTTTCACAGATTAGAGTGGATTGTATTTTACATTTATGTTTACACACTTACATACTGAGCATATTTAATTACTTACTTTTTATAGATCCAAATGTTTTCATTCTGTGCCAATTGTTGCTCTTACTGTATTTCTTTTTATTATTCTTATATACTGGTGTTGATGCTTATTTCTACTTGCTATAATTCTCTCTGCTGGCATCAGAGCGACTAACGAACCGCAATTTCCCCTCTGGGATCAATAAAACATTTCTGATTCTGATGTTGCAGCAGATAGGAGTATGGTAGACACTACGACATCTATAGAAATCCTTAGAAGTGTCCAAAAAAGCAAAGAAACTTGTTGTTCAGAGGAGGGAGTTAAAAAAAAAATAACAAGACTTGAAGAGAGCTCTCATTCAGTGTGTATGTAATTACTCTCTTTGCCAGAGGTGAGAGAAAAAAAGTTTCTCCAGCTTTAAGTTCGTAAAACCAACAAATTAATATTCCATGTGATGTGTGCGGTAATTGCATTTAAAAGAAGGGCCGCAGGCCAGAAAAGGGCCTCATATAGCAAAAAAAAATTTAAAAACTGTTGTAATCATTTTATGAATGAGCACAGGAACTACTCATAGATGTAAATAAATGTAGGTAAAGCCACACCATAACATGTATGGGTAATAAATTGTTCTAAAGCTACACTCTTAAAAGACAACAGATGAAACAAATACAAAAAAACTATTAATAAATTCTTATCATTTTAGGCAGCGATTCCATAATGTGCTGTAAAACCCTTTTTAGCCACTTAGGAGCGCCATGAATATTCATTTGGAGTTGTGTTTCTGGCCACCTGCTGAATCTCCGTCCAATATTCACTCCCCTTTTGGCTCAGTTTCTGTCTCCACCAACTCCCAAGGGAAATATTTGGTTCTGAAGCTGCTAAATGCTACACTATGTTCAGCGGCTAAATTTGTCGACTGTTTGTTGCAGGACATGGTGTGTGGGTTTCAGAGCTTTTTTTTTTTTTTTGTCGTTGAAAGCAGCTGTCTGCTCGGTCAAAAACAATAATGAAAGCGGTCAGAGTGAACCAAAACAGTAAAGTTGCACACTGGAAAACCAAAATAATGAGCTCAATTTAAAGCTCTGCAGTGCTATGGGGAACTGCAGAGGAAGGTTATAATACAGTGGGCTCATCATTTGGGGTGGTGAAAGCAAACTGATTGCCCAGTGAGTCCAAGAATTGAGATTATATTAAACAAATCGCAATAAAAATGCACTGTGCACTGCGTGAAGGACTGACGCTATTATTTTGTACAGAACCTGCCTAAAAACTTAATCCCAAACGTATTCTTTTGAACTTTTTATCTACTTATTGCATCCTTTGGCTCACATCCCTGCTCTTCTCTCCATCACTATACAAAGAGACGTTATTCCTCATATACCAAACATGCTTTTCTTCTTTTCTGCTAGTGTCAGTCAGGTCAACTAACAAAGCTAGCCTCACTAATTTCCCCCTTCATGCACCTAAAATCTCAAACCACAGCTTATCTTTCTCATGCACTTCCTTTCTTTGCTCCTCTTTTTCAGTTATCTAAAGTCCACATAGCTGTTTATGCCCTAAACTCCGCATTGTTGTGTCTAAATGTATGTTTTTTTTACGCAGTAGAAAAGATGTGTGTTTTCTGGCATTCCAGCAGTGCTTGGTAATAATGAGAGCAGGCTCTGTCGCTGTGGCCTTTTGCAGGCAGACTCAGCAGACAGTCGCTCTGTGTGTCCTACAGCAGCCAAAGATAAAAGCATTCTTCTTCCTTTGATTTCTGTGATGAGGATGCGACTGACGCAGAATGGTGCAGTTTCTCCTGTCGGCAGCACGCAAGATTTAACTGGGTCCTACAGGCAAACATGGCCAGACCAACAAAACAAACACTAACACAAATACTCATTACAACAATGCAAAACATGTACACGAGCGCATAATAAACATGCAGAAATAAACATTCAATTTTTAATTCCTCAGTTTATCTGCGTAGTGTGAATATACAGACAATCATAAAACATACCCACGCACACTTTGCACCCAACATACACAACCACACACACACACAAAACACACACAAAACACTTGTTTTCGAGGCAGATGATTTGTGCCAGGAGATGACAGGCAAGTGATGCAATGTGCTGATACAGAATCTATTCTGGGAAAGTGTGCTCATTGCTCAAATGTCACCACATAACAGCAAGTGCACCTTCACTCAACAAGTTTAAAGGAATAGTTCAACCATAAAATGTTCATATATGTATCAAGTAGTCACGTTACGTTGAATTTGTGAAGAAAACTGTTGTTTTTCTAACATGCCTCCACGATGAACGAAAAATCCAAAAACTAAAAACTACAGAATAATTGAAGTCATAAGGGTCCACATTTAACAACAGCAAAACTATATCAAACAATCTGTTAACAAACTCACAAACAACTCATGCAATGTCATCCAAGTCTCATTTATCCAGTCGCATGCTCAGTGCTTTCCAGACAAATCCATTTTTTTTCTAAAACCTTGCTTTTTAAAACTGAACTGAAAATGCGCTACCTGAGACTTCAATACTAAGTCTTTTGAGGTAATTTTGGGGAAGTACTGAGCATAAAACGGGATAAATAGGACTTGGATTATACCTTAGGAGTTTTGTGAGAGCTTGAAACTGATGTGAGTTATAGTTTTGCTGTTGTTAAACATGATTTCCTATAAATCAATAAAACATGATGTCCTTTAATGCAGACAAGAGCAATTTTAATACTCCTACGTGACCATCAGTCTATACAAGCTACAATTAAGAGGAATCTTGGATTGCTTGTGCAAAGGGTAAATAAAATAACGTAAAAAAAAACTTACATACTTACGTACGTAAAAAAGTACGTTAACTCTGAATTTACAAATACAACCGCAAATTAGGCTGAATGCCAATGCTCTGTTGTGATTTGAGAGATTTAAAAGCAACTTCAAACAAGGATTCTCCAAATGATCTGCAGCCGAACTGCAAGCACTTTTCTCAGACTTATTTAGTTTGGCAACTGTCTAATCATGACAAAATATTGCAGACACAACGAACTGCATCTATCATTATTATTTCGCAAATCACTGCTTCGAAACGATTTTAGGCACATTTCTTTTGACAACTGAATTTGTTAAACTCTTCTGACCCGTGTAGATTATATTCATAATATCATTATAAAAAAATCATAATTAAATTCTATATAAGTTCAATTTACTTCCTTAGCGGCCTGTTTCTGTCATCAGCGGGGCACTTCCTGTACTTTGTGCCCTCTGTTTTTATCTCCAACCTGTGGTCCTCCTCTCCGCCCCTATCTCTGTCCTCTCACTCAGTTTTCTATTTGTGTCCATGTTGTAACCGCTTGGAACCCAATCCCTCTGGGCTGGCAGATAAATTAAAAGGAACATTACTGTAAATTGCCAACACACACACATACACACACACACGAGAAGAGATAGTTGAGAAGAGTGGGACAATTTGTAATAATAACTCTGAGCTTAAAATTCTGTCAGTTTTTCTAATTATTCCCAAAAGTGTAATGAAGCCTATGTGTGTCTGTGTGAAAATATGTCCAGCCACAATCCACAGAAAATCACACAGTGCAACATACATCTGTAACAATCAAAATCCTGTTCAGCAAGCACCTGTTTCATTACAAAAATCGAACCAAAACTCTACCAAAACTTCCACTGCTCTAATGGAGTTTCAAGTTTATTGTCAGTTTAAAAAACAATAACAATAAAAAGGAACCTTAAACTGCATTTTTAGGTGTTGACTCAATCCATGACATTACTCTTTAAACTTCTCCAAAAGTCTCGTGGCGTTTGTCCTTTACTAAATCTGTCCAAACTGCTCAACAGGTTGCTGAGTTCATGTGCTCAAGGCAAAGTGCTCCGCGCCAGGGCTGGCTCAGCCTCAACTGTAACCCTGCCACTTGTAGAGTATTTGATCCACTTAACACCTGGGCCCAGAAAATAAACCTGGAAGGCACTCTGAGGGAGGCCCGTACACTTAAAACGGCTAACACAGTTTATAATATGCTGCTTTTTAAATCGACTATAACCTGCAAAAATTGCCTGAGTTCCATTTTGGGTAATTATAGCATTTGTTCTCCAACACAAATCTGATGGCCAGAAAATATGTTGACATCGTATGTTTCTGTAAACCAAGAACATGTTACATTTGCATGTTGTTATGTAGCAGAAATAGTGAGACTGTTTCAACAATGCTGTGGTAAAGACACAAAAACGCGGTAATGGTTAGAACAAGATCATGTTTAACCTTAAAATACCCAGCTGCTGTTGCCACAAAACACCCACATTTAAAGCCTAAAGGTCACTTGAAAAAAAGATAGGTCACTACAAGACACTCACGTTGGGAGCCTAAAAAGCCACTAGAAAAATACAGACAGCTCACTCCACACCACTCACATCTGGACTCTTACAAGACATAAACAGGTCACTACAAAACACTCATATTTCCCCAAAGAACCAGTGTAAAAACACAGGCAGGGTGCTACAAAACAAACATATTTAGAGCCTAAAAGTATCTGAAAAAGCACAGGTGGATTGCTACACCGCATCCATGTTTTGAGCGTTGAAAGCTGATTGAAAAATACTAACGGGGCACTTCAAAACAGACAAATTTGGAGCATAAAAAGCCGCTGGAGAAACACAGCTGGCATACTACAAAACACCCACATTTGGAGCCTAAAAGCCACTTGAAAAGTACAGACTGGGTGCTACAAATGACCCATGTTTGGAGCCTAAAAAGCCGACGATAAAACACAGATGTGTCGCTTTAATAAACCCACGTTTGGAGCCTAAAAAGCACCTGAACAAACACAGACAGGGTGCAACAAAACACCCACGTTTGGTGCTTTAAAGCACCTGGAAAAACACAGACTGGGTGCAACAAATCACCCATGTTTGGAGGATACAATGCAAAACACAGTAAAGTAGAAAAAACAGCAATGACTCAATAAGATAGAGCTGGTTCTGTTGTTGGTCTTGTGCAGCAGTCTGCAGATTGGCAGGCATCTCGTCCAGGTGACACACCATCCACCATCTACTTCCACTTACTGATGATAAAGTCAGCTCATTTACAGCTCATACAGACATACATATGTCATTTTAGAAACGTTGACATGAAACGTATGAAATGTACAAATATAATGTATTTATGGTTTGCAGAAATGTATAATAGCGACATTTCTTCTGGAGACTGGGCTGCCAAAAGTGCAGTCAGAGCATAAACCCAACAAGCTCCATACAGTTGAAAAGCATTGCATGTGTTGCAAGTTAGACCATATAAATCTTGAATGTGCACTAGCAGCATGACCCACAACAGGTATCCCACCTTTTCTTAGGCTCTGACAGGCCCGGCGCTCTAACTCAACCCGTAGGGCTCTCTCAGTCATGTTCCCTCTGAGTGGCGAAGGCCTGAGCGGGGCAGGGTCAATGCGGACACAAGGCAGGTGCTCCAGCATGGCCATCAAACTTAGAAATTACTCAGAACGAGTTTCAGGCTAAAAGAAAAGAAGCAGGAAGTGGGCTACAGCTGAGTCCAGGTGATGGATTTGTCTGAAAGTCTGTACATCCGCAAAAAAAAGAACAACGTAATCCTCTTTGATGGTTGCCAAGTTGCTGGTTACAGTTGTTATGAGTGAAAAGAAAGAATATTCTTCAAAGCAAAGTATAAAAAAAAAAGGGTTGTGCAAAGTTTCTGAGATCAAAGACTATCAAAAGAGATTCCTCCTCCTCATCAGAAAGTCTTTTGCAAAAAAAAAGTCCTTGATTATATTCAGTGAAAACGCTGGCAGTGACCTGTAAAACCTGATGTATCACAGTGTTGAAATAAAAAAAAAGGTGTGTATAAATACAAAGCTACTGTACCACAGCTTTACAAGAGCTTCTGCTGTGTTTGCTGCAGCTACAGGACTGACTGAGATGCATGTTTGTGCTCTGTGTGTGTGCGTGTGTGCGTGTGTGTGTGTGTGTGTGTCAAATGTCGAGGAATCTGTGATCAAGCAGTCTGTCCCAGCTGTTGCTGTACTCAGTCACTCAGCCGCTGACAGACACAAACAGGCGCACACGAGCACGCACACTAATACACATACGTTCAGAGCGGAGCCCTGTTGATTCCTCTCACTTAGCACTTCTGATCTGAGCTCTGTGTGGTGTCGCTGATATGCACCTGTGTGAGTGCCTCTCTGCCGTTAGCCCTCAGGCCTTAAAATTCATTAAACACACAAAACACCATGACACCTGCTGCCAATCTGCATGGATCTTTTCTGTCTACTTGTTTGTTTGACTGTCTTTCTGCCCACTTAAGACTTGTGTGTTTGCCATTTTCTGCTTACTGTGTTCAAGGAAGTCTATTTGGGAACTTCTCTTTTACAGTTTAATACCGAAGAGGACACCGGCAACACCTGAGATTGTCATACCATCTGAAAGGCAGATTACCACAGCCTCAATCTGCAGTTCTACAACAGAAAAAACTGAAGCAAAACACTGAGCTTCATGCTTGCTGCTTTAAAGCCCACTCTTCTCGTAATCTTTATACAGTAAAACATACATATGTAAAGAAAGTCCCATATATGCATGCTCTTTACAGCAGGGTTGACATTACATGACTTTTTTAAAGAAAAAGAATGAATCTCAATGTCTAAAATCCCGGTTTTAAAATATCCCATCTCCATTAACAATAACTTTTGATCAGCCATGGCTTTCTAAAAAGACAATGTAATATTCTGCTAGACGCCGAGAGCCAGAAAGTCAGGAAATGTGAGTGCAAACAGCCCTTCAAGCAAACACCCCCAGTAAAAAAGTAACAGCAAAATGGTTTTCAAAGACAAACATAATGAGATTCAGCATTAAGAGCCTTATCTCTTGTAAATCTTTCTTTGAAGCCAACATTACAGGCCTGCAAATTACTTCTACACAGGATTTGGATTTTACATGGACAAAAAAGAAGAAAATATATAACTGCAAACTCTAACTCTGTAGTTCAGCAGGTCAATAAAGCGTATACCTACATGCCTTTATCTCTCTTTCAGCTTTTCCCCTCCCTGTCTGCCTGTCAGTATAAAACACCTGTTCCCTCCCATCGACAGTTTCATTCATCCCCATTATTAAGGCTCTGTCCCAGGTGACATCAGAGAATATGACATGACATTAAAAGGTGAGTGAGGGCCCTTTCAAGGTGAAAAACCGAAGCGCTCCCTTCTCATCTGTCGCTTAGCATCACAATGAACCAATGCCGCTTGTCATGTTCGCATTATGTAGATGAAACAAATTAGGCGTCGGCGGCGGTGCTTCAAAAACAAAGAAATGATTGCAGGCATAAAGGACTGTTAAGTGATCCGATGATGCGTATTTGTGTGCACATGTTAAATATGCAGGATGAAGTGTCTGCGGGTGCATTTTTGTATCAGAGCGTGTTAATATGCGAGATGTGGAGTCCCCAGGCGAAGAACTCCTCAGTCTGACAAGAGAGGGGAAAACGAATCAGGACTCTGATCCGCCATTACTTCAGATAAGGCCCCAACCAAAACGCCGGCAGGGATAATCCCGCTTTGCTGGGTGTGTTTGCGTGCATGTGTGTAAGTGTGTGTTCTCAGAAAGAGTGTATCTACATGTATGTGTTCAAATCTGACTAACATGTAATTTATGTAAAGGTAAAAAAGTGTCTAAAGATGTGTTCGCACACTTTTGTTTGTGTCTTACTCAGTTCAGTCTCCATAAATCGTGTGCTCCTATCAGTCATAAATGCTGAGATAAAAGCCAACAAATTGCTCAGGGCTCTGAGTGGACTGTAAATCTCTGTCTCTCTCTATCGTTCTCTCCCACACACAGAGCTCGATGCTGCTCTGTCAGTGGAGAAAGATTTTAATCGCTGTTTATTAATATACTGAAAACGATCTCAAAGCAGCGGTTTGGAGAGGTAGGGTTACTGAGGTCGTTTGAAGGTGAGGGGAGTAGTTCCTCTAAGTACTTGAATATCTCTGCTATATAGCAGAAGTTTTCAAGCTGTGGAGGAAGAAGGAGGAGACGTCTTAAGATGTGAGCTAAAGATGCTTTATGACAAAAAGGGGCCAGGCACTTCCTGAATGCTACACATTCAGAGAGACATGAACAGAATTGACTGTGCAGAAAGCAATAACATGCTTTCACATACAGTTGACAGGCGTTTGTATTAAATGCTCAAGAATACCACAACAACTACATCGCAGATTTATGAATTTCTGCAAACTTTGGTATGCAAACTTTAACCTCTTTAACCTCTTTAACCTCTCTGTAACTGGTTTCCGTTTTTATTTGTACAAAATTGCCTTTTAATTCTCAATTAATTACTGCATAAACAAAAAATAAGAAGCAGCGTTGTTTAATTAGACTGTACATCTCATTGTAAAGAAAGTAGTAGGCCTAAGTATTATAGTCTTTCGAAGGATTTTGTGATCACAAAAATGTAACAAAAATTCAGCCAATCCCTGTGAATTCTGCACGACCTTGCGATTTTGTCCAATCATAGCAACTTTACTGCTAATATAACTATTTAAAACGGGTAACGTGTGTAAAATATCATCATACCCGATGGTTATTTACTGGTTTAACAACATTTGAGACATTTTTCCATCAGTGTGAGATTAACGTCATGTCAGATGTTAACGGCTGCTGCAGGGCTTCTGCACAACGGCAAAATAAGAGTAGTGATTAGATTACTTTCGTTGTGTTAGCTTGTGGTAATCGTAAAGCACAAATTCTAGTCTGGACCAAAGAGGTGGCTGATTAACAAACCGACACTGGCTTTTCTAGAGGGCATGCTTGATAAAAAAAATCCTGTTTAAGATGTCTACAAAGCAATCGACCATGTTCCTTTTGATCAATGAACGGTGTAAAAAACAGATCCTTATGAACAAACATTTAAATTCAGACGTGTTTTCTGCTTGACCCTCGCTCTGACCTCTTCACCCTGCAGAAATCCTACCTATGTGTTCATCAGTGTCTCACTGACATCTCTGGGGAAGGTCGACCATGGATCTATTCAATCTATTCTGCCGTTATGTCACCGAGAGGAAATGATGAGACGAGGGGTCAGAGGTCATTGCCAAAAGTAGATGCTGCACACAAATGTGTCAGAGTGTGTATTCATTAAAAACCTGACTCAGTACTTCAGAGAGATCCCCAACAGCCCCCTGCTCTGTAAAACAGGAAATTAAAGCAGCGCTCTGAGGCTGCAGTGCGCTGAGGAATAGTTATACAGGCTTCAAGACATTACGCTAATGCTTAACGGAAGCTGGATCCAGTTTGTTATATATTTGTTATATTTAGAGCATGGACTTAATAACTGGTTATTTTGGAGAAGCAGTTTTAAAGATTAATTAATTCTTTTTTAGGTTTTCAAAAAAAAATGCTCACGAATAGCTGCATAAGTTTTTAATAAAAAAAAGAAAGAATTCAAATTATTCCTTGTACATTTTAATTTCTGATAACCAAACTATGGCTATAACTGTCATTTTAATATTTTCCGCTGTTATCTAAGGCTACATGTCAGCCTCATCTTCAGTTTCGTGGCCTTTGCTCCTCCTAAAACAAGACAAAGCTGTAAACAAGTGTCAAATTAACTCCGACTCAACGCCTCCTCACCCGGTGCTGTTGTCATGCATGTTACTGTCATACATTCTCCAATAATGAGACTTATGACTTCCACTGAAAGACTATTTTTCATCTAAGAAAGTTCTTTGTAAATCTTAAAAAGTACAAGTTTATAACTGTATAGAAAGTGTATTTTTTCTAATTAGCTGCTGACTCAATGATATCCATTTTCCAACCTGCTCTATTCCCAATGCTCTACTTTATATGAGTCTGTCTTTCTTTCAAACTGGCCATTAAGGAATAATTCCCTTTAAAATGAAAATGTAGTTGTTAACTATTGATCCACGTCAGTCAAACTGAAGTCTGTGTGAAAACTAAAAGCAGGATGAGTTAGGTTAATCTAACTTTTCCTGCAAACTATGAAAAATAACGGGACCCTACTTTGACAGCTCCAAAAGATTCATGAAATGTCCGTATGGGTGACAGCATAGGTCCATAGTTGTTTTCCATCTTTTCTTCCACACTGAATAGTCATTATAATATATTTTTTACACATTATAGTAATTGCATTGAGGTGTATTATTATGGTCCATTTCTTGAATTTATTTGGTCAGGCACAAAGAGACCTTGAGGTCAGAGGTCTAGGGATGGTCAGGCCTGGGAGTCCAGTGTGAAGAATACTGGAGCCAGGTTAAGAATAACATGGAATGAGGCTCCCTCCAAAAAAGGATATATTTGTGGGGTCTTGTGATTGATTACAGCAGGTGAAGAGTTGTTTTACTGAAGAATGTATTGATGTCTGAACCTATATAAGAGACTTGCATGAGCTGTAAGACAGAGAGATTCGTATTGGTCCTGAATCCTCTCACAGGCAGACCATGGTGCCTGGTGGATGCTGAACTTCGTTGTAATAAACTTATTCTTATGCAACCAAGTCGGTGTCAGCGGAGGTTTCTACATCATCTACACATCACTGCTATTTAATAAACAACAGTATATTTAAAAATATGTTACAAAAAAAATAAACATAAAATAAATACATTTTTCAGCACTTTTTAGGACTTTTTTTCTTATTTTCAGGTAATTTTCTTACCTGAAAATAAGAACTGTAACTCATTTCTGGGTCATTTCATGTTAAGTAGCTCATTTTCCTCTCCCCGTGTGTTTGAAAAAAATCAAAACAATTTGCTAAGGTTTCAGAGGGTTAAAATGACAGTATTTGTTAATGGAGTCTGTCTTTGAAGAGAGCATATCTTTTACCATGAGGACAGTTTCCCGTCAAAAAGTTTGTTTGGGAAATACTGAGCATTCGAATGGATAACAAAGACTTGGATTATATTGCACAAGTTGTGTTAGGAGATTGTAAACAGATGTTTTGATATAGTTTTAACGTGGACTCCTTTGACTTAAATTCATTAAGAACTTTCTCAGTTTTGGGATTTTTCATTCACTGTGGAGGCATTTGAGAAAAACAAAGCTTTCTTTAGAAATTTAACATAAGTATTTGATATACAAATGGTCATTTGGGGATTGAGGTATTCCTTAAAGTTTCACCTTCCCTCCTTCAGCTCACCTATAAACCCTTCTTTTGACCTTATACTCTATTTTGTTCCTCCTGAGTTCTCCTGACCCCACAGTTTCCCTGTTTCCTCAGCCAATAAAGTTTGTTCACTTCAAATCACCCCACACCACCGTGCAACCAACCCTCCTCTGATATTACATCTCTCTTTGCTCTTAACCTCTGTACTCACTCCAACTGGTTTAAATAGCAGGACCAGCTGGCCTCATCGCTATATCCAGAGCCTCTTTATCTGTGCACACTGGGTTTAGGGTTGCACACACCTTTCACACAAACACACTACCACATGCACAAGAGTTATTCAGGGTTGATTAACAGGATTTGTAAAGGACTAAAATCTTACTTGAGCCCATCATATTGTATTCTGTTCTCAATCTATGGAATCGCATTTATTCGGCTTTACAAAAATACTGGATGTAATACTTGTATTGGCCAGAAGGCGGGGACATGCACCACTTTAAAATAGAGGCAACCCTGTCTGACTGGTGCGCCCACATGTTTCCGATCACTGCATCAGCTGTTTACTTACTGCAGCATATATATTCACATCGCAGAACTGAAACACAAAAGCAAAATAACGATACACGTGCTGCGACTTTCTAAAGAAAAGAGAAGAAAAGACAGAGGAACATTTTCCTTGTGGATAAAACTTTGTCCATTCACTGGAAAATAATTTACACCTAACAGGATGATAGCAATTAATTGGTTAATGATCAATTAATGGGTGGTTAAAAAATGAATGTGAAATCTAATCAATAGCATATAGTTTGCGCCCCATCTGTTTCTACAAACCAGGACCAGGATGACCACCAGCTACTGTATGTAATATACTGACTATACATAAGTATCTCATACAGCCCCAGTTCAAAAATCCCAAATTATCCCTTTAAGCAAGTCAAGCAAAAGCTACAAGTCAGTGCAAAAAAAACAAGGATTTATACATATGTGAATAAATTCATGCATGTGCATCCTTGAGGACATAAGAAAAAAACAAAG
The DNA here is from genome assembly GCF_008729295.1 of Plectropomus leopardus. NCBI lineage: Eukaryota > Metazoa > Chordata > Actinopteri > Perciformes > Serranidae > Plectropomus > Plectropomus leopardus. Next base: position 25,373,033 of record NC_056479.1, read on the forward strand.
TGGACCCACACTGAAACATTTATCCATCGAGTTACTCGAAAAACGGGTGTACTTTTTTACCAGCTACAAACAGGCTTTAGTCCTTACATCTAAATCCAGTTTTAAAATAAAGACTGTCCTCCGCAGCCTGCTTGAGAGGACAGAAAAAGTATCTTCCACTCTAATGAGTGCATATTTATACTTGCTCACCCACGTCTTATTGTTTAGCTCAAGTTTAAGGTCAACTTTAGTGTTTAGGCCTCTTTTTAAGAAGTGCACTTCACTGAGATACAAATGTAAACAATGTTTTTCTCTAGTTTGAGAGTCTGTGTCTGTGTGTGTGTGTTTAAGTAAGCCCACTCCTGTGTGTGTACATTTGGAAGACAGCACTTGCTGTTTATAATGAGGTAATGGGACGGGAGACCTAGTATGTCTGAAATGTAAACTCTAGCAGCAGCGAGCAGCTCCACACATACTGGAAAAACCCCCTGCACACAAACACCCTTTCTCTCTTTGATTCTTTGTATCTTTAAACAGTTAAACACACAAAACAGCCCCTAGTTGTGTTCAATAGACAAATGTAAAAAAAATGGGATCAATGAGTTTTGGAAACTTTTACCAACATGTCTTTGCATGAGCTTCAGTTTGAGTGTAAAAGCTGTCACTTACCTTCCTTCCTCTTTCTGACAGGCGGCAGGGTGGGGGCGGGCTGAAGGGACAACTCTTGCAGCTCATTGGCCACAGCTTCACTCTGAGGGCTGCGGATGAGGGCACCTGCATCTGGTCTCTCCCCAAACTTGGTCTCCATGGTTACCAGGGATCCAGAGTGAGGCAGACAGACCTAGGAAGTGAAGAAGCACATAGACACACACTTGGGATGGTGTAAACAAAGTCTCAGACCAAGTTTCAGAGCCGCATGTACCACAAACACCTAAAAATACTGTGCTGCCTCACAGCATAAAGCCTCTTTTAATTTATATATTCTGTCTGTATCTCTCCCTCCATGCTCCCCTGTTTTACACCCGTCACACACGCCACCGTCTCTCTTTCCCTCCAACTCTCTCTCTGTAAATGACTCATTTCTGGTTATATGAGCCTGTAGTTAACAGTGAAGACATAACAGAGGTAACAGACACCCAGCATTGACAATGGGTTGGCCACTCACGTTGTTATGGCAACTCACCATAAACTGGGAGAGCTGCTGAACAGCAGGGCCAATGAGCTGCTGTGTTAAAAAAAAAAAAAAAAAAACACTCTCTGTGGCAACACATTACATAATCAGCCTCTGGCCACTCAGCGAGGAAAGGTAACCCGGATGACCAAATACACGCACGCACACACACACACACACACACAGAAAATGTCTAAGAGGCCATGTATAACATTTTAACTATGGTTGTGCTGCAGCCGATATTTTAAGGTCAGATTCTTTTTACATTGAACGATACCTTTGCAGTTTTACGAAATATGGCCTTTTCGATTTGCCTGGAATACCGCCTCATTTTTTTTATATTCGCAGTTTCAATTTGCACAATTTGAAGGTTAATGGAAACCCGCCTTGTGCCATCAAAGCGGTGCAGCTGTTACTTTCAGCCCACCAAAAGCAGCTCTGCAAATCATTTGAAACCCTTACTCAAAGTAATATAAACAATGCCACAGCCTGACACATGGGTTTGATTTCATGGCAGATGACCTTGTTGACACAGACAGAGACTCATCACAAAGACTTGCCCGTCACGCTCCGAGATGCATCTACTGTAATGAGAGACTAAGCAGTAAGACAGAAGTGACAGCGGCTTAATTTTAGCTCCAGAATACACCCAGTGTGTTTGTGCTGGAATGTAAACAACGAATTGAGCGCAGGCTATTCAAACAGTTGCATTTATGTCAACTCAGACTTGACCTGGTTTTCCACAGTATCACGAATAGTAAAGCAGGTGCTCAAAAAGCAGAGGAACGGCCTCACAAGTTAACTGCATGTGTAAATTACTCTTGAGATGAGTATAGTGGAAATCCATCATGATTTAGGCGAGTTAAAATTCATAATTATTGTCTGAGCAGCCGCCTTTTGCGGATTATCAATGGAAAAATGAAGACTGACAAGTAGAAAGCAGCAGATAAACATACCTGCTCTTTGTTTCCTGTTAAAGCAGCACCTGCAGGTTTCCTTCTCACTGGATCCACTTATACTGAAAACAAAGTGAGAGGAAAAAAAACGGAATATATGACAAATGAAAAAGGAACTGTTGTTCAATTTATGTATAGCGTACAATGCAGGCACATAAAATGTAACATGTCAGTGGCGATGAAGATGATTAATCAACTGTATGTTCAAAGGTTTAACCTGATGTACTGCAACAATAATTCGGCTTACAGGGAGAGTCCATCCACCTGGACCACGACAAGGGGCCCGGAGGAAAGAAAACGTCACTCTAACCTCTTTAGTTTCTGAAAGCTCACCTCCGAAGTGCAGAGCAGCAGCCTATCAGGAGGAAAACGTTAAAGAAGCTCTACACCAGGACAGAGGCAGAGACAATCTGAGAACAAGTCGCTGTGGAAACAGGTGGAGTATTTAAAAACTAGAGTTACCACCTCATGGATGTATGCCGCTGCAAAGTTTACATCCGTGCCTATCCAGACTCATCAGTAGCCATGACAATGGACCTTTCCTCAGATATAAATGTTGCTGCAAAGAAGCTACATATACTGAAACATGGAAGCTTCAGACACATCTCCATCCAGGCAGCACAGAAGATCTGTACAATCAGATTCAGCCAACTTTATCAAACACAGTCAGCGGCAGCATTTAAACATCACCAAGTCAATGGCAACAGATTAACTGCTGGACAACCTGAGCAAGCACAGCAAGCATGTATGTCACTGCTTATGGGCCTAAAGTCATAAAGTGAAGTGCAGAAAAGTGGAATTCATCACTATAGTACAGCATATGTGTGTGTGTGTGTGTGTGTGTGTGTGTGTGTGTGTGTGTGTGTTTGAAAACCTCCTGAACTGTGAAAGGAATATTAAATGGTGGGTTTCAGCTGGTACAACACACAGACACTTTAATCACCACCAGTCAATAAGCTAATTTCTTTCTTTCTTCTTGCACTACCATATACATTTGCACTACTATAACTTTGCCTTGTCTATTTTTTAATGTGTCATTGTTTGTATTGTACAGTTTTTATTTATCTCTTTTTAAATATATATATATTTATGTCTACTCTCTGTCACAGAGAGTTGAGAGTAACACAATTTCAATCCTCTGTTTGTCTTGTACATACTGCAGAATTGACAATAAAGCTGACTTTGACTTTGACTTTGGTTGCAATTTGCAATCCTCATTGCTAGATACTGATAAATCCCCCTAAATCCTGCACATTGTATCTTTAAACTGCACTTTTGCTACTAAACGAAATAATAAATGTCCTCCATATGGGACACAGTGTTGTTAAATAGTGACCTTTTGAATGAATTAAGCCTGATGCAAGTATTTGGGAAACCCTGGGTATCAGTTAAATCAACGCAGCTGCAGCTGTCAACATGAGTTTGAGTCTGCTCTGTTGTAGAGACGTACCTTGGTATTATCTTTGTCCCCGGTGTCCATGCTGCTGTCAGCTCAAATGGAGACAAACAAAAGACGAGCAGAGTGTTTGGGTTGTCCGGACAGGCTGACAAGTTCGTGCGATACACATTGTGAAATCAACCAGGATGACAAAAACATAATTCCCTGCTCAAACTTTCAAAATACAAGTCTTACTGTTACCATATTAGGAAAGAAATGTTTCAAAAATATCGCTTACAAGAGTTTCGAGAGGAAAACCGTCCAACCTCCGGTGTTTTTGTGTCTCTGTGTGAAACGCAGCATCTTTGAGACTTCCTGGAGGACACTAAACCGAGCGCGAGCCGCGACAAAGTCCCCTAAACGAGGGTCCAGACCGACCACACAACCTGTCTTATTTGTTTGTCTCATTAAGACCTACTTGATGATATAAAAGAAGTGGACACACAAATATAAAGTGTCCATTTTATGTCTGTGGGAGTGGCACCTCTCTGCTGCCGCGCGCCTCTTGGCTCGAGAGTGAAAGGTTCACGTCACACGCACCTGTCCTGACAAACATTCACCTTTATGACATTTAGTTTGTAACTTAGCAAAGATATTTAGCACTGTTGCTTGCAGATTTTGGAAAGACCTATCCCGGTATATTCTCGAAAACACTGACTTTTTTTTTTTACAATAATATATTTTGTAATAAATTAATAATAATAAAGAGTTCTTGTGTAATTTTAAATTGTTTTAAGCCTGATTGTCCCCTCATATCGTGCATATCATGGTACACACACGTTGCTACTGAGAAATTCAATGGGATATGTCAAACCACGTTGTTTCCTCATATTCTAAATACTTCAGCAGTGGCAGTAAAGTGTGGGTTTATAAAGCCTGTTATTAATAATGTCTTGTAATACTTTATAATAGTAGGCCTGATAATTAATCTAAGGGACTGTACTTTATTTATTTGAATGAAAATGGGTTCTATGGTATCAGTGAGTCTCCCCTTGCCCATTTTATGCTAGTGCCATGCAATTTTTGATCAAATAAAATAAAAATGATATAGGACTGCTTGCAGTCTAATAATGAAATTAATAGTTTTTCCTTGTCAACATGAACTTCAAAACTGTATTAAAATGCAAAAAAAAAAAGAAAAAAGAAAATGTGTTCAAAAAATGTGATCAATTGTCACTTACTTGTTTTACTTGTTGTTTGACAGCACTATTTTGTGTATTTTGGTAATATTTCTCTCAAACCTACCTAGGTGACTGGATTAAAATGATGCATAACTGTCCCTCCTCCTTTAATAAAAGTATTTTAAAGTTTCTGGCTATGATAAATGCTGTAATAAAAAAACAGCACGTAATTTCCTCCCATTTAAATAAAAAAGATTTGAAGTGCCTCCCCTTTTGCAACATCCTTTCCTCTCATACAAATAAGGGGCAGCCCCTTATAAAATATGAATATATCATAAAATAGGCCTACTGGTGTGTATTTGGAACTTAAAATCTAGGTCCTAAAATCATGTATACTTAGAATCAAAATGGCATGTGTTAATTTAAAAAAATAAAATAAAATAAAATAATAGTTTAGTCCAATTCTTCTCGTGGTCACACACCTGCCACCAGAGGGCGACAAAATCAGCAGCACAGGCTGACCGTGGGGGAACCAATATTCCGGTAACAAGAGAGGGGACCAATAACTGTGACGGACCAACATGGTAGCATAACATAGCTAATGCTAAACAACTGAAAAGAATAGTAGTTATTAGCCTGTACTGAGTACTTTTTTTCATGTGGACATGTTAACACCAAATCAAGAAAACCTTTCGGTGTGTCTGACAACATATTCAATTACGTTGCATCAACGTTAATGTCATTTTTTTCTGACAACGGACTTAAACATAAGCTAGCTGACCTGTTAGCTTCCCTGGAAACACGTTGGTGATCCAGTTAAAGGTTAATAATGTGGGGTGAAATCGATCCTCCGGTTAAAAAACAACCCAGTTCGTGTGAGAGTGAACCCAGGAGTGAAACACCAGAAGAACCGGAGAAACAGTCCCAGAAATGTGGCTCTAACAGTCCCGCAGACACCCAGGTGAGACCACCTGCTGTTAGCTTTGTTTTCAAGCGTGTATTTCAAATGTCTGCTCACCGCTTCATGATCGTGTGTCTGTTTATCACGCAGCACGCGAGCCAGGCTGAGTCCACGTGTGTAAATGGCATGATAGATGTCATAGCTAAGAGTGGGAGCCTGGTGAAGAGCCAGCAGAAAGGGGAGGCTGAGCTGACCCTGGAGGAGCGCAGAGAGGAGCTGCTTCATCAGTACAGGAGCAGACCGCTGGTGTTCCTGGAGAGGTACCATGTACGTGTGCACAGCTCGGTGTGTGTGCGAGCTCTGGAAAAATGGGTGTTTTTATAAAGTCTGGCAGTGCATCAAAACAATCAAAGTACAATGATTAATTTTTTAAGAAATAAAAAATCCAGCTGTGGGTACTTTTGTACTCTGCAGCAGGCATGTAGCACCAAGTTTACCCATTTATTTATTGATTATTTATTCATTTTAGTCTGCTTTACTGTTTTATTAGATGTCTGTAAGTGCTATTTCGTTGGCAACAAGGCTTGTTTCAGTTCCTTGAAGACATTTCACCTCTCATCCAAGAAGCTTCTTCAGTTCTTGGATGAGACACAAAATTTCTTAAAGGGACTGAGACAAGTCCAGCTACCAGTGAAATAGCATCAGTGAAGACCATGACCTGGGTGACTGACTGCCCGTCCTCTTTTGATATGATGCCTATTTTACGCACCAATTATTATTATTATTGTTTTTTACAAATTCAGTTTGCTTTCTTTGTTTATTTTCACTAAAAATGTTTGCACCTTTAAGGGGTGACAAGGACCACAGAGAGATTCCACATTTTTTTATACAAAAGTTAGTCCTTTAAAACACCTTTCCAGCCAATTATCCACCCTGCGAGTCACAAACTGCTGCTGAGAAAAAAACCCAAACAACTCACGGAGAGCTCTGCCTGTGCTTAATTGAAATTTTAAAAAAAAATGTTGTCATCCTCCCTAATGTGCAGGTGGAAAGAGCTATAGTGGCCATTACTTGGTTACAGTATATTATCAATATTTTTATCAAACAGGCAAAGGTATTTAAAATACTGACCACACAGTTTACGTGCACACCTGTTCTCCTAATATCTTCTTGCTGTTTTTCTCTGTCCTGTTTCTAGCCCTGCTTAAAGCCCCACAACCTGCCAGCCTTTGACCACGTCAGCTCAGATCCACGAGCTGTTCACTACAGCAAAGTGATACAGAGGCGAGCAGCAGGATGCACCAACAGGACGAGGGTTCGAAACCAGCGATACGCTGCACTCAGGGCCTTACAGAGGGGTAGGGCTTTTTTTTCAACTAAAACAAAGAATATATCGATTCATACCATTTAACATGGACAAGAATGATTGTTGTCCTTCAGTAAGAACCTGTTAAACTCATTTACCGTAGCTGTGTTTAAATGGCTGTAAATCATTCTTAAATGGTGCAGCCAATCAAAACGACTCTAGATAACACGTATACTTTTTGTTTAAAGGGATAGTTCATACAAATATACATTATAATGTAACATGTTTACATCATGTGTAACATTAACTGTGCGTTAAAAAAAAAATTCTGTGCTCTTCTTTCCACATCGTCATTACTCTTCTTTGTCCCACCTCCTCCTCTCATAGAGGGTGAGTATTTCAGTGAGGAACAGATGCGGATGAGGGAGCCGCTGCTGTATGAACAATATATTGGCCAGTACCTGACTGATGAGGAGGTGAGAGCATGATGCCAGTGCTGTCGAAGTTTCATCTTAAAGTTTAGAGTTAAGTTTTGGCGGCATTTTTTAAAAAAAACCTCCGTTCTGAATGACTCATGTTTCAGGTGCTGGAGCGCTCACATGAGGCCATGCTGGACAATGCAGAGGGGGGACCAGGGGCACAAGCGGGAGGCACAGGAGGGCTCGCCCACCTCCTTCTCAACACCTACCAGGAGCGTCTCATCCAGAACCGCCTGCAGGAGCAGCAGGAGAGAGAGGAGGGAGCACGGGAGGAGGAGGAGGATGATGAAGATGACGGTGAGAGAAGCTAGTGAAGAGACAAAGAAACTGTCATTGTTCGTCTGTCTCTATTTTCCTCTGACTGCTTCCTTCTCTGTTCTGTCCGTCATCACGTCTCTCTCCTTGTTCCGACTGTAGATAACACTGTCCAGCAGAGGGAGTGGGAGCCCACCCCCGAGGAGAAGGCTCTGCTGAGGGAGGAGTTCATCAGTCAGATGCACCAGCACTTCCTAGATGGCAAAGACAAGGATTTCAATTATAGGTCAGCCAGCGCGAATATAATGACTGTTTAAGCAAATATGACAGAAGTTATTTTCACAACAGTTACCAACTGTAGCTTTCATTGGCATTTATACAACGTAAAGGCTGCATTTGTGTTACAGAGACACCGAACAGAGTTTTGCTGCAAATATTAATTCCTACTGGGTCCTCAACAGGATAATTGGGGCTTTAAAATATGACAGAAAATAGAATTTATTCCACATTTTATGAGAATAATTTCTGAGTGAGGAGGATATTTGAAAATTGCTGTTACAATAAACATGGTTTTATTGTTGAAGTAAACACATTTTAATGGCTTTTAAACACATGATGTCTGAAGTTGTGGACTCGCTTGCATTGGTCAATTTTTCTGCTTTGCAAACACAATCTGTAAGATTGAACAAATATTATACTAAAGTTAAATATTATATTTGTCCTGATAAACCAAACACTGAAGTGATAATATAGCAGCCAACCAATATTGAATCAGTGATATTGTTATCTCTAGAAAAAGTTACAGTGTTTTTGTGTTGCGTTCAAAGTGCGCAGCTTAAGTGTTTGTCTGTGTCCATTACAGCGAGGTGGACGAGAATCCAGACTACGACAACTTGGACATAGTCAGCAGAGATGCGGAGGAGAAGTACTTTGATGAAGATGATGAAGAGGAGGAGGAAGAGATGGAGAATAATGAAGAGGAGGAAAAGATGACAGAATAGTGGCAGTAGTAGTAAAGAGTGTTAAACAGTCACTGTTTTGACTGAACTGTAAATACTAATGTACAAAATGAGCTTCTGTGTTCCTAAGTGTAACACATGAATGCAGCAAAGCTGGAAATAAATATTGTTTTTGATTCTTTTTGCAAATCTATTAATCTTGTTTACACCCTGCACAAACCAAACTTCTTCAATCCACAAAAGTGAACATAAGCCGAAGAACAAAGACTATTATTACCTTATTACTGAGTCTGGTAAAACATCAATGAATGAATGAATACACATGAACACTTATTTAAAATAAGCCTACATATAACCTATATGTTAATCCTAATAAACAAATACACAAGTCACTTAAATATCACAAACTCAAAAAGAAGTACACCTTTATTACTATCCCTATGATACACATATATATGATTTTATGTAAACTTTTTTACATACAACCCGCTACAAAAGACACTTAACACCCAAAGAATAGACTTTAGATAACTTGCCAACCCTTCAAACAAGTTTATATAATTTTTAAACAGTACTTGGTCACAAAAATCATTTCAGTGTGGTAGTTTTTGCTTTATATTCAGAGATGAATGCAAATCTCAGCGGGCATGAACAACTCGGTACAACACTTACCGCCATATTGTTTCCATCTTTGTACTGCATGAACAGCCTTGTTTTATAAAAAGACCATCATTCCTGCAGTGAAATGCTTCTTTCATAATAATGCGATGTGCATGAATTTAGGCTTACCATGCAGGCTTGATCCGCTGGAACTATTTTTATTTTTTTTAAGTTTCTCTATTTTCAGACTGTAGTATTCATCTTGCAACTTCAAGACTTTCAGTTGCATTTTTATTTTCTCTCTCTTCAGCTGATCCAGGTCCATTGTATCCAGATTAGAGTAAGTGGAGACTGGACCCTGAGCGCTGTCGGAGTCCTGTGGGACCCTGTGGAAATAAAAAAAATATTCCACGTCCTTGTAAATAAATGAAGCATCTTTGCTTTTCCAAATAGCATTAGACCTTACCTTGTCTCTGGTGCCATCACTTGTAAATGTGCAGCATCGTGATCGGAGGTCATGGCATCTGTGTTGCCATACTCAGCCAGCTCACCTGTACGGTTAGTAGAAAATATCAAATATTCAAATTTGCATGTTTGGTCCTGCACAATAAAATGAAACTACTTCTTTTGTGGTTTCCCATCAACTTACTCATTCCCTCTATAGTTTCTTCTTTAAAAACTCCCTGAATGGACAATGTGTCTGTGACAGCAGAGGAGGTATTGAGGTCAGCAGTGTGAATGCTGTTTAATCTAAAGTTTTCAGTTTTATCCAGGATTTCAGGTTTGATGTCTGGGGTCGTGGCCACTGGTGAAGATGGAGGTGTTTCAGTTTTAATTTCTCTCTGTCCATATTCTTTTCTTTCATTATTTTGTGTAGACTCCTCTCCGTTTTCTTCCTTGACGCCTCTGAAAATGGATGGCTCTGACATCTGGTCATCATCCTTTGACGAATGGCTGTACTCACTTTGTGTGTCCTCATCCAATGGTTTACACCAACTGTCTGCTCACAAATAAAACTGAAGTTACATAACAGAATCAGATGAGTTCAATAACACTGTGGAATTAGGTTTTTTCTACTTTGGTCTATCAAAATATTAAAATGGAGCACATAGTGACACATTTCTAGATTAAAATGGCATCAATAAGCAGTGCATGATGAGAGAACAATATGTAGTAGCAGCATCAACCCACAACTGAATCCAACTGATTTAATCACTGTTATGTTTGCGTAAGTAGGACAATTATTACATTAATATTTACAAACCTTCTTGTGGATGCTCCATGCTGTCGGACTTACAATCTCTTGTGGCCTGAAACTAGAGCACGTACAGAATCATCACAGCACTATTCAGTGGTGCGAAATAATATCATCACCAGAGGAGCTCAGTATAAAGAGTGTGAGGTTCTTCAAAGCTGCTGACACTGTTTTATGAGTTAAAGGAATAGTTCACCCAAAAACACTATAAACTGTATAAAATACTCACCTTCCAAGGCAAAAAATCAATCAATTAATAGCCCCGGCTATTATTTGCTTAAACCACTAACCTCAACAGGCTTAAATCTGGGAGAGGCATCTTTATGAGACTGTTGCTCAGCAAAGATGGAAATACAATCAAATTGTTTCATTAAACCTCTTTTTTGTGTCTCTCTTGTTTACTCAGACGGTTTTCTTCTTTGGTGTTCTTGTGATCAGAAAAATGAACTGAATGACTGAATAGCAGAGAATCTTACCGAGCTAACCATGTGTGGTGCAGGTTTATACTGACAAAAGTGTAAACATTTGTTTGCATTATCCAAGCAGATAATTAACATTATCTCCAGCAGGCAGCCAACAACCAGGTTTTATACATCTAAAGAACCTCTATAAAAACGAACTGCATGATGACTGGCCCTCTAATTGAGACAGGACTTTTTTTTGTCAAAATGTGTAGCCACACAGGGCTAGTAAAAGGGTAAAAGGGAGTGGGCGTCTAACTGGGACTTGGTTTATATTTGAAGTTTCACAGCAGGTCACTGTGGTGCTTTAGGATTAATGTTAAAGGGACAGTTCCCCCAAAATCAAATTACATATCTTGTTTTGGTTTGAGTTGCTGAGTGTTGGAGATATCTAACATAGAGATGTCTGCTTTCTGTCCAACATAATGGAACTACAAAGCGCCAAAAAATATGTTTGAAAAACTCAACAGCAATGTCTCTGCAGAAATCATGGCCCAGTTACTCAAGATAATTTACTGAGACCTTGTTGTTAACTGTTTCATGTAGGAACTATTTTCTTTCTACTGAACTACACCTACCAACCGGATCACAACGCAGAAGATCTAGATTGATACATAGCAGAACAGTTTTTTTTTTTAATTTTGTGATGAACTGTCCCTTTAACATCAGCATGCTGCTAACATGCCCATAATGTTACGACATGCATGTTTAACAAGTATAATATTTCCAAAGTTTACCACTTAAGTGTAGCCTGGTAGCATGCTAACATTTGCTAAACGCTTGTGGGAATGTTATTGTTAATGTTAATGTTTTCATTCGTTTTGAAAGTATTTAGACTTAATTCCAAGTTTTGGACAAAGTGAAATTTTGACTTGATAATGGCGCAGCTGAAAAGTTAAGGCATTACCAAAGTTTTTCCTGGGAGGGGGAGTTAGTGTTAGTTTCATGGAAATCCATCCAAAAACACACATTTCACACATTTCAACCTCACAGTGGCGCTACAGGAAAAGTCGGGGATCACCAAAGTCACTATGAATCATCCACTGAGGACCATGAATGACCATCATCAGACCTACAGTGCCATCCCCAGAGCCATGCTGTTAGCGTTGCTAAAACCGTCTGAAGTGCTTTGAGACATATTACAGCGGATGATGCACACACAAAAAGAGGCAAAACAGCTCCACAGTTTCTCTCCATCTTACCTCTGGAAGCCTTTTGATGGCAACTCTAACTTTCTTCTTTGCTATCGCACTTACTATGTCAGATGCTGAAATGATCATTTTGGCCTCCCTCTCTGAAAGCAGAAGAGTGATATTCATACATCAACAGATCAATGCTTAGCAGCATAACACGCTGACATATAAGTCAGAGTCCAACATGTGACGCTACTGGGCCCCAAAAGTTTTTTTCCCCATAAACTTACGTTGTGAAAAAGATGTCTGTGTGTGGATAGTTAAAAGTGCTATAATGTTAGCAACGGGAATTGCTGAAGTTTCTTCAAAGCTTCTTCATTTCCTGAACTAAAGAAGCTCCCCTACCCCCCTTTAGCATAAAAATGTAACCCATCTTCTCTAATGTGTAAAATGTGTAAGAAAGAAAACTCTGATTTTACTCTACCAGGACTTTAAGTTCAATGATTCCTGTTGGAAACATCACCTTTAGAAGCAGGCATATCCTCATCTTCCTTTTCTCCCATTTCTTCTTCCTTTTCATTCCAGTTGTCATCCCCTGAGTCTTCAAAATCTCCATTTTCAGCCCCAACTCTTTCTTCTTCTCCCTCCTGTGTCTCTGGTGCCAATTTTCCACTGCTTGAGAGCCATTCTTCTTCAACATCATCTTCCTCAGTTTCATCTGCGGACTGTAATTCTAACTCTGTGACAGAGATATTACAATAAATAACTGTTAATTACTACCTGGTTGGTGTAAACATTGAATAAATATATATTGAATATTGAATAACCTGGCATTCCTTTGCTTATTGGTTTAATCCAAATTTCTTTTTTAAGTTAGAGTACAAGAAAATGGAGACAAACCTTCAGAGGTGCTCTCTGATTTGCAAATAGGTGATGAGCTTTTCCTTTTCTGGGTAGAAAAAAAAAAAATAAAACTCATCATTACTGTCAAAGTTGCATGTATTTGTATCACATTGTGGTGATGTAAAGTTCAGTTACCTTTATAGTCGCAGTTTCTCTCCTTTTATAATTGTTGATGGTTAGGGCTCCTTGCTGTGATAATAATGAGAAGTATGTTTGGTTTTAGTGTTTGTTCAGATTTTCTTGAATAAAGAAAAGTACACTGCATAAAGGAGGAACATTTCTTACCTCAATCCAAAACTGTAGAGGCTTTTTTTTATAGTAAATACTTGTTTTCCATTTTTTACTGGAGGCTTTCCCCCCGAAGATCTCAAAGGCGCGTAAACCAAACCAGCCGCTGTCAGACTTGATACATGCCTTATCTAAACATAGCGTACCATAAGGCAACACAAAATTAGAAACAAAAAGGGAAAAACACACAAGAAAAGCAAATAATAATAGTAGTAGATAAATAATAATAGTAAATTGAATAAATATTGGTTTCCACTTACCACTGGCCAGCTTTTCTACATGTAAGATGCCTTTTTTGCTTCCACAGGTTACAGGCCACAGTCCTAGATTTTGCATAAATTGACATTTAAGGGGGATTGTAGTATTTTTTAACCTGGGGCCTATGTTTACAAGTTTGGGATGTGTGAATGGTTCCTACTAACCACGGGTTTAGTAAACAGCTGAGGTGGGAGCTGCGACGATCTTCAACAGTTTTAACGTAATCCTGTGGCGCGAGTGCATGTGGCAAAGTTGCATTTATCAAAAGTGCTTGTTTTTCTCATTGACATGCTCATATTGTTATAATAAGATTTGGAGTTGATAGTGACTGAGAGTAACCTCGGTGTTGACCCAGAAACAGCCTCAGTCAAGTTGAAATCTCGCAGTGAGATCTCACAGTGAAATCTCGCATTGCTGCGTTGTATAAGGATGCCGACAGATGTCGCTATGCGAGAGTTGAAGAGCAGAGTTCAGTGTGTTTGATTACAGAAAGTGTATTTTAAATGGTTATCAGCAAGATTATCAGCGTCCACTTCTGCATGACTCAAAGCAAGTCAGCAAGGCTGGGACACACATCTTACCAGCATGCATTGCTCGTCGATCAAAGGTGATCAGCTCTGCACAGAACTGGCAAACGAGCCTACTCACACATCCAAACATGTAAACATATGGCCCGGGGTGAAAAATACCAGAATTTCACTTTAACGGCTTAAGACTCTTAAGGCGTTAAAGCACAGTTGACCTCCATTGTTAGCGGGGAAGATGTCATAGACAACACAGATTTTGGTAAAATGCTCTTATTTTTAAATCCTCATTGTGGAATTTTTGTCCAAAACACAGAAACATATTTTAAAGAAAGATAAATGGATGGCTCAAGACTCACCATTTTCTTGTGCTTTGTGGTTGTGGGTGGATGTGCCTGGCTGCTCATTGTCTTCCTGGTCTTCCTCCTCTTCGTCTTCCTTCTCCTCATATGCACCGTCCTCCTCCTCCTCCTCCTCCTCCTCATCATCATCATAAACATCTTGGATATAACTGACTCTCTGCTTTTTCCTTAGGCTACTTCTCCTATCCAAATCTTCTTCTTCTTCTTCTTCACAAGAGAGTCTTGAACGACACCTTTTCCACTTCATTCAGACTTCTTTCAAAATAAAAATCAAACAGCAGCAACAAAAAAAGTTGATTTTTGTTCTTCTTTTGAATCTTTTTCCCCATTTAAAAAAATCAGGTAATGTACTTGTCACCTGTTACTAATTTTGTGAGACATTTATCACCAAGTTGCTCATTGCCCCTCACATCCTACAAAAAGATAAAAGCTCATTTTGAAGAAACCACATTTTATTTATAGCCTACTGTTTATTTTATTTTTTTTTCGTTTAATTCAGTTTTCCTGTTGCGCGCGCTTCTCCAACTTCTCCAAATAGTTCACACGCCGCCCACGAATAACACGGGTTTTACGGCGGACACACCTAATGACTGCAGACACTCGGTTCTGATGACTCGTTTCCTGCACAAAAAAAAAAAAAAAAAAAAAAAAAAAACGCGAGGGGAGGCGGAAATGTGCTGCCGCGAATTTTCGACTTCACTATGACACAATCGTGACTCCGAGAGGTTCACCAGCTGCCTTTAAAGTGTGTTTCACTGAGCTGAAGTGACAAAGCTGAACAGGTCACATTTAAACCTGTGTGACGTTTTCCCGTCAAGCTGTAGGCTGCGTGACACGTGAGGAGATGGTGACGTTGCTTTCTGACCAAAGCACATTTTATTGTGTAGCAAACATTTTCACTTCAATGTTACATCTGGAAACATTGAAAGAGATCAACATTTGATATACTGAGTCATAATTCTATACATTTTTAGATGATACAGTATCTGATGCACAAACGTACTGAATTAACTGGCTCACAGCAAAACAGAGACAACAAACACACAACAATGTCCTTTTATTATATTAATGTGCCATTGTTTCACAAAACTGCAGTAAATGAAAGCAGAAAAAAACAACTTTACACTTGGTTAAAATCTCCAGAATTGCAAAACCTTGCGTCTTACCTCCACTGACCTTCAGTTGACGAAATTAAACTGAAACTATGAGCAGTAGTACTACACACTTCCTCAAAATCACTGCCTCACAGGGTGAAGTGCAGTTGACGCTGAAGGTCCACCCAGCAGTGAATGCTGTTAAACTTGCCACAGGAGGGCATCACATCCATTTACTGACACATTGCACAAAAAATAACATCAGAATAACTGTTTGAGTAATTCATTTAATTTTTAATTTCAAGACTTGCTGATGACAAAACACTGGATACAACTTGACACATTATTTATCTAACAAGATACGTTTTTATAATTGTGTTATGTGAGAGCAGATTCAATATTCTGTTACAAAGGAGTGAGAAAGCTATAAAATTTAGAAAATATTCTCTTCTGTTTCTTCTGCACCTGCTGACAGGTTAACTTGACCAGCAGACTTTGCTACAAGATGATTGGCTGTTGAAACAGGTGACATGCCTTTTGTTCCAAAAGCAGCTGCTGGTGAGTTTACAGGCTGGATCACAGCTGATACCGTCGGGTGACTTGAGTCGAGCAGAGTTGACACCGCCGCAACTTTTCTGTCTAATGTTCTGAATAAATTTTATCTTGTCAAAAATCTAACCCTTAACAAAAATTTCACTATCTCACATCACACTTATTGAATTTTCTTAGAAAGCCAGGGTGTTTTTCCTGACATGGACAGCCGAAGAATGGACTCCTTGAAAAAAATCAAAAGGGATATCAGAGCTCCAGCGAGAAGCATCACACTTGGCAAGTTAAGAGCCAAACCCACCACTACTACTCCTACCAGGAAGGAGATAAATTTCCAAATGTAGGAATTCATGCAGATGTAATTCTCTGCAGCTTGTCTTGCTTTGTCCTCCTCTTTCCTCCACAGCTCCTTCTTCTTAGTCTCCAACTCTTGCCCCTTGAAGACATTCGGCAGATTTGCCTCTCTGTCACAGATCTCTTTATTTCTCTCCGCCAGGATGCTCTCCTGTCTTTCCCTAATCTTCCTCTCCTCTCTGGGATACAGGGCCGTTTTGTAATGTTGCCCTCCATTCAGGGACACCAGGGTCTGGATCTTTGCCACGAAGCTCGTCACCTGGTCCTGGTCGTGCTGGTTCTTGTTGTTGAAGACATGGAAGCCGCCGGTGCACTTGCGGATGAAGTTGCGGAGGTTGACCTCACTCTTGGTGATCACATCGTTGATGGTTTTTCCCTCCAAACGATCCCCGTGGGTGAACAGTACGATGGTGTAGTCCCACACATTTGCGCCAAACATTGATTCGATCAGTGTGTTGGTATCTTGGTCTTCTTTGGTCATCCTTCCTATGGGGACGACTAACACAAAGACATGAGGTCCTTGTTCCTGGAGATGGACACGCTTCAGAATATCTCGCACAATTACCTCCTTGTTGCGGTCTGTCTCAAAAAAGCCGGGTGTGTCAATCACAGCGACAGGCACATCCTTCGTTTTCCCACTCACAGAGACAGGGACATCCTTAACTGTCCCACACTCCTTCTCACAGTGTTTAGTGACTCTTTCCAGCTTCATGTCTGATTTAAAAACCTGTTTCCCGAGGATGGTGTTCCCACTCGAGCTCTTGCCTACCCCACTCTTCCCAAGGAGCATGATCCTCACAGGCTCTGTGGATTCAACAAATAGGAAACATTTTACCACACAACTTAACACAATTTAATGCTGTTCGTACCTTGACCACTGTTGTTCTCATTTCTCGTATTTGCTTGGATTTTCTATTTTTGATTTTGAATGCTGTAGTCTGACCCATACTGGATTTCTGAGGATTATACGAGAGGTGTGGACTTGAGTCACGGGACTTGGACTCAAGTCACAAATTTGCTGATTTTAGACTCGATTTAGCCGTTCCAAAATGACTCATAACTTAACTTGATCTTCAACACCAATGACTCGTGATTTCACTTTAAGTTAAGCCTTCTGACTTGAAAATACTTGATAGCTTCCCCCAAGCCTACAGATTAAAAAGTATGTTATTCAGAAGTGCAAGAATCACTTAATTTCCTCCATCTGCTAACATTAACACTCGTCATTCCCTGTGAGGCGACTTAATTCCCCAGATAATCCACTAAGTTTGAACCCGTACCATCCTTATCAGTACTTCTGTCAGGCATTTCCAGCAGGATTCTTTCACATTAGCTCAAAGAGAGATAACTGGTTCAACTATTTAAGTTCCTGTAAAATTAAAACCAAATCAATGTCCTTGAGTATTAAGAAATAACAGTGTAATGAGGAGTAAGTATGAAAAGCAAAGGGTATAAATCAGTTAAGTCCAAAAAAATTTCCATGTGCAATTGGTGTATATAGTGTTTGTACATATTTTATTTTTTTCTAGACTGTGAGTTGTTGGCACCTTGTAACTTTATGTTACTATTTTGCATGTTTTCTTATTTAATTGGCACCTTGTTTTTTTGATATTCAGTATTATTATTTTTTTTTTTTAATATTTGTAACTATTTTTTACTAAACCAGCTACCAAACCAGCTACCAGCATAAGCTGTTTTTTTCCAGCAGACAGTTTTACATTTCACACATGTGAGTACTATCTGTATTTTGTTTAAAAATAAATCATTAACCTGTTTTACATAATATTACTTTCACAGTCATGTAAGCCTATTTAATGCCAACTACTGCTATAGCTTAGCTTCGTGGCTGCTTGGCTCACTGAGGAGCGAGTTAGATCACACGAGGAGTCAAGTTTCATCCAAACCTATCAACCCAGCTCAATGCAGCATACCACTGTGTATGTAGAATGATTCTGCTCTATTTTTAACTAGCTGCTCTACTTTTCACATGCTGATCTGTTTTTTAGACATAAATCTTATGCATTAAGTTATTGCTTGTTTTATTTGTTTTGTATTCTGTTACTCTTTTGTAGGCCTATGCTGAATCTGAATGACTAGTTTCGTACTTTTCATGTGAACACGTGTACTGAATCATAATAAACAAAACAAGAACTTAGTGTTAATCACAGCCAGAAAGATATATATTGTTTGTTGCTCCTTTCCTTTAAAACAAGCTAAAAAATAGACATATAAACATTTAAAAAATCTTTAATAAACTTTTTGTAGAATTCTAAATAAAATGATTTTAACATGGGTCAATGTTGACCCACTTACAAGGTGCCAATGTCCCTCGTGTGTATCTAAGGGTTTAAAGCAATAAATGCAAGCTCACTGTGACTGCAAAATAACAGTTTCCATTTTGATCATGTTTTTTAAAGAATGAACATTATTCTGTCAGATGTTATCATACACAAAGAAAAGCAGGATGGTGAGCACTAATAAAATGCCAAAACCTTCTTTGCTGCAAAGTGAAACTATAACAGACTAAACTAGGACACAATGTTACAGGAAATGTTGTGGCCCCCCCCCCCACCCACCTTGTATCAATATGCCTTTGTTTGCTTATCATACAGGAAGTAGTCAGCTGAAAAGTTGAACATGTGACGGAAAACTCTAGTAATAAGTCACAAACTGTTGGGCTATTCCATTAAAACTAAATAAAAATCTTTTTAAATCAAGTTCAGCTTATGTTGACACATTTGTCAAAACCAAAGAGAATATCTGAAAGAATTAAGAAATCATTTTCACACTTACCTTCTGCAACATTCCTCTGCTCTGCACCAGCATATATGTCCTGTTTGTTTTCCAGGATTTCTATTTCTTCCATGTCTGTTTAATGTCAGTTTACAGCACTTTCTGGACAGTGAGGCTGTTTCTGTGGAGTTTGGCTGCTCTTACAAAGTTTCTTTGTTCAGTTCTGTCAGCTCTCCAGTTTCCTCCCTGCTGATGCGGAGTGAAACAAAAAGTGAAAGCATGCAGAGCACGCCTGTGGGCAGGACACTGGCTGACACCGACTCCACCGTGTCAAGAGTTTATAGGTTTAAGGGTCTGAAAACAAATGTTCAAGGAAAGGACTGCCAAAATCAAAGTCTGGCATAATGAGCAGTAAAACTTTGATACAGTGATTACTTAAAGTAGAGATACAGTGCATTCATGATGAAAATGCATTAGTAAGTTGATGGAAACCAAATTAAATCCATATGCTGTATACTTCATATGCAAATCTGACCACAGAACAGCTTTGGTTAAGGGTCAGATAATAAAAGAGAACAACAGGAAACTATTTAAGTTTCATGTGTTTGCACAAGTTTGTGAGTAAACTTGCACTGACTGAGAAATTAGTTGATGAAAAGTGCCATCTAGTGGGCAAAGTATTTTACTTACCGGTGATTTGAAGAAGAGTTGCACGAAAAACCTCCGAGGGATCCAGAGTAAGTTCAGTATCTAAGAGTTGACAGAACCACAGCTTTTGCCTGAAATGACAACTTAACACTCTTTAAAGTGAATCCTCAAACAGTTTTCACATGGCTATATGTTCATTGGTTCAGCTACAGCTAATATGAGGCTTAAAAGTCAGTGTTACACAAATAAAGTTTTAAACTCTGTAACGTTTTGGTACAAACGTCCCTCTCTTTGTTTCCCCAACAGTGATTTCTTGCTGAGCTGCAGGGAAACAGCAATAAGAAGAGGGAATTTGCACTAAAATGACAAATGTAAGAAAATACCAGCTTGATTTTTCAAAAACAGGCTGCTTCAGACTCATACTATTTACCTTTGAAATCTGGATTGACATCAGTTTTCTTGTGCTGCATTTAAGCATTTAAACCTTTAAAGCCTTAGTGAATTGGTGTGATTTCTTTCGAAAACATGTAAAGAAGGCAAAAGCAACTTGGCAAGAAAATAGTAAAAGGTGACAAGTTAAAATAGACCCTTAATTCATCGAGTTAGATGTGAAAATATGCTGGCTTTATACACACTAAAATTACTGTTTATTTAAGGGTAGTGCAACTGCAATAAACTGCAATTTCAGGGGTGTTTCTGGGGTTTTTTTGGAAAAAAAAGGGTCCTACTCTTTAGCAAAAAGATATATCTCTGTATGGATAATCTGGGCCTGTCTGTGGCAAAAACATGCTCTTTCAGTAGATGCAAATTGACTGTGGTAACGTGCTCAGAGTGGTTACATTGCAGCCTGTTGCAGCTGCAGCCCTCTCACCCAATACTGAACCAATTTCAAAAATTGTTGTTCCCATTAGTCGCTTAAACACAAAAATTTGGCAAAATAGAGTCCAGGTTGAAAATGGCTTTCACTTTAATGTAGAATCGTGAGAAGCTCGTATGATTTTATAAAATTTTATTTACATTAAATTCGGGAGAGTGAAACCCTTTTCAGTAGCACTATGGAGCTCTGGCTGTGTCACTACATTGCAGAAGTGTTAATAGGTTTTCATACGCGTGATCTCAGGATTACGGAGCTCCCGTTTTTCCAGTCTTTCCCCATCCTTCACTTCCGATCAGCCAGTCTCTGCAGGAGGGCAATGACTGTGTCCTGTTTGGAGGAGAGCAGCTCCAGCGCTGTGGCTATCCTGCCGAGGGACTCTGCCATCCGCACCTCCCTCCTCTCGCGCCTCTTCTCTCTGGCCTCCACCCTGCGGCGAGCCACTCGATCCAGGTAGGCCTGCTCCTCCTGTCGCTTCACAATCTCCTGGAGCAACGTGGTGCTGCTTTGCTCCTCGTTTCCTTTCTGTCCCTCGGTTCCCGGCACGGTTGTTGCGGATAATGAGGTGGAGACAGAGGAAGTGAGACAGGAGGAAGTATGGGGGAAAGACGAGGAGAGGCTGATGAGATTCTGACTGTTGCTAAGAGGTGCATTGCTGAGGCGGAAGGGTATGACGCCTGACGGGAATGATGGAGCTTTACGGCCTACGTAGCGAGATGTGCTGAGGTCTGCGTTGCTAATCGAGCCAAGGGAAGGGGACGTAGAAGCTGTCTCTGTAAAACAAGGCGAGGTGATAAAAGATGGAGATGGCACAATGGTGGCTGGATGAATACTGGTCGGAACAATGTCACTGTTGAGGACGATCAGGGGTTTGAGCTCTGGAGCATTTGTTGGGCTGATGGTGGCTGCGGTCACTGAGGTAATGGCAGCAGCGCTAGTGATGATTTGAGTGCTGATGGCTCCCTGACTCACTGAGTCCACGCCGCCGGTCGAAGCAAAGTCCCCATTCGGTCGTATCATGGTGGTGGGCTGTGCAACATGCGGTTTTGCAGCAATCTTTGCCAAAGGACCGGGCAACGTGGAAGCGGTGTTGCCGCCTTTGGTTCTTTTGTTGTTGACGATCTGCGTGCCAACAGTGTCACAAAGTGTGGCGTCCATCAGCTAGAGAAAAGACAAATAGATGTAGTGTGAAAAAATGCAAAGATATTTGTGATCAGATCAGGTCATCGGGTTTTGACTTTGAAAAATAAACTCCACCCTCCACGCTCCTTAAATGTAGAGGCTATCGTTTTTACAATAGGAGCATGTGTACACCGCTAAGCTATGAATGCACAATTACTTTGTTTGGAGGGCGGGGTTTAGCAAACACTCAATAACAGGTCAACCCAATCGCCAGAATAAATGTTGGCATTGTACGTTTGTGCAGACCATAGAATGGTAGCATTTGTACACTATTGTGTTACTGAGATGTTGAAACTTTTATGTTTCAGCAAGGTGTGGTTATGTGTAAGTGTAACACCTCTTGCTTGAAGTTAGGAAAAAATCATGTTTTTACCTAAAATATCCGGTGTCTGTGGCACAATTGCTGTAAGAAATGTTGCCAATGTCTCGCTAAAAAACACCTGGTTTTAGTGGCAGATTCATGTCTGGGAAATTTGAATATGTCTTTTGATGATTTTGGTGGTAGAGTTGCAACTGGAAATGTCACCAATTTCTCAATAAAAACCACTTTTGGTGGCAAAATCATGGCTGGAAATGTTACAGGTGTCTCGCTAAAACACATCTGGTTTTGGTGGCAGAATCATGGCTGGAAAAGACGCATGTCTCACGAAAGAAAATCCCATCCACCAGAAATGTTGCCAGTGTCTTGCTTAAAAAATACCCTGTTTCGGTGTTTTGGTGGCACAATTGCACAATTGACAACTGTCTCTAAAACACAACCAGTTTGTCGGTCTCAAAACTGTAGTCTGCAGCTTTGCAGCCGTCTCAGCTAGGCCTCAAACCATCCACCATCCCCTAAAACTCAAAGTCAGCTCACACACGTCTCTTTAGATAAGTTGATAGTTGTAGTACTTCTGAAACATACAGATGTGACATAACCGAGGTTTGCAGAAACATAAAATGCGAACATTTTCCTCTGGCGACTGGGCTAATGAGGTAA
Organism: Plectropomus leopardus; assembly: GCF_008729295.1. NCBI lineage: Eukaryota > Metazoa > Chordata > Actinopteri > Perciformes > Serranidae > Plectropomus > Plectropomus leopardus. Next base: position 25,395,795 of record NC_056479.1, read on the forward strand.
AAGATGCCTGGCAAAGCACCCATCAGACTTACATCGAAGAACTCCCAGGATGTTTTAGCGTGTCCCGTCTCCCGGCTGCGGTCTTTAACCCTCTTATATGTGACAATGAGGTTGTTCCACTTGCGGCGGATCTTTTCGACAGGAAGAACGTGCCCCTTGGAGGCCATCTCCTCCTGGACGCTCTGAAAGAGCTGGGAGCGCTCCCGAGTCTCATAGAGGCCCCAGCGGCGCCCGACCGCTTCAATCAGACACAAAACGGCTTTGGAGGAGAAATCCGAGCCGGAGGGAAGCATCTTCTCAGAAGGAGCAGGTGGCATCGCCGAAGCTGAAAAAGGACAAAGGTGACTGTGATTTGTGGGGTCGCTTCATATGAAAATGGTGTGAAGTAGATATGATGAAATGTATTTGAGGGCTCTTTTCTTTACCAGCTGACTATAAATTATATTAAAGGTTGCTAAGTTTTCAACCTGAAATACAATTTTCCTCTATTTGTATCTAAATGAATTCTGGGAACAACACATTCTGAAACTGGTCCAGTATTGAGTGAGAGCGCTGCAGCCAGTGTTTGTTTCGTCTGACAACATCTCTTAAAATCATCCTTTCTCAAGCCTTTTTTGGCTTATGAGCATTTGCACCTCCAGAAATTTTGTGACATCTCGAAGATTTTCAGACATTTCTATACTTTTTTGGATGTTTCAGGGAGTTTCTGACATTTCTAGGATTTTTGGGCATTTTTCACATTTTAGGACATTTTCAGGATTTTAGGACATTAGGGGCTTAGCTGGGTCCTCTGTAGATGGGTACAGGGGATTCTCTACTGGCACTTTTTTGGATAAACAAGCTCTATTTTGATGTTGTTTTATGCACTTGGGCATCAAATGTATACTAAAAGTACAAAAAAAATTCCCAGCACACTTGATCTTTTTGTTAGAAAATGGTTGTGGGGGCATCTGGCACCCTGTCAGGGCCCACATTTGGCCTGAGGGCCGTAAGTTGAAAATCACTGCGTTAGGCTCTTGTTCAGGTGTGTGCATGCCCTACAGTGTGTGTGTTTTATGTGATGACACAACTTCACACTGACAACATTCATAATGGTAAAAGTATGATCCTCTCACACTGATGCACTCACCTGGAGCTATCTTCAGGTAAGTTTTTCCATCCCCTGATGTGGTGAAGAAGCGGTCAGTACTCACAGGATCTATTGGTGAGACAAATAAAAGGCACATTTTGGTCATCATTAGAAAATGGTACATACTAATCTGAATTTTTGATGGAAAACATGTCAAAATTATTTTGCACAATGAAGAATAAAGATTATAAATCAGAATATGTGTGCACTCACACAGCAGTACAGGAGTAGTTGTCGTGTCAGCCAGCTCCTCTGCAGTCTGATCCCCTCCTCCTCCTCCTCCTCTCCCTCTGCATGCGGTATCTCCGCAGGGCGCAGGCGACTCCTGACTGCCCAAAACCAGCGCAGATGTGCTCTCATCGACCGCTTCAGTTTTCACGTGCATTACCGCGACGTCGCTGCAGCCCTCTTGCAGATTTCCCTCCATGGCTGAAACAAAAACATGAGCCTAATGGAGGAGAGCGGGTCCGGTGTGTCTGCGCAGGCGTTGAATTGAGAGAAAGTTTGGAGCTCGCGAATCTCAGTCGGTGATGAGTTGAGCCTCGGTATGTGCTGCTAACGTCATGACTCCCGCGCGCCGGGTTAGTTATGCGCGTGATGGACACACGTCACCGACCCCTGTATGTTTTTTTTTAGCGTCAGAGAAATAAATGGCTGCGCTGTCCACCTCCGAGCCGACGGATGCGCAGAGCGACTGCGCAGCTATCGGCTCAGATTTGCTGCTGGCAACTGTGTCAGTGACGTCAGCTGACCGCACACGTTAACAATAAAGCTTCAGCACGAGATGATCAGGATTCAACTTTCATCATGTGAGTGCTTTTCTAAAAGCAGACCTAATCTTTACATTAAATAGGAAATATATTCCCATCACTGTGTTTCTTTCTTATCTCATAAACATGGGCAGATCATATATAACGGGCCCCTGGGCACAGATATGCAAAGGGCCCCACAGCCTCTCTTATCTTGGATCAAGACACACTGGTGTGTGGGTTTTGCCTTTTTTTCATCTCTTTGAAGCCCTTATCAGGGTTGTTAAACAATTAATTTTTAAAATCACGATTACAATTTCAATATTTAATCAGGATTAATTACATTCTTTTATTTTACAATTCCATTATTTTGTATTTCAAAACAGTGAAATCCATATTGACAAAGCAATTTTTACCAGATTGTCTAGATTAGGAATCAAATGACAGCAAATTTGCTTACTTAAAACTTGAAGGGAGATGTTTATCAATATAAGGTAAATCATTTAAGATGTATACAAATATTTTATTTTAAAAACAAACATCCACCAACAAATCAGAGAGAACGAGAGACAGAAAGAGTGCAACAAGTCCACAAAGTGCAAATGATTCGTACGTTAAATACTGTACCTGATGGATAATTTGCACGATGAACACTTTGGACAAATATGCAGTCAAATAATGACTTTTACATAATACATTTTAAAACCCTCCTCACATGTGGGGCAATATTAGAGAAAACATGTCAATAAAATATGTAAGGAGCAACATACATAAAATTATTTTTACTCAACTTTTTAAAATACAATTTTGAAATTCTTGCCTCCATTGTACAAACGTCTGTATTTAATAAAAACACTAAAACATTAAAAATGGTAGTCACATCATTAAAGAAAAAAGTTAACTAGTTTGTAAGGCACTGTACTGCATCTTTTATGGATTAACAAATTACATAATGGGAATACTATATCATTTTAATGAATTGCGGTAATATTATACTGTATTGTTATATGGTGAGAATCATCCCAAAATGATCTGAGGCGAAGGGGAAGTAACTGATTAAAACTTAAATATTAAATATTACGTGTAAAAAAAAAAAAAATAAATAAAAAATCAGAATGATTGAGGGAAGAGCTAAAAATTGTATTTTACAAATACAACTAACAGCAGTAGTAAAATTCATTACAATTAAGTGGTTAAAACCTGAGCCCCTAACATAAAACATATAGACTGAGAGGGTGTGGAGAAAAAAGGACATAACCAATAAAACAAAAGGAAAAAACTGCAGGAAAGATTCTTTACATGAGTGTATGAGCTGTTGAAACAGAAATAAAAACTATGTTTAAAAAAAGAATCATAAAATCTGAATGGATGCCTCCACAATGACAAAATTCCCCTTTTGGTTATTGTCACCGACGAGTTTTACAAACTCGTTATCGTTGGAGCTTGCCTCCGATAGTGGCTGAAGGCTGTGCGGTCTCCACCAGTGATGCTGGGACGTACGTCCCTGAGGGGAGCTTAAACGGAGAGAGGAGGGTCGTGCTGAATCGAGAGAAAATGAGCTTTAGATAAGTAGGATCCAACAGGTCCCTTCTAGTGTGTGACTGTTTCCAAGTGTATTGTACTTCATTATTAACATGTGTTTACATTCATTTTTGGGCTAGATCGCAACAACGGGGACAGCTCCCGCCAGCTCCCGCCAGCTCTGTACAACGAAAGCCAAAACGAATGAAAGTCCTTCGAAAATAGCAAAATAGCCATTTCCTATTCAAATTAAAAGTTTCAAATTTAAAGTCTTCTAGCGTTTTTATACACTAGCGTTTTTTATACTGTCTTTTCCCAGTAGAAAACTGAACACTGTTTACCAGTCAACAGTCATCAGTGATGTTGAACACGCTCTTAAATTTCCCATCAAATAACTCCTGCAGTTCGTTACCCTGGGCAAGGAATTCAGCATTATCCTGCAAGAGAAAACAACAGTCCTTGTCACGATAATAGGTACCAAAAAATGAGTATTGACTGCTGATGTAAACATCTTCATACTTAATGAATGAAAAATCTTAACCCTGCATGTCATCTTGAGGTTTTTAAAGGGATAGTTCAATTTTTTTGGTGTAGGGTTGTATGAGGTTCCCATCCATAGTCAGTGTATCACCTACTTTAGATATCAGTCTGCACGCGTCGAGTTTGGAGAAGCAGGCTGGAGTTCGACACAGAAGCCAAGTTATATACTGCTGTGGATGGGGGCCAGCAACAAAATGTATTTTAGCCACCTTAAAAAAGTCAATGTTATTTCAAGTGTACACTATATTTAGGACATTTTCACAGCTTTATTTTGCCTTCAGACAGCGATTTCCAACGGGAAACTGAAGCTGTTATATCGCTTTCTTCAAAGCCAGAGTTCATTGAGAAAAATAGTGATTTAACATCGCTGAACACGGGAGCTGCTGGTCTACCGCTGCCTTGAAAAGTTTTTTTTGTGTGTTATTGTGTTACTTTGGCTTTTAAAAGGGTGAGTTTTGATTCACCAAAGTCGCACAATACCACAAACTAACTAACTGATCCAGGCATTAATAGACCAGCAGCTCCTGCGTTCGGCAAGCTAAAAATTACTGGTTTTCTCAATCGAGTCTAGTGGCTTTAACAAAACGGGGAATTATAACTGTTAATGATTTCCCCTTTAGAAACGGCTGTCTGCGGCTACGTTAAGCGGTGAAAATACTCACCATATTGTGTACACTTACACTTTTTTTATTCATTCATTGATTGTCCGTAACCGCTTGTCCTCGCAAGGGACGCGGGGGGGCTGTAGCCAATATCAGCTGTCATCGGGCGGAAGGCGGGCTACACCCTGGACAGGTCGCCAGACTATCGTAGGGGGGACCTTTTTTCAGGTGGCTAAAATACATTTTAACTGCAGGCCCGCTGAATGACATGTACTGAAGGTAATACACTGACTATGGATAAGTACCTTGTACAACCCCACTTTAAAAAATCCAAACCATCCCTTTAATGACACTGTTGCTTACTCGGTTATATGATGCACAGTTGGTGAAAATGAGCTGGACGTCGGACACAAACTCTCCAACCGTCCTGTAGCGTTGCGACTGGAGTTTGTCTGCTATATTACCCAGCCACATGGGAGTCTTGATCACAGTGGAGTAGTCTGTCAACTGTGAATGCCAAGCAGAAACGAATGAAGATGAAGATCGTGTGATTCCTCCAGCTGCCAGATTACTGAGTGCACTTTATTTGTATTATCTTTCACAAATAGGACGACAGTAAGCAGATTCATGGGAATAGCAAAGACAGACACTCACATAGAGACATGGGTTTGTCGCAAACGTTTGTTCCTCATCAGCACCGCACAGATACAGGAGGAGGTACTGGCATTGCTGTTGGTGTAAGAAAAGAGGGATGAGAGACGGCGGTGTGGCAGAGAGACAGGCATTACGATGTGAAGCGAGAGACTCAGATGGCGTGCTCACCATCATGCACTGAGATATTTGGCGAGACATGGTGACTTCTCTTTTCTGCTGATCCAAGTAAAGCCACGCTTGAGTGGTTCTGTATACACAGAACGTACACATCCACGGTCTGTCGTCCCTGCTCCCACACACACACAAACAAAATATATATGCATATATACATACATTATATAACATCCAACATTCATCAGTCCTGAACAGAAACTAGCCTCTTCTTTCGTTTCACTTTGACCAAGTGAATCCAACTGACACCGGACTGGTGCAACATGATAAGTGAGTGGGTGATGTATCGTATACATACATGTGCTCAAATATCATTTTATGTGCGATGTGGCAGGTTACCAGATCGTCATATTGAGATATTCCTTGCTCATTTTAGTGATTTATTTATGCATTAAAAGCTGTGTTTACATGCAGAAGACTCACTCTCCCTCCGACAGACAAACACAGACAACCCAAACGGATCAGCCACGGCCACCAGTTCAACGTCAATCATTGAGTTCACGTCAAATCAAAATGGACGATGATCCAGGAGGCAGTCTATCAAATGAAGGTGGTTCAGTTTCAGGAGGACAGATGTGGAACAGACTCCTATCATCTGCAAATATGCCACAAAACAGCTGCGACTACATGTAGCAACACCACAAATCTGTTCAAGCACTTAAACTTCACCCAGTGCAGAACACTGCATTTAGGCTGCAGCCTCCACTTCAAAGAAACAAAACCCTCTTGTTGTTTTTTGGTAAATTTATATACTGGGGATTACAGTCAGAGCCTGTAAGAACTGACTGATTAAAAGGGACCTTGCAGTGAAAGTGGCAGGAAGTTTCACACTCATTTATTCACTCTGTCAAAAATAATTAAAAATAGATAAGCATATAAAGCAAAATGAATATATATTGAATAAGGTACAAGGTAGATTTATTCATCATTTTAAAAAATGAAATTAAAATTTGTCCTTAAATCCTGCTACATCTTAAGGAGTTAAATTAAAAATATAATAATAATAATGATAATAATAATAATAATAATAATAATAATAAACAAAAACAAGATAAATAAATAAACCCCAACCAACCCAACACAGAAAAATCTAAGAAAAAACACAACGAAGCGAATATTTAGTCAGGGGTGCGTTTTTAATTTAATTAAAGTAGAGTACGCGACATCCATTACAGTGTCACTACAAAGACAGATATTGGCTGATAAATCTCTTCCAGTCTCAAATAAATAGTTAAGGCAAACAAAACAAAAAAACATGACAAACAAAAAAACTGATACCACATAAAAGAAAAACAAAATTAATTTTTTTAAAGCCTTGGTTGTCTCCTATTTTGATCAAAACTCACTGCAAAATGTCGTCTCCCACATGAGGCAGGTGACATCTCTGGTGGAAGGAGCGAGGGCAGTGATCACACTCCACCAACTCTTCTTCTAGTGCAGTTTTACAGATGAAACACTCGTCATCATTTTTCTGATTTTCCTGCCGAGACAGACATGACAGCAACTCTGTTTACACACAGCAAAATTACATGTTGCATCTGCGAATAAAAGACTACTTGTTTGTCAAAAAAACTAGGTTCAAGCAACAAAAAAACTTACCAGGTCTTCACCATCTGGTTTGCACAGATCGCATTTACACAGCAGGGAGTGGATCTTCAAGGTCTTCGCCTGAAAAAGACAAATCAACAGCGTCTTCCTCGTTGTTTCATACTGTAGTTTAAGTCTTTTATGCTTGACAGATCCTGGGGTTCTCTCATTACGTCCCTCGCTACAGTTATATTCTTTAAAGCTGATATACAACTTTGTTGAACTGCATAACTTAAATCATGTGTTTCTAAATCAAATGCTAATATTTCTTTGCTCTGTTAGCCAAATAACCTTATTTATTGTAAATCTCTTCTGTCAACCAGTTCAGGCTAACTTGAGTCCAAGATGGCGAGATTTCCTTCTAGTTTACTGTCAAAAGCCAAGCTAAAGAAGTTTCCGTTCTACTTCACCTTCAACATGTTACTTCTAAGATTTAAATTATTTTTCCACATGCACGCTTGGCAACACTTGTGCACTGTAGTGCTAACAAAAATCGATTTGGGAGCACCAAAAACACAGCGTGTGAATGGCCCCTTAACCTCATTTGCTGTTATCACTGGGGTCAAATCGACCTGGACTGAAAACTCAAAGCATACAACTTTCTCTCTCTGATATTACATCACAGAAATGCACAAAGATGCACAGTTCATAATAGCACAGCACCCTGATGGTGGCTACCTCGATGAGGACGCTGAGGGGTTCCCCATCGCACGTGATGTCTTTCCTCCAGGAGGCGTCTGTCTGACATGACGCCTCCCTCAAGAACTCATCCGGGGTCATCCAGCTGGTCTCAGTACGAATACTCTTCCCACGAGTCCCTGGTGGTGGATGCAAGTTTAGAGGAGACTGGAGGGGCACGTCAACACAATAACCAGGTTTTAAGGACTTGCATATTTTTCTTTTTTGTGCATAGTGAGATAAAGTTACCTGATGCAAATCGTACTTGGTGTAAAGTCCCAGTTACAGCTCCACATGTAACTTTAAACACCCTCCCTCTGCGGTCATGCCTGGCGTCTGGCTGCTGCTCAGTCTGTTCCTCCGCCTCGTCTTCTTCATCTGTAATGGACAAATGAAAGTATGACTAACATGAGGACAGGATACATATCTCAAGTCATTCTATTACTGGCAGAAATGTGTTTTAACCCTAAATATCACTTTGAAGAGACCTGCACCTGTGTCATTTGTAGAACTGTCTTTGCTGCTTGATGAAACCTGGTCGTCCTCATCCGGATCGCACTCCTCATCTTCATCTTCTTCTCCCTCAGACACTAAAAAAGCCGGGAGGTGATTAGCCATTTTTCCGTTGCTTAAATATATATTTTCTTCTACATTAGCAATTAAGACTCTGCCTATTTTTGCCTAAATATGGAATTTTAAAGCCCCCAAATTCAAAGACACCAACTGAGCTAAAACAAGATTAGATGAATAAATCTTCTACTAGTTTGCAGGAATGAAGCACTGTCTGACTCCATATATACTCCTGTAGCTTTTTACAAGTGTTTTTCAGTGATTTGCACTTGAACAACAAACCTGTGTTTAAATGACCAGATGGGAACAGTGACTTCTTGGCCTATCATGAAGAAAAAAAAAAGTTCGGATCACGATCATTAAAAACAAGAAGAAGACTCGCCACAAAGTCAGAACTGATTGATTTATGCATTTCCACCACTTTTTGTTCTTACCTTTTTACACCCTCCTTTGTAATTCACTGCTGTCAAATGACCTTCCTGCAGTGAAATTCAAAACTTTGAATGACTTTAATTAATTTGTGGTCTGGAAAACGTGATTTTGAAATTCCATGACTTCTGCAAGTTCTGCATAATGCCTCTGGCCCGGTGAGGCATAGAAACAGGAAATAATAACCACCAATGTTGAAGAAAAACAAACCTGTATGAGTTTTCCCAGCGGGGTGTCCTTACATCGAATGCTAAACTTCCAGTTCTTGTAGCTCTCCTTCCCTGCAAACTTCTGAAATTCACCGGGAGTAAACCACTGTCTCTTCACTGCGATGCACTTCTCCCCTGAAACATACAGACAGTTGGGAATCTGTTAATATCAGCTGTTAATCATCTGCTGCAATGACCAATATATTTCACTGTCCTGTCAGACTTTCAAAAGCATCCTAATTCACTTTTTTTCAGTGTTTTGTTATCATTTTTAGAGAGGGAAAATTTAACTCACAATCATTCAGATTTACTCACCTTTAGCTAGTTTCTGTCTGTCCAGTGTCCCCTCCTGCTGTCCACAGGTCACAGGCAGATGGCGCTTATAGAGTGGCCAGTTCCAAATGTCGTTCTCTCCCCTTCTTCAGAGGAGAGGCTGCAAAATAAAATAAAAAAATATTTTGACTTTGTTCTTTTTGAGACATAGAGAAACATGATTTACTTTTCTAGCGTAAAGCGTAATTCAGGGCTTACAGAAGCAGATTTTCTTGGACTTTTTCCTCGGAGTCATCTGTGACGATGGACCAGCCTGCTCCTCCTCCTCCTCCTCCTCCTCCTCACACACGCTCCCATTTCTTAGTTTTCTCTTCTTTTTCACTGAGTTTGCTCGCTTCTTCCCTCCCCCCTCATCCTTTGAAAGCTTCTTCCTTTTCTCTTCATCTGTCTCTTCTGATTCATCCCTCTCGGGCTGTTGCACGTAAAACTGGAAAGACCCTGCAATTTAAATTAATGTCCAGAGATACAGTAAATATCAAGTACGCATTATGGACATATGATGAGAACAAATCTTGATTTCTAATCTAATTAATTTGCAACCTTCTTTATCATCGTCATGCCCCTCTGCCGGAGCTGCCAGTGTTAATGTTTAGGTTGATTTTTTTCAAATTTTTTGTCTGCCTTCATTCTAGGATAAAGCTAGCTGCGGTACTTTCAGCCATCTACCTTTATCTTTTTATTATCAGTGGTAATGCATTCAGTTTTTCCATTACTTTCAAATTAATCAATCAATAATTTTACAACTGTTTAAACATATTTGCTCACTGACTCTCAAAACAAATAAATCAACATCAGTTCTCTCTCAGTTCTCACTTCAGTTATTTATATTTTGGAAAAATGTGTCTTGTGGACTGAAAAAGCAACTGATTTTATTGTTCTAGTGGGCTAATAAAAGTTAAATTTGTATTTGCAATATTAATTATTTCTACAATTTAATCTTTAATAATAAAAAAAATCAAAACCTGGAGCCCATGTATTGATACAATACTGTCGCATATCGCGATACTCTGCTACATCCGTTATTTTTCCTCCCTCACCTCATGTGAGCTGAATCACAATCACTGACACGCTAACGACAATAAAAAGGCAGTCTGACCGTCCATGAGGGTGTTACGCAGCATTCGCAGAGTGGGGTACTCGCTCATGATGTGCTCCTTGAAGACGCAATCCCAGAAGTCTGTGATGCGATGCGACTGTTTGCTCTCCACCCAGTTCAGTATGTCATAAAGACCTTTCTTTGTGTTGTTTTTACTCTTCATGCGACTCACTTTCTGCACACACACAAAAGAGTATGGAGAAAACAAAGGCTTAATGATTCTGCAGTAGCCAAACACTTAAAAAAGTATTTTCATGCATCAGCACCAAGACCCAGGATGGCTGTAATGAAGAAATGACTGTAGCAGCACATTTTCTTCAAGAACAGAGGAAGTAAGAATAATTTGATCAGCTTCCTTTTTATGAGTCCCTTCTTGCTGCTGATGTGTTTGAAGAAGTCTTTTTGTCAAGGCACCCAGTGGCTCAGTTTGCAGGGCGGGCGCCCCATGTACGGAGGCTGCAGCGGCTGCAGGTTCGGTTCCAGCCTCGGCTCTTTGCTGCACGTCATCCCCACTCTCTCTCCCGCCTTTGAAGCTATTGCCACATAGACAGCACTTTTTTTTTAAAAAATTGTTGTTGTTTTAGTGAGTGGGCCAGGGTGTTGTTCTTAATTATGTTTTAATGTTTCATTGAGCTGTTTTAAAGATGAATTTCTGTTACTCAAGACAGACAATAACGGATCAATCAATCAATCAATCAATCAATCTCTATCTATCCTGTCTCAAATAAAGGCAAAAGCCAAAAAAAAAATAAAAAAACCCAAAACATATATATATGTATATATATATGTATATGTATAGATTCCGTGCTATTCATTCACTTTTTGATAATTTGGACCGTGTTCATGCATATGACATACATTTTGGTAAGATTTTGCATTTTGTTTAATCTTGAGTTTTCCAGCTCAGCTCCTACAATAAGTCTAAAATACACTGTGCAAACAAAGTTGTTACATTCATGCCGTTAAGTGCAAAAAATGTGCCATTCAAACTGCAATTTTTGATCCCGCAGCCACAAAAGCATAAAAAAATACATTGTATTATTTCTGAGTGTCATTCTGGGCTTTTGCCTTGGAAATTGTTATTCTTTACAATATTTCATACCTTACCATTCACCATATTTGGCACATGGAGAAAATACATGCTATTTGCTCTAGGTGCACTGTCACAATGTTGCTGCAAATCATTGAAATATCTTTTAAATATTGATACTTTTAAACATAAACTAAAAACCTATCTTTTAAAGTCTGGTTTTTATGTGGTGTCTTACTATCAAAATGTTATGTTTTTACTTATTCTACTTTTTTGGTCCATTTCATATGTTCTTGTTTTTGTTTCTTAAAATCAAACTGTAAAGCACTTTGAATTGCATTTGATTCGTTTGAAAGGTGCTATATAAATACAGTTTGATTGACTGATTGATATCCCCGGCTGTGATAATTAAAAAAAATCTAATCTGAATGTAGTACATTGAAAATAGTTCATTTTTATGTGTTGTTATTTCCATCTAAAAACATAGTGGCATCATAACAAAAACCTGGCATTTAAAGGGTTAACATTCTGAAAATGTATGAATATTTGATATTTATGATTAGGACTTAAAAATGAATTAAATAAAAGTGGTAAATAATCTGAATGTGTAATATTTTAAAGCTATTTCAAAGCTTGGTTTTGAAAAGTGCATTTTGTGTGTATAATATTAAAGCCCTACGCGTTAAAATAAAATAAAATAACAACCACAACAACAAACTAGGAAAAATACCGCGCTGAGTCAAAAAGTCCAGGGCCATTATTCATCCTCAGTGCGCCTTGAGTTTCATACACTGTATGAAACCTGCTGTCCCGCGCCAGGCAGCCGCGCCATTCAGTCACTCGACCCCGTATAATGACATGTGCAAGTGCGCAACGTTTCACTTCAGTAAGTTACCTGGTATCTGTCCTCTGGCACCAGGTCGTGATCCCTGAGCTGGCTGAGAAAGGTGTGCGGGTTCTCTATGCAGGACATTTGTGTTTTGTGTAGGCGGAAAAACCGAAGGAGATCCTTATTGTCCATCCAAAACGTCGGTTCCGCCATGGTCAGCGCACTCACTTCTCCTCACGGAGGCTGCCTCCGCTGCACTGATTCGCTCTGCACAAAATTTCAGTTCGAGATTTGTGCAATGAAGCAGAAAATGACCAAAAAGTCCCCTGCACCGTGGCAGACATCTAAATTAAAAGCGGGCGGAAGTTATTCCATGTCCGGTCGGGGTGGTTCGTGCAGCAACACAGCCCACAAACGCTTTCTCAGGTCCTCCTTTTGGTGACGTTTCGAAAGTGAAAGAGTTCACAGTTTTCTCCAGTCGGTGAGTTCTGCTCGGTGTCTGCAGGGGGCATCATCATCCAGCACACCGTGTGTGAACCGTCTTTCATCAGCGCGCGAATCAACATGTTTTTATTGATTTGTTGTGGCTGTTGTTGTCTCACACTATGTGCGACTGGACTTCATTAATTATTTATGAGGCCCCCACGGGTGGACTTAGAGACAGGGGGCCCCTCGGCACAGATATGTAAAGGGCCTCACCACCTCTCCCACACAGGAGCAAGATAAATAGACGTTGTTATGGTTTTCCATCTATTTGTAGGCTGCTTGTTATGCATCTTTTTGTGGTTTTGTGTCTCCTTTTGGTTATTTTGTGTCACATTGAAGTAATTTTGTGTCACTTTTTAGTTTTTTTTAATGCTATATTGTGTTTTTTTTGTGGTAAGTTTGTGTCTCCTTGTGATTGATTTGTTTCTTTTTGTAGTCATTGGGCTAATTTTATGTCTCTTTCTGGTCATTTTGTGTCATCTTGCAGTTTTGTTTCTCTTTGAGGTCATTTTGTGCCTTTTTGTGGACATTTGTGTCTCCTTTTGTTTGTTTTGTCTTCTTTTTGTAGAAGTTTGGGTTTCCTTAGGGTAATTTTGTGTCTCTTTTAGGTATTTTTTTTATCATACTCTGTGTCTTTGTATTCATTTCATGTCTCCTTGTGATTGCTTTGTGTCTTTAAGTGGTCATTTGGGCTCTTTTAATTTATTTTAAGTCCCTTGAGGTAATTTTATGTTTCTTAGTGGTGATTTTGAGTCCCCTTGTGGTTTTGTTTCTCTTTGGGGTAATGTCGTGCCTTTTTATTCATTTTGTGTGTCACCTTGGCTGTTTTTTTGAGTCTCTTTACTGGTTGGTGGGTGTTAATTTGACATTTTGCAAGTGTCTTGTGTAGCTTTAGATTTCGGGGGAAGGTGCAGGCGTGCATTCTGATGAGTTTGAGCTTGTTCATTTGTGTTCAGGCTGCTGTGTAGTGAGATTAGCCTCCTGCACCCAAAAATTCAATCTATCATTGCTAACACAGCTTCCATAATTTTTGACAAGGAGCATCACTGAGATGCTGATTGGCATTGGACCAATATTTTCTCAACCTTTGTGTCTGCCGAAATATGAAAAGTAAAATGTAGTGGAATTTTTGACATGGCAGATTTTCATGGGACTACGATTATAGACGACTCGCACAATTATTACATAATACCGGAGGTCCGACTGGAATGATTTCCTCAAAGATATGAAACAAATATATAATTTATTGTTTTTCTCTTCTGTCAGTCAGGTTGTTGATCGTGTCCATCCAAGTCGTTGTAAATGACATCTTTGTGCTGATCCTGACAGGTCTGCACCACCTGTAGGACGGTTGCAAGACGCCGGTCCAGAGCAGAAAGGTGTGGTTCAGAGAGGAGGGGGGCCACGGCTGCCAGAGGGTCCTGGGACAGCGACTCCCGCATGACATCACTCAGACGGAAACCAGGGAGGGACAAGAGACGCAAGCGGAGAAGAGTGGAGCGACGGATCCTACAAATGTGGGTGGAGAGGATCAAAAGCGATAGTGAGACATACAGAGGCCAGAATTTGGGTTTCCTCATCCATCCTTCATTTTGAAGTGAGCTAGTCTGTGTGCTAGTTTTTTACCTGCAACACTGTTTTAAAGGAACTAGAATAGACGGCTCATCCCGAGAGTGACGCCCAAACCTGGAAAACATTATCAGCAACCATTCAGTCTTGAAAAAGTATGAATAAAAAGTTACTTTACCTGATTGGTTGTCAGATATGAGTTGTTGCAATACAGTGTTGCTGCCACTGTAATAAAACATTATGAACTGCCTGAGCTGAAATGAGTCAGCAGCTGGCGTCCATGGTACTCACGCCCGTCCGTTGTCCAGATGAAGCAGAAAAGTCTCATTTCCGAATTTCTCAAACACCTCATAGTGATGTCTGTCCATGTTGCCTTTGAATTATAAACATTCATATTAATTGAGAATGTGAAAAACATTTTTGTGCACACAAAGTTAATAACAGTGGTGAAAATCAACAATAAAATCCTGAGTGAATTAAGATGGGAGACAATGCTCTCAAAGGGCTCCTGTAACCCACGTCATGTTAAAACTGACCAAATACTGTGGTGAGTTTAAAATTTAGAGACTGACTCATGAGGAAGTCCAGTATAGTCATGTCAATGAGATCCACCAGTCTGGTGCCGTGGTTGTAAGGAGGCGTCTGTTTCACTGTGTCACAGTAGGCTGGGTCCTTCTCCCACCTGGGAACAACAGTGTAGTTCATTGTTTATTTAACTGAAGTGAGTTTGGGGCTGTTTCTGGTTAAACAAAAACATATATCTTTGTAGGTATCCTTTCCATAACGTTGTCAGACTCTTAGTACAACAATCTGAGCCCGTCAGTGGCAAAAACAAACATTTTAATGGACATAAACTGACAGTGCAAACGGGTACATAGCAGACAGTTTTCCGACTGCAGCCCTCTCACTCAATCCTGGACAGATAGTTTACAGTTGATTAGGGGGAAGATACTGAGTATATATTGAGCAAATATACACTATGAGTCACTGTCTTTTGGATCAACTGTCAGTAAGGTGCAAATTCAAATAAGTTGGTAACAAAGCCACAGCCTGATATAAGCAGACAGATGATCAGATTATGAGAAAATGGCACCCAGATGTGACATAATAACAGTACCATCTGTCGCCAAATCAATCAAATCCTGCACATTAGTGTCATCACCATGGACAGCTCCTGTGACCCAACCTGGGGGTCCCAGGATCAGTACCTCGGACAGCGATTATGAAATGCTTGCGCTGAACCGGAAAGCAGGAGAACTGTGAAGACTGTGGGCTGATCTGTTGGCAGTCATTGGTATTCAGTCTTAATATGATGTTTTTTTTGTTTTGTTTTGTTTTTTGTTTTAGCTCATTAACACAGCTCGTTCTCTATTCTCTGTTATGGCCTCCAGACACATAGCATTAACCTGAGCTCAGGGGAAACACTTTTTACATCAGTGCATATGTTCCTCCAAAGTGTCTCACGGCACAGAAAAAAAGTTCTGACAAGCTTATTGTTTAGAATAATTACACTAACAATGAGTTTTATGAAATGACTTCTACATCGATTACAGTGACATTAACACATCTGTGTTTAGCCACATTTAATGTTGTGTTGCAGTTCTTCATTCACACCACCAGAGGGCAATAAAGACTCATGATTCTAGAGCCTCATTTCACCAGCAAGAGGTAAAAACATTACAATTAATTACATTTAAAACATATATAGGTGTCTCCAAATATTCTTCCCACCACCAAGTGTCTAAGTGTAGGTGATAAAAGGAAGATGGTGATTATTGGAGGGCTGCTTTCGGTTCAATTTTATCATCATTAATACTCTGTAAACTTGGGTAATGACACAACCTTTAATATTTATACCTTTAAACAAAAATATCAGTCAGTTTACTCACTGTGCTTGCTTAGTGCGGCTGTAAGAGCGTCTCCATGGTGACCTCCAGGACCTGCGGGGTGCTAGGGTGAGGTCAGGTAACATGGCAGCCAGGGAAACCTCCAGCGCATGTGGGCGACCACACAGTGGGTGCTCGGTTGAACAGTAGTACTCACACTGTCCATGGAAACACACGTTGCCCACTAAAGTGAGAGAGACGACAGCTTTGGTTCAGAGGTCTGGCAGTTTGTTGGTATTGATGCAACTAAGTAGTGCAGGTGAGTGCATGCATGCACACATACTGACCTAAATGCATGTGCACACATACCAGGGGAAGTGAAGAAGGTCCTGGACAGCCTGTGGTCAGTGGTGATCTCTCTGATCTCTGAGGTGACATTGATGAGTCGACCGACCACTGGAGGGATCCGGTTAAAGCCCAACAATCTGGAAGGAAACACACAAAAGATAAAGAGCATCAGCAAGAATAAAGAGCAATGTACGAAAGTAAAACAATTATTCTTTGAAATATACACTTCACTCCTATTCCAATACACAAGCTGCACAGTAGCTTCATAAATAAGTCATTCCAGTGTTGGACCAGTGTCCCGGTGGTTACAGAACGGTCTGTCCACCCAGCAGGACACCTGCTGCCTGCTGACAGTGTAGAACCCTTTGTACCTGTCAAGGTGAAATGCAGCGATCTCTGCATTGTGTCTTTCAAAGTCCGAGAAGTAGAAGAGGTTTTCATCTGTCTCTGCGTCTCTGGATTGTCTGTGCAACAAAAACAAATTAAATTTTGCTCTGCTTCGCTGCATTGTTTTATGAAAAATGTGACCACAAGTTGTGATATAGCAGTCACCACAGCTGAACTGGAGCAACACAAACACTGTCAGTCATTTATGTTTTTAGTCGGTCAGCATTAGTTCAGTGGAGTCTTACTTCATGGGTTTCAGCAGAGCCTGTCCGTAGTTTGGGAACGATAAGAGCAGCTTCAGCTGGGTACCTCCTGTCTTCTGAACTGAGAGATATAAATTAAGTGAATATGGAGTGCACATGAATACTGCAGTTGTCACACACTTGCATGTAAGATGGAAAAACTGGGATTTAGCCAAAAACATGTTTTGTGAGGTCACAGTGACCATGACCACCAAAATCTGTTCATCGTTGAGTCCAAGTGAATGTTTGCGCCGAATTTGAATACCCTAAAGGTGTTGTTGAGATATTGTTTTTACAAGAGTGGGATGAACATGATGTCACAGTGACCTTGACCTTTGGACTCTGGACAAAAATCCTAGCAGTTTATACTTGAGCGCAGGTGGCGTTTGTGCCAAATTTGAGGTAATTCCCTCAAGGTGTTCTTGAGATAACGCGTTCATGAGACTGGGATGGACAGAAGGCATTATGTGGGTACATATTTAATGCACTCTGATTCACATGTTTCTCCACATTTGGGCCCATTACACAGTTAAACCAGCAACTGCTCCCAGACCCTCTATTTAGTACATTTCTGCAATAAGATCTAGAAAAAATACTTATGAAATTGATTTAAACGGTTTTGTGCAGCGCTTTTAGCAGTTTTATGTCTCCATAATACATTATTCATATCTTCCATCTGCTAAGAATCTGTCATCCATGCTTTTATTACATCTAGCTGAGACTACTGTAACGTGCTGCATTCCTGTCACACTACAACCTCTCAAAACTCTGCAGCAAGACTACTCACAAAATACAACACAAGAGTCCACATAACACCTATTTCAGGACCTCTACATTGTTGTCCTGTACGTTTTAGAATTGATTTAAACTTTTAATGACTACTTTTAAAGCAGATTTAGGCTTGGTGCCCTGATTATCACTTACTATCTAAGCTCTCATAAGCTTGATTGCAGCCTGAGATCCTTCGGCAGAGGTATTTTTGTAATTCCAAGGTCAAGGCTAAAAACCAGAGTCTTTGGTTTCAAGGCCCCATGACTCCCTGGATAGATCTGCCAGAAGAGATCAGGCAGACTAGCTCAGCGTCTGCTTTGAAATCTCTTTTTAAAACATACCTTTTTCAGAAATACTTTCTCTTAAATCAGTTCTTCTTTTATTTGACTTTACTTGTTTTTATTGTGTTTTAGTAATTCATATCTCACTTTTCATTATTACTGTATCAATTCTACTTGTATTTATTGCATATCTGATCATTTATTTTGCTTTTAAATCTTTCTGCAGCACTTTGTAATCTGTATTTGAAAAGTGCAATAGAAATAAAGTTATTGTTATCATGCATTATTACAAAATCCCTAAGAGGCAAAGTGATCTCTTTTCTCCCAAAGTAAAGGATGTTATCTCTTACATAGGTTATAATAGCTCTTATGTAGGAGAAAATATCTTCCTTAGAAGATAACATTATTGGAGAAAATATCTCTGACATAAGACATTATACAGTACAAGGTAATATCTATTATGTAGGAATAAAATTATCTTATTTAGGGGATAATATTATTGGAGATAATATCATAGAAGATAATATCACATATGTAGGAGAAATCATCTTTTTCTTAGGAGATAGCATCTTAGGCACTAAAAAAGCCTACGTAGGTTAAAATATGTCAAATATAGGAGATACTATCCTTGGAGAAAATATCTCTTACTTAGGAAATAGTATCATAGGAGAAATATCACCTACAAAGAAGAAAATACCTTTTACAAAGGAGATGATATTGCAGAGATAATATCTCCTACATTGGAGAAAACATCTCTTACTTAGGAGATAATATCACCTACATATGAGAAAATACTTCTTACTGGACAATATCATCGGAGATAACGAATCTCTTATGCAGAACATAAAACTGCAAACAAAAAACAGCTCCTTGCCTCTCAGGGCTTCCATACATTATTCATGTAAAAACTTAAAAACTGTCATCTTGAACATCTCCTCGGTGAATGTTTGGTTGAAGTTTTACCCCGGCAACACTTAAACAAGAAACTCTTTGTGTCATTAGCAAGTTTTAAAATAATTTCAACTCATTTTTAGCAACACTGAGATCAGTTAATTGGACACTGAGGCACTTTTGGAGTCTTTCGCCCCAAAAAAGCATGAGCCACCTCATCCCGACTTCACATAACGGGGCAGTTTGAATAAGTCAAATCAAAGCATGTGCTCTGTCGAGAGAACAGAGAAAGAGGCTGGGTTTGTTGCCAAGCTTGTAGGACCACATCTAATAAATAATTCAAAAGCAATAAATCCTGAGATATAAATCAAATCCTCCCATATTTATTTAACACCTGTTTGTAATTCTGATTAAAGGAGAATGAATCTAAAACTCAAATGTTTAAAGATAAAAACACTTTGGTGAGTGTTAAACACGAAAGAAAAGAGACGAGACAGTCAAAACAAATCAGCCTGTAGCTGAGATTAGTGCTTAATCTGCACCGTATAACATCTCAAATCTCTATGCATTATTCATTGTGCGGCATGCTGAAGACGGGGACAGCATGTCTGAGATGAGTAAACACAAAATGAGCATGTGTTGATGCAAGGGAAGTTGCGAGTTGCATGCCCGTGTGTGTGTGCATGTGTGTGTGTGGGAGTTGAGATAATGCAAGTCTGTAAAGGGATTATTTTAATGACCCTGCAACAAAAAATCATGTCCAGATTTACAAGTATCTGTTTTTTAAAAAAACATCAATCGCCTTTTCTTAACAATGAATTTGTATTATATGTATGAGGGGGTATTGGTGTTTTACATTGTATAAAATGATGATGCAGTCCAGTGAAATATACTGCTTAAACAGGAGAAAACAGTCTCATAAACTCATTAAAAAATTTACATTACAAGCTTCATAAATACATTTTGAGATTTTGGATTGTAATTTATTGTATGAGTGCTGATGTTATTGTGTCCACCGTCAAGTAAATATAATACACATAATTCAAATTGCACACACACAATGAATGTATGGCCTCCAATACATGCCTCCCCTATGTTTGTTTCCCTAATTTATTTAACGCTTTAAAACGTGAGCAAATTGATTTCTTTCAAAAACACAGAAGGAAGTAAAAAGTGACATGGAAATTATCAGAAATTTGGGGAAAAAAACAAACAAACAAACAACATATAAAATATATAAATATATTTGTTAATAATAATTACAACAATAACAATTCTACGTATAATTTTCTAGATACTTTCCCCTATTTTTAAAATTATTTTTCTAATAACTTCTCCCTCTCTTTTTTCAAAAAGTAACTCTAAATCACCTTTTCCTAATTTCTTGCAATTTGTGGGATATCTCTGAGTTGCCCTCTGTGCCTTTTTCTCTGTGTTTTCAAAAGAAATCAAACCACTTTGCTCAACTTTCAAAGGTTTAAAAGCAAGCGAAAGGCATCTGATTGAAGCACAAGGAAGCACATTCTATGTTTCAAAGGGTTAAACTTTCACTTTGTGACCAAAAGGATTTGTGGGTCATCAAACAGAGTGCCGAGCCCTCCTGTGTTTTCCCTTTGATTTTTATTCTGTTTAAATGTGCCTCAAAAGTATTTTCCCTTACCACCGAGAGCCTAAGTCATGTGTACCCTGAGGATCTGTCATCTTTGTGTGAATGTGTTTCTAAAAATGTAATCTTCGCTGTTCGAAATATGAACTTTAGCACAGTTTACTGTATCCACTGAGTGAAAACTTTGCTCTGCGTTGCCTCTGGCTCGCTCACAGACGAGCTTGTTTGTGTAAAGAGATTAGAGTTAAAATGAGAAAGCAGCCTGGTTTTCACTGTGTAATTGTGTCAAGAGGAATCGGGATGATCATACTGAAATTAAACCCCAGCACTACGAGGGTGAGTCAGGGTAAAGATGAGGTCACTTTCTACATTTAGTTTTGGTGTATTGAGCAACGCTGAGCACTGAAGTGGTGTGCTGTTTTATCTTGGTGGCCTTGAACCCAATTTATCAACCACTGGGACACAAATGAAAAAAAAAAGCAGGAGTTCATCTGATTTAATTGTTATGCAGATTAAAATCTAGTAAACTAGACCCCAATAACTGGCTCCTCAGGCTGCCTTGTTTCAGTTATCACCACATCCTGCATATGGTGCTGAATACAGATCCAGGACTTTAATATATCAGTGACTAAATTGAGTGCCTTTTCATGAGTGGGTTGTGCACAGTTTTGGCAGAACATGGCTAATATTTAAAAGATCATGTCTCTAGTATGTGCCAGCTAGAGGCAAATGTGTTTTGGTACGTAATTTTAGAAATAGAAAGATTAAATGGACAATAACTAAACCACTGTTAATCCTTCACCTTCTTCAGCCTCCTTTGTTTCTGTGGCTTTCCCTGGCCCTGATTTTTTTTTCTGGCCTCCGACCTGTCGGCCCCACCCCGCTCATTTGCTCACCAGCACCGAGGACACGTTGCGTTGCCAGATAGTGAGTCAGCTGAGCCAGGTTGGGATCCTTCCTGTTGTACAGCTCCCAGCGAGAGATGCCCAGGTGGAACCGTAGCCAGGGAGGGTGGGTCTCCACATCGCTCGTCCAGCTCACTTTGTCGTAGCCTTCCTCCTCACTGGCACTCTGCCTTCAGGAGAGGAAGAGGAGGTGATAAACAGGCAGCACTGGCCAATGAGCGATACCCCAGCTAGCAGGGAACGTTCCCACAACATTGTCTAACGTTGCCATCTAGTTGCAATAATGTTTTTAAGAAAA
Source organism: Plectropomus leopardus (assembly GCF_008729295.1). Lineage (NCBI taxonomy): Eukaryota > Metazoa > Chordata > Actinopteri > Perciformes > Serranidae > Plectropomus > Plectropomus leopardus. Next base: position 25,417,532 of record NC_056479.1, read on the forward strand.
CATTTAATCTAATGTTCAGAGAATGTTTAAAAGATGATAATCATTTTAAAAATCGTCCCTATAAGTTTAAAAGCTAAAATGTAATATTATAACTGTTGTTTTGGTGATGTTGAGAGGTGACACATCATAGTTCTTTTTACAAAACGTTCCCACAATGTTACATGAGAACAAAGGAAGAACATTTGTTATTGAGGCCTGAGATTATAGACCTTTTTTAAATGAAAATTTAATGTGATGTGATCTCTTAACAATAAAGAAACCTTTTATGGTGTTTACGCAAACTTTCAAGAGAACTTTCTAGGAATTAAAATAAAACTTGCAGCTGAAAACATTACTAAAACATTGGCTGCACTGTACCATACCCAGGATGTTTTTAGAACCAAAAATTGCGAGCTGGGACAGTTTAGCTGAAGTTTGTTTGTGTCAGGTTGACTCTGAGATATAAAACAAGCTGTAGGGGTAAAATATGTAAGGACAAATTCAGTCCCATACAAAGTAATAAAAGAAACACATTCTGCACTTTGAAATTTAGAATTAATTTTGCAAAGAAACAAAAAGCCTAAAGCTTAAGAGATGAAAAATATATCCGTATCACCCAGAGTTATTTTTCTGGAACATTTTTAATGAAACTGTGGGACAACAGTAATTGTACCATAAAGTAAAGCCAGACTTTATGCAGCCGTGCCAGACGCTCTCTAAGTCTATATTTAGACACAGTGTTAAGCTAAAGTCTAACACCAGTTTGCAAACATGTTCACAATGACAACGCTGACATGCTTAAGTTTAGCAACTTTACAGTGTTTACCATCTTAGTTTATTATAATAGCATACTAACATTTCTATAAAAGAATGTAACAAATTGGTGTTTTTGTGCATTGTCATTTATTGTTAGAATGCTAAAACTTTTCGGTACATTTTTAGTATATTGTGTTAGTCTGCTAATATTTTAATAATATTGTCTTAGGTTTATTATGTTATCTTGCTAACACATTCTAATTAGCACATAACACAAAGTATTTGCTGGCTTTGTTTATGATTATAAGTTAACATTTTCTAATAAGCACATAGCACAAAGTAGGCTGTTTACTATCTTGGTTTATTATGTTAGTGTGCTAATAAGCACAAAACACAAAGTTTTTTTTCTGAATTAGAGGTAGTTTATTGTATTAGATTGATCACATTTTCAAGTATAGTTGAGTTTTTTAGTTTTAATTAGCAGATAATAAAAGGTGTTGTCTACTTTCTTAGTTTGTGTTAGTTTGCTCACATTTCCTAATAAACACTCAACACATTGTTTATTGGCTTAGTTTGTTGTGTAAGTGTGCTAATATTTTTGAATTAGCACATAGTTTTACATAAATTAATGTTTATTAACTTAGTTTATTGTGTTAGCACACAAACACTTTCTAATTAACACATAACAGAATGTAGTTTATTTTTTTAGTTTAATGTGCAATCAAGCAATAAGAATATAATTTGTTTTGCAGGTGAATATTGGACAAATTAAAAGTTTGGACTCAGGTTCACCAAAGATGAATGTTTGCACCAAATTTCATGGTAATCCAATAGCTGCCTGTTAACCAAGACCTCATGGTGGTGCTAGACAGAAAGTCAGAGGATACTGTGAATGTCTGCAGGCTACAGAATCAGTTTCTCTTACCACTGACTGTCACTATCGATGACGTCTTCCCTCTCCTCTCCCTCACTTCCAGTATCCTTTCCATTTTTCTTTACCCTCAGCAGCCAGTCATCATCTTGCAGCTCTGGATGTGGCACGTTGTACAGTGGGTGCTCGAACAGCGCCTCCAGCTTAGAAGGACCCTTGACCTTCAGTTTTTCAGCTCCAATCAGTTTCTTTTTCCTCTTAGCGGCATCACTGACTGAGTCTTTCCCTTTATTGGTGTTGGCATTCAGTTTGTGACGCTCTTCATTCTGGAGGATTGTTGGCAATTTATGTGAGGAGGAGACATCTGACGAAGAGGAGGAGTGGGAGATGGACTGACGGTGCTGAGTATTTGTTCTTGGAATGGAGGAAGAGGAGGAGGTGGGAAGGACACAGGGTGTCTGGAGGACAGAGAGACAAAAAATTGCCAGAAGGAGGTTGAGGGCGAGGGACAGACACGCCAGGCCCAGACAGACTGAGCGAGTGGATCGACCCAGGTTCAGCCTTATCATGCTGGAGGAAAGAGAGGCAACACCAGAGAGACAGACAGAGACATTTAAAATCCAAACAGACCATGGAGTCCTGCCAACCCCTCAAACGTGATCATGATGTAACATTTTCTGAACATTGCATTCCACTTTTTCACAGATAAAGGAGTGGACAAAGTAAGAAAAACAACAGATGAATGAGAAGTACTACTTTGAAGTAAATGAATTGCTCACAAAGGCAGCTGTATCAAGCTAAATGCCAGTGCCAATGGGCACCCTGATTCAATTGCTGCCCCCCCACCCCACCCCCGCTGCCTTTTAGCAAAAATAATTGGAGGCTTTCAATACTACCTTGAAAAGGCACGCTCATTTTTGAAGCTAGTGTGAAGGTAGTAGTTTTGTGTCAAACCAGATAACCTAAGGCATCCACTGGTTCCAATGAGATCAACATAGCTTGTTGAGAAAGGGGCTAAATAATTCTCCACATTTTGGCTTTTTTTTGGCCAATTTCAAACGGGTCTCTTGAACTACTTTTTGACAGGGTTCCCCAGTCTATGCACATCAGATAATTTGTGACATTAACTATAAAATAAGAAACCAAACCATCAGTATACAATTCCTTAAGCCTCATACTGACAGTGTTTTCAACTAGCCTTTATAATGTATATTTCAACAGCATAATCAAATACACAAAAATCAGTTTAGTACAACTTTTGGATTTGGTTTGCCACCAAAGATATTTAGTAGCCCCATTTGGAAAGTTGTGATTTTGACCTGCTGCTGGTAATGCTACTAAAAAGTTAGTGGAACACTAAATTCATTAGTCATGGGTTTTTATCATCTGGGAACCATGCACCAAATGCCACTGCAATCATATTTGTTGAGAAATTTTACTTCATAAATGTGAATGTGATGGTGGCACTAGATGAAAAGTTAGAAGAACACAGTGAAAATCATTTTCCAGAGATGCTAGATGAAAATTTAGAGGATCAAGAAGGTCACTAAGATCCATCCTCTGGGACCATAAATGTCTGTAAAATCACGTCAATCCATCCTATAGTTGTTGAGATGTTTTTTTCCCAAAACCACAAATGTGAGTGTAGTGGTGGGACTACATGAAATGTTAGAGAATTACCAAAGTCAGCAAGATTCATCCTCTGGGGACCATGAATGTCTATTAAAAAATCATGTCAATCACCCCAATGGTTGCCAAGACATTTCACACAAAACCACAAGTGTGAATGAAGTTGTGGCACTATGGTATATGAAAAGTGAGAGGATCACCCAATAAGTAAGATTCATCTTTTGGGGACCATGAATATCAGTAAAAATCATGTCACTCTCCTCAGTAGCTGGTGAGATATCTCACTCAAAACCACAAATGTGAACCCAATGAGTGGCACTAGATGGAAAGTTAGAGGGTCAAGAAAGTCAGTAAGATTCATCCTCAAGGGACCATAAACATCTGCACAAAACTCATGTCAATCCATCAAATACATGAAATATTTCACTCTGGACCAAAGTGGCGAACAACCACCCAAAATAAGACTGCAACTTTAAATTAAAATAGGATTCACAATACTATAGGATACACGTTCACAACCTGCATGACACAGTCTTAATGAACAAAATGGCACGTTATGAACCAATTGTCTTTGTAGGAAAAAATGGAAAGCATAAAAAATGGATCAGTATAGGGCATGGTACTGTGAAATTGCATATGGAATGGAAAAAACAGATACTCAGTCTGATCCAAATGGTGCATCAAACCATCACCAGCTGTTGTCAGCGCTTACACATTTTTAGCATGGCAGTCACGTTAGTCGGGTCATTAATTCACTAAATGTCAGCATGGTTGTCGAACAGTTATATACACTAGCCCTGTTGACAAAACCCAATGGAGCAGATGCAAACATAGCTCCCATAGTACCACAATTACATCCCACTTTTAAAGAAATTCTGCAGCATTTAAACACCTGTTTCAGCCTCTTCAGTTTAAACATAACAGAGACATTATGGACATTTAGGAATACAAGTGTTAAACACATTTCTGCATCTTCTATTCCTCAGCAAACTGGAGGCTCTTTCTACAAAAATTATACAATAAAAAAACACTGAATTCCCAGCTGCAGCTATTCTGAGGGCAAACAGTTGCCCTTCACTTTATCATCTTTACTTTATTATTATTCTCTGCCAAACTCTCCCTGCTCTGTTCCTAAGGCAAACTCATGCACATAAGCAAACATTTGGAAGAATAAACACTCCACTGATTAATTTACGCTGTCAGACAGACAGACGAATGGACAGAAAGACAGGCAATCACACATACACTCGCACTGCACTAATCTGTCAGATAACCCTTTACATCAAATCCTCAAAGAAAGAAAAGCTCACTAAGAAAATCAATACATTATTGAACAACTCACTGCTCCCAAATTCCCTGTGTGGACCATCAGGCTGGAGGAATTACTTACATCTCTTCCCCTTCAAGACCTTTTTTCTTCTCTCTCTATCTATTCCGCTCCTCTTCCTCTGTTAATGAGGTAGATATTCAGAATTCGGTGACATTTCTACCCTCTTTTTGTCCTGTTCTTTCCAGAGAGGGTAGTTTGTTTGTTATCATACGGTCACCGCAGTCCAAACGAGGACAAAGACCGGCATGTTGTGGTGACCTGTGTCTGCGTGACCTGCAGTAAAGAGAAAGGGAATCACACCATACTGCCAAATGATCTTTTAGTCCGTCAGGATCAATACAGAGAGCGTGATAATACACAGCAGTGCTGTACAGAGGGCAGACTCAATATCTGTGACTCATAATAATAATAATCCTCACACAGCAGGGTCAATGGAACAGCCCTGAAAAAACACAAAAAAACAGCTAACATTCATCTGGTAATTTCTCTTTCATTTTCCTTTCTCTAAAGCAACAGCCTGTTTGTTTTCTTATTGAGAATTATATGAAATTTGATACCACTCTAAAGGCCGTATGGTAAATATGAAGCTACAGTTAGCAATTGGTTAGCTTTGCTTAGCACTGAGATTGGGACAGCTACGCAGACTCTTACAAGGAAGATTTATGAGTCATTTTTTATTCATAGTTTTAAAAATTCAACCCCATTTGAATGCAGTGAGATGCCTTTTAAATGGGGTCTTGTTTACTGTATACATGAGTCCACATGAACATCCCGATGTTGTGGTTTTCAGGACCTTAGAAAAGGAAATTTTCTGAGCGCTCCGAGCTCACAATTTCATGTTAAGGACTTCCCGTGTTGTCTACATGATCTCATGAGTTTCATTTGAATGCAGAGTGTGTCCAAAGTTTGGTATTGTTTTAGACTTACTGTGAAGCTGCTGTTCAAGAAATACTGTAGCTGTACACATCAGCACAAATGGTTTCCCAACATAACCTCCGATAAAATCCATTAACTATTGTGTTTACATGTACACATAAAATGTAGAACTGTTAAGCCACGGGTGGTCCACATATTAGGTTATTCATATTTTATCACACGTTGTCTGGCCTCCCTAGAGTTTTTCCTCTCATTCTTATGTTTATGATTTCAGCCTCTGGTTTTGACTTTTGAAAGGACACTTTGTGACTCATTTTTTTATTATGCACAATGGATAGCTTTAATATTCTTTAATACTTTAATATAATACTTTAATACTGAAAATGTAGGTGGTGTCAAAAACAGTGACCTGGGTCTTCTGTTATAAACTGTTAAATATTGGCGGCACATTAAGAGAAACTTGCAGAGTGATGAATTCATATTCTAAAGGAGCCCGGATTAAATCAAATATTCATCTCTTTAACACAGTCTCTCTTTTTGACTTTCTTTGAACCTGTCCCCTGTTCGTGTCGCCCTCGCCCCTTTAATCATAAACCATCCATTACATTTCCATATCTGCCATTACATCTCCTGCTCTGACTTTAAATCTTTCTGTCTGACTTTCAGTACTCTCTGTCCTCTGAGGGTTGAAAAATTGTTCTCTGCCATACTGCTGCTAATTAGCAGACTATATGTTTCTGTTAATGAGCTAAGTTTGCTCTGAGAGAGAATGCATTATGTATGTTGCAGCAGGTCCCAGTAGATCAGACTGTTGTTTTTCAGACCTGGGGCAACATGCAGCCTCTGAGAGTGTTTCATTACATGTAAACAACTGTTAAATGTCACAAATGAGATTACAATCGAGAGAGAGAGAGAGGGGGGAAATGGATCACTTGTTGGATAAATATTACATGTTTGAGTAAATTAGGAAAATCTAAATGCATAAAAACACCAACTTTTCTAAATTATTCATCATGTTGGAGAAGGACTCACTAAAAACACTATTTCAACTGGAGGCCTTACGTTTCGCATCACACAGTGTCATGTGCGGTCTTGTTGGCTTGTATTTGGTAGTCACTTTCTGGATACACTAACAAAACTGTAATGTAAAAAGCATTTTATCAATCAAATGTTTCCTTTAACCCCAAGATTAAATCTACAGGAAATGTCAAGCCCATGGATGGATTATAAGACAATGGGCCCCTGGGCGCAGATATGCAAAGGGTCCCACCATCTCTCCTACACAGGAGCAAGACACATAATCTTAGTGGTGTTTTGGGTCTCTTTAAGATAATTTTGTCTTTTTCTGGTCATATTTTGTCTCTTTGTGGTCTTTTTGAATCTTCTCCTGGTTGGTGTTTATTTTGCAAGTGACGGTCAGGGGACCCCCTGGAGCTGACCTAGTTCAGTAATGCTCGCGCCTAATAACGTCAAACAGATGATTTTTTTTTTGTTTTTGTGAGCATTAACAAGGATACTCTTAGATTATTTTTCCCTTGTACTGCTGGAATGTCTGCAATCACGACCAGACTTCTCTGCAGATTTTTAAATGATTTTTACCAGGCACTGCTGCATCCAGCAAACCCATATCCATCTGGGGGAAATACCAAGTGTTTGGGGTGTTCTGTGATGGTGATGCCTCTACAGTTTTAAATTGTAAAAATGTAACTGGGACGATGCTTTATGGGTGTTTAGGGGAGTCATTAATCTCAGGATGTGCCATAGTGGTGTCACGATTCAATACATTTTCAGGACAGAGAATTTAAGGAAAGCCTTTGTATATTCTTGGATCACTTTCCAAGTTTGGAGTTAAGTTTTGCAAATTGTGTACTACATATTGTATATTATTACTTGTACTTGTACAACAAGACTAAGAGTCTACAGCAGCACTTGTAGCTATGCGAAACTGTACTCAGACACTGTGGTGTTTTGAGTTAAATGCTGTGGTGTAGCAAGAAAAGAATAAAAGCCTAACTGTAATAACAAAGCAGTGACTTTTAAGGACAAGGCCGACGGTATTTCAAATTTCTGTTATTGTCAAGAATTCCCATGAAAACACTAAAACTAATAAATGCTTTGAGCTCTAGCTGTAAAATTGGCATGCCAAATTGGCCTTCTCCTCCTCCTCTGCAGGTTCGATTCATGTTCGTTTACATTTTGCTCTTACCACTACAGCGGCGTAGACGGATGACGGCGATGATGACGTTTTGTTATGCGTATTGATGTTGATGGACGTAGGTTATCTCCTGTGATTCAGTAGGTGATGTCATCGTACAGTCTGCATACATCAAACTTGATGTCATACCCAAATTTATTAGATCCATGTTGCACAGTGTAGCTTTACTTAACTTATAAGATTGCTAAACTCTCACACTCTGCAGGAGGCTTAAAAAGACCTTGACTAAGTGTACGGCTTCAAAATTTGGAAAATAAATGGAGTGGGCTGAAATTCTGACAGGTGATGTCTGAATGGCGGAAAAACTGTCACATAGGGCATGATGAGAGGTCATCAATCCATACAGTATCATGAGCTGTAGTGTAGTGTTATGCAATGTGATACCTTATGAATCGCCATCTTTGTACATTTCTCTTCCTCCGGAGGGAGATTCGAGGTCACCCCTGGTTCAGCTGCTTAACATCATAAAGAAAACTTAATCAGGACACAATCCTACATCTGCTACATCTGATCTTATTACAGCAAGTCAGAGAAATCAAACACAGTATCATATTTGAAATGTGTGCTACTTTCAGTTTTTCTACAGCCTCTGTCCCATCTTTACTGCCTTTCTCCCTTTCCACACACACACATAAAACACACATTCAAACAACGAAAACATCCTTCAAAAGCTTTGAAGCCCCGTTTCCCTCACAGCAGTCGCTGCTTAATGTAGGTTGCTTGGAAACAACCCAGAATTTTGGGACCTAATTGGAGCGTGCATGTGCTTTATCCAGCAGGCAGGCAGGCGGACGGCGGGTCTGTTGTGCAAACTCAGGATAATAAGACAAAGTGAATTTAAGATCACATCTGGCACATTAGACGCGAACGAGCGGCGGAGGGCCTATCGGATCATGTGGAGGGGTGACTGATGAAAGCCTCAGAGGCCTGATGTGTGTGTTTAGACAGAGATTGTGTGTGGCTCAGAGTCCTTTTCTGGATAAAATTTGTCTCCACGAGTTTGTGTGTTTATTCTGGGATGTAAAAACTGCTTAAATGGCCTTATGAGGACTCAAGGGTGCAGGAGTTGGTTTTTTTTTTGTGTGTGTGTGCGTGTGTGTGAGCGAGAGCGGAATACAAAGAGAACGAAGTGTTTAATCATGTGTCGGCTGATGTTTGAAGTGCCGGAGGCGCTGTATCTCTCTGTGGTTTTCTTTCTCTTTGTGTTTAACCTACAGTATGTGTCTGCAGGTGTCTGTGCGTGTGCATGTGTGTGTGTGTATGTGTGTGTGATGCAAAAGGAGCGTTTCATCATGTGTTGCCTTGTGTTTGATGTGATAGAGGAGCTCCTTGGTCTTTTCACTCATCCTCCTACTCCCTCTCTTCCTTTCTCACTCTGTCACAGCTTATCCCTCCATTCCTTTCTTTCACCTGCCTTCACTTCCTCGCTCGGTTTCCGCCTACTCCCTCTCTTTCCTCCCCCACAACCTCTCTCTCCTTCTCTCCCTCCCTCTCCCTCGCAGAGGCCTGGAGTCTTTGAAAGCATTGACTCCTGTGGCTCTGGCTGCTGCTACACTCCCAGTATGGATGGGCATGAATATTTCATCTGGGGAAAGGGAGGGCGGGATTGAAAGAAGTGGGAGACGAAAGAGCGAGAATGAGGGGGAGAGACAGAAGTGATGGAGCAAAACAGGTGAGCGATAAATAAAGACAAAGAGCAACAAATGCAAACCGAGAAAGAGAAGGAAATGAGAAAAACAGGAGGAGAGAGAGATGGAGGGGAGGTGAGATAGATGTTGGCGGAGGGTGAGACCACGAGCAGAGAACTCGCGTGGAATACCAACTACAGCAACAATGTGTTCAGTTTATATAGAGAGACACATTTCCTCCTGTGAAGCATAACTCACAAAACACACATGCAAGGGGAAGATCATAAAGCCTCTGCACCCTCCGAGTATCCCCAGCAGAGTGATTCTAATCATTCTTGTCGTCTACATCTCTTCTCTCCCTCCATCTTTCATAACCTCTTGTGCATCTCTCGCTCTCTCGTCGTCCATTTCAAGGTGACAGCTTGTGGGATAATCTAATCCTGCGTCTGCACACATGGGACAGTCTGTCATTGGCTGTGGAAAAGTGTGTGGATCTTTTATGTATACGTGCATGTTACTGTGTAGGAAAAAAAGAAGAGCAAAAGAAGAAAAAAATTTAAAAAAATAGGATAGAAAGGAAGAATGAAACAGAGCACAACCTCAGGATGCCTTGAGGCTAAGACATATAACGAACACATGAATTATGTAAAGACTATTCATTTATTACTGATGAGGCTCTGTGAGAATCAAAGCTGTAAATGTAATATATTTGGGGAGACAACCTCTACAAAACTCAAATATGCTACAAATTTTGAAAGAAATGCTACAAATGTCAAAAAGTTAAAAAAAAAAAAAGTAATAATCGCAATATACTGTATATCACTATTGTGACTTAAGTATTTAGATAATATTGTATTGGGAAAGCATTGTGATAATATTGTATTGTGACTAAAGCATCATGATAAAAGTACCCTGATAATATTGTATTGTGACTATTTTGTGAGATTGTTTCATGACTAAAGTATTGAGATAATATTTTATCATAAAAGTATTAGGATAATGCCTAAAGAAAATGAGTGATTTTCTTTTTTGTTTTGGGTGGGGGCAAATAATGTTCCCTCACAATGTTGACTCAATGGCTACGGCCTTGGTACCACAATGTATACAAGATACTTCTTATGTACATGTGTACATGTACCAAGGTGCGTACAGTGTGTGATTTCAGATGCAGTACAGTAATGTTAACGACTGTGGCTGTTTAATGAGACATAAGCAGCGCTCCACACAAATATATAATTCATATGAATTGGTCCCTGGTATGAACATGTTAATGTTGGGACTTATTCGAATGCTGATGCAAAGTGAAACAAGTGGATGTTCAACAGTTACAGAGAACTGCATTGGTTATATAACAAGCGAACTGAAAAGCTATGCTGAAAAAACGTGTTTATCTTTTATTGTGTGTTGGGTCTGCCAACTCTGACACTGATCAGTACATATAAATATATATATACATACATATATACTGGGCTTATGCAGGTACAGATTTTTACATAACTGTGCATCATTTTTATATTGTAACTTGGTCGGTTCATGAAAGAGGAGCCTGAGATAGATTGTTTGGCACCGTCAACATGGGTAAACCAGGAAAATATTTAGAGGCCCCTAAAAAATGTTTTGGGAAAATGGGCCCTGATGGCAACTCACTATTAACCCCCTTTGCCTTAACTAAAAGGTACTCTACAGTTTACTGCTGCTTCCCACCTTCTGGGACCCCTTTTCACCACCATATGACCTTTATGGGCTTCTTTGCCTGGGGCCCCCCAGAGTCTAGGATAGCCAATATAAATTCATATCAATATGTCCTCTGTAAGGGCATGTTAGAGTTGTAAATGTTACAAAGTGCAAGAAGTGGATGTCAAGCTTTTGTTTGCATTGTTTGCACTATTGTTTATTGTGTGTAGTAACCGTCTCAGGTACATAAGCATTACAGTGTGCATTTTACTTGTACAATCGTGCATGTGACAAATAAACCTGAAACTTAAAGCTTGAACTTGACAGAATTTTTAAATTTTTAAATTTTACTGCCAGCAGCAGAAAGTGGATGCTAAGAACAAATTTGTTCATTTGGCCAACAAGCTAGCTGTTGTGCTAAAATAACATCTGTAACCTTGTTACCAGCGTATCTTTATCACGTAAGAGACAAAACAAAGAGTATAATGAACAGGGTGAACTCTCCATCAAAAGTGTATCAAGGCCTACTCCTTTGCTACACAACACAAAAAACAACAGGCAGTTCATCAGGGGTTTCCATTAAGGCCAAATCCTGACTACATGACACCAACAAACAGGAGCCTTTGGACCAAAAACAAAAAGACAAAAGAGCTGGAATATCGCTCTTCCAAGATAACAAAACTCGTTTAAAGTACCCCAAATTTGCATTTAAACAAGCAGGGAGAGTCTGCAATTTTGTCCAAAGCCACAAATGTCAACATACAAGCTAACAATCCCCCAGTGTCACAGGAAGTAGCAACAATACAAACAAAACAAGGCCAAATAACCACAAAACCAAGACTTTCATCCTACCCAAATGGTTAGTTTGATCCTCCAAAATGTCACAAACTGGGTAAAACATGGCTGGACAAAGGTTGACATAACTAAAAGAGAAATTTGTTTAAAGATAAAATAAATGTAACAAAACCAGGACAGAGGAGACGGCTGACTGATTTCCAGTCCTGCAGTCAGAGCAGGTGAGCTCAAGCTTCCTGATGACTTGACTCCGCCCATCAGGCTCCTGGAGGGAGGGGCCTGCTCAGAGAGGGTCGACACACATTATTC